>NC_090196.1:17198023-17523523 GCF_024679245.1 Pseudorasbora parva | reverse complement strand
TATTTCATTATTATTATTATTATTATTAGGCTATTATTTGTATTATTATTAGGTTATTATTATTATTATTATTAGGCTATTATTATTATTATTAGGTTATTATTATTACTATTATTATTATTATTAGGTTATTATTATTATTATGCTATTATTATTAGGTTATTATTATTATTATGCTATTATTATTATTATTATTATTATTTAAATACAGTGATTAATTAATGTTTGTCTTATTTTAGATGAGCTATAATGAATGAAGTCCCTGGATCAACATAAGAATATGATGTCCCTGGGTCCACACGATATATTTCATTATTATTATTATTATTATTATTATTATTATTATTATTAGGCTATTATTTGTATTATTATTAGGTTATTATTATTATTTAAATACAGTGATTAATTAATGTTTGTCTTATATTAGATGAGCTATAATGAATGAAGTCCCTGGATCAACATAAGAATATGATGTCCCTGGGTCCACACGATATATTTCATTATTATTATTAGGCTATTATTATTAATATAATAATAATCCATCCGCGAAAGTGTTAAGCTTCTCTTTTACAAAAGGGTCAGTATAAGGTCTGTTAAACGAATACATAAAAAAGGTGATATAAATAATCGGAAAAGATCCAATGCGCGATCGCGGGGTAAACACCACAGAGTGACCGGATCGGATGCGCGATCGCGGGGGAAACACCACAGAGTGACCGGATCGGATGCGCGATCGCGGGGGAAACACCACAGAGTGACCGGATCGGATGCGCGATCGCGGGGGAAACACCACACAGAGTGACCGGATCCGATGCGCGATCGCGGGGGAAACACCACACAGAGTGACCGGATCGGATGCGCGATCGCGGGGGAAACACCACAGAGTGACCGGATCGGATGCGCGATCGCGGGGGAAACACCACACAGAGTGACCGGATCCAATGCGCGATCGCGGGGTAAACACCACAGAGTGACCGGATCGGATGCGCGATCGCGGGGGAAACATCACAGAGTGACCGGATCCGATTTGCGATCGCGGGGGAAACACCACAGAGTGACCGGATCCGATGCGCGATCGCGGGGGAAACACCACAGAGTGACCGGATCGGATGCGCGATCGCGGGGGAAACACCACAGAGTGACCGGATCCGATGCGCGATCGCGGGGGAAACACCACAGAGAGTGACCGGATCGGATGCGCGATCGCGGGGGAAACACCACAGAGTGACCGGATCCGATGCGCGATCGCGGGGGAAACACCACAGAGAGTGACCGGATCGGATGCGCGATCGCGGGGGAAACACCACAGAGTGACCGGATCCGAGTGCCTGACCGATGGGAGAGGGGTTCCGTGATTTGCACCTTATTTGAGCAGTTTAGCAAATGTTCACGTTGCAAATTAATCCATCATGAAATTGAAATTAATAATGCATATACAGAGTAAATAAAATGCTCTTACCTCGGTGAAATGAAGGCGATGTCAAAGGGATAAATTCAAAAAGTGGCGCGCAAGCTGGCAGATGATGTGACGTCACATGAGTAATCTGATTGGTTGATCCATTTTACCTTAAGCACCTCCCTTGTTGTCCCAGGAACTCGTCTAACTCGGCAGAATCAGGATGTGCGGGGGATGTGTGTGAGAAATGCAAACTAACAGTGTTGAATGAAACTGATAGCAGGGAAAGGAAAATGTTGTCTGATCACACAGAAGCCACAGCTGTTTAAAGATCGCTGGTGAGTATGAGATTAAGCAATGGATAACAATTTATGATAACTAAATTAGAGCTAAAAATTTGAATGGCATGATGAGTAACTTGATTAGTCTGAATAAAGATTTTGAGACTAGAGAGCAAATGCTGTAAGCTGCTCTGCTCTGAAGATCGCAATTGAAATAAATAAGCAGAACGTATTAAGAAAATGGCCAGCAATGTTTAAATTATGTTTAGAAAATTATACGGCAACTTAACTGGCTACAAATAAATTGAGAACGAAAGAAATTCAAATTTCTAGGTGTTAATGCTTATTCATGGGTTGTAAAATGGGTGGAATGCCATTAAACCCTAAAGGAAAGATCCCAGTAACTGAGGGATTGTATAATCTGATAACATTAAACCCTGAAGGAAAGATCCCAGTAACTGAGGGAATCTGATAGCTAAATGTGATTTTTGTTTTGAAAAAGCAGATGAATGATACCATTAATTGCAAGACATTGTATGTTTTATTGGACCAGAGCTCTTCTCTGACTGTCCGAGCGATTGCCGCTTTAGACACCGCCTTACAGACTGGGAACCAGACTGAAACATGTCGATTGCTGAATAAGTGTTCATGTGTGGTCAGCGGGGCGTTTTTGCACACAACTGTGTCCACTCACCCATAAGGTGTTGAAAATGTGGCAAAATGAGACCACCAGACTAAATTTTGAAAACGAAACTAAATAAAGAATAAATTAAATAATTATTTTTTTGGAAAGAAGGAGTTGATGATTTTAATTTTTAATTATGAGATAAAATTAAAGACGATAACATTTTTGATGTAGAGGATTTAAAATAAATATGCTCTTGCTCTTCTCACTTTTGCAAACCTTTGATAATGCTTATTTGACTGAAATTGGATTGTTGAAATAACTATAGGTGAGTTAATATGTTGGAAAACCTAGAAGCTGATGTTTTGGGTTGATTATTTGAAAATGTGATCTCAGTCCAAGAATAGAGTTAAAAGGAAAATGTCTGATGTTTATTTGGAACCAATTTTAATTCATAGCCAGATCTTACACTGAGGTAGTGTGAAGAGTGAAAAGTTTGTGAGAATGCAGTGTGCCAGCCCTAAAGGCCTCAGAGTCTCTCTCTCTTCCCAAATTAGCTCAAAGCTGATATCTGGACCAGTGTCACAGGATGTCATAGTATAAAGACACAAGGCATCAGCTGACAATCATAGAGACAAAGATTTATTAAAAATAAACGATTGCCAATGAGAGGGCAATGATAAATATTCATGAAGAATATTTCAAAATTTTCAAATATAGACTACAAAATGAACTGAAATTTGAGACTAATCTGTTATATGACCAGTAACTTCCATGCCTGCTCTTAGCCACCACCATGTACAGAACTGATGGCTTTGGTCACAGAACATTAAATTGTTATGACCAGATGTACTGAGTATAATCTATTAATTTTAATGATTAAGTTGTGTTGTAATTAACCTGTCTCCATGTTTTACCAATAGTAAGCAGACCAAACGGCTCTAGTGACTCTTGAATGCACTTTCCCCAAGTTCCAAAACACAGCCGATCCTGTTGAGGGTCAAAGATCTCAAGCGGGGAGTGGGCACGAAGTGATTTTCCCAATGACGGGTAAGATTCTGTGTGGCCTGACGCAGAACAACCTAAGCCAGGGGGATCACGCTGACACTCAAGCTCCGCCCCCAAAAGGAGGGTGGAGTCTATGTGAGGTGTGTAAAGTTGAACAGATGTCTGTATGAGGCAATCAGACTCACTGTGTGGGGGGAGCTGTGTCTTGTAGGGCCGTGAGTCCAGACAGAGATACAGCAGTCTGCCCCAAAGAAAGGTTCTTCAATACCGCTCACCAAAACAAAACAAAAACCCGCATATATTGTGTTTGAATGCCAGGGAATGCCAGGGAGCACCCTGAGGGAAAGTTATGATGGTAAGGGGCATTCAAGAGCCAGCTGAGACCATGAGGTGATTGTCATTAATTTTTCTGGAGATCAGAACAAAATGTATTAATTGGTATCAGTAAAACTGTGTGATATTGAACTAACATTATATCATAGTTTTAAATCCTGCAGGTCATTAGATATGGCAGAGGATAATTCAGAGACATGGTGATGGCTTTGAGATGAGGACGAAATTTGAAGTTTAAAAAGAAGGTCTGGATAACAAAGGTATTTAAACTCAAGATAACTTGAAACAATTTCACAGAATTTAATACTATAAGTTGCTCTGAGTTAAAGTCTCAGAAGCTGTTGAAAAGATTATCTGTGTAAGAGACAGAGAGAGATAAAATGAGAGAGAGGCTGCTTGTGGAAGCAGGGATGGCACAGTGTCTGTTAAAACTGAGACAGAAAAATAAATAAATAAATACATTTGGAATCAGCTGACTTCTAAAAGACAACTTAAAAGTGAACAGACATGATTTGAAACTGGTTGAGAAACCAAGTAGAAGCAAATTTTGAGAATGAGCAGTTCATATTTATGTGTCCTGATTAAGGTAGTGTTTTAGCACTACAGATAATAAAGTTAAACAACAAACTTTAAAAGAAGCTGATTATTCTGAATCTGATAAAGAAGATGATCCAGAATAAAATTGGGACGAGCTTTAAGTGGATTGATATCCAGCTCTGTCTATTTGACTACTTTTGTCATTTATGATGTTGAATTACACTCTGGATTAGTAAATGCTATAGATTTAGAGACAGAGACAAAGTGACAGATTGGCTGAAGTCACTATTGAAATTATCCAGAGACTCCATCGCATTTATGAAATGCTGGAGGGCGAACAAAGGAATAAAAAATAAATAAATAAAAAAAAATAGTAAAAAAAAAAAAAAAAAAAAAAAAAAGTTTAAGTTGTATGGTTCATAAGAAGGAAAGCATGACATATGACTTATAAACAGAACTACAATTTATGTAAGAGAATAATAAAAATAAAAAGGACTGTGATGCTCTCTGTGTGACTGGGATTGAGATGAGGTAAAATAGGGATTGTTTTAAAACAAGTTTAAAATAAATTTTGGAATTATAGAACAAATTTGAATACTTTATTAAAGTAATTTGTATGACAGCAGGGAGCAGGTGGGGTAAAGTCTAGAAAGGTGGAGGTTTTGATATGGAGAGAAGAGGAATGAAGGCAGCAAGACAGCATACATGTGTATGAATGAGAGGAAACCAAGTGGAACAGTGAGGTTTACAGGGAAAGGAGAAGTAGGGGAAGAAGTCTGTGCAGGCAGGTTGGAATGGGTGGAGAAAGGTGTAGAGGACAATAGTGAGACCAGCGATGGTGTATGGTTTGGAGACAGTTGCACTAAGGAAAAGACAGGAGGTTGAGAGGAAGACAAAAAAGAAGGTTTATGGATGTAGGGAAGAGGGAAGAAGGCCATGAAGGTAATTGGTCTATTAACCCCTGAAGGGAACAGCCGAAAAGAAAAGAAGATTAAATAATATGAAAACCATTTGTAAGTTCTTGGTAAAATTATGATAATTTTGGAGTTTTAATTGACAAAACATTGAATGAAAAAATGTACTTTGAAGGAAATTCTAATTATTATATCATATTATACCTTATTATATCCTAACTGATAAAGAATTGGGTATTGAATATGATTAAACATTAATGTCACAAGAGAAAGATGAGTGAACAAGCTAATTGAATGTGATACAACCACATAATTATGTCGTTCTGATAAAGTTTTCAACATTAATACATTTTGATTTATGTTCATAAGAATATGATGTACAGTGAGAAACTGTACAGATCTAGATATAAACATGAAGTTGAGGTTGAGGATAGTGACCTCAGACATTTGAGCTTTAAACATAAGTCATGCCTGGGCAGAGGAGTCATCTGAACTGTGGGCAAAGCACAAACATAAACTGAAGGATGTTTATATATATAGACTTAAGGGCTTAGATTAATTATTATCTATATATTACTTATTTTTTTTGTTGTTCAATTTGAATTGGACCTCTATTGGAGTCTGTGATGATTTGGATTAATCAAGAGAAACAATGATTGTTTCTTCCTTCATGTTTTCTAAAAGTGTGTATTTGGTCTCTGAGGAGGGACTGAGGATCTGTCCTAGGAATGTTTGACGTGTCACTAAACAGTTGATAGCAACAAGGTGTCGTGTACTGGATTTTGAAAATTTCACACCCCTAAATTGACAGGAGTGCAGTGAGAGTGCTTACTCACTTAGCCCGGCTCTCAGATATGAAATATGAATCGTATATTTACTTTCACTGAAACACGAAAGAATCAAGATAAAGGTGTTTTGTTGCCTGGTTAAGACTGAAGCCCTGACTGAAGCATGTTGATGAAAGGTACAGGTGTAACAATTTACACACAGTTATGTTTTGCGTTCGGATTTGCGCATGATTTTGGGGCATTGTGAAAACACTGGAAACCGTCTCGCCATTTTGCGAATTGTGTCTGTTCCTCTAGACGCAATTTTTCTTGCCTGGCCGAGTTGATATCTGTAAATGCGCAGCGCACACTAATAACAAAGATTTGATTTCAACAGGAAACGTGAGAGCAGATGAGGCTGCAAAGGCCGGGGCAGAGGAGCAGTCAAAGGAACCATAATGTCTTTTGATATATGTGAAATTAACAAAAATGCTTTCACTGCTTTACAGAGTATGGAGACCTTCGCCACAACAGCAGAGACAGCTGTGGAAACGATGTGGCTGCACCATTCAAAATGGTGTGGTGATGGCAAGCCTTGTTTACCCCAAAAATTATTCGATCATTATGCTAGATGGCTGCATGGATGACCAGGCAGCCAAAGGGGGAATTATTAAATATAAAACTATCTGGGGTACAGTATTTGATGAAATTTTTTTGAAAACTAAACTGTCTGGGGTACAGTATTTGAGTATTTGATGAACAATTTTGAAAAACAACAACAACAAAAAAACAAAACCAACAGAGGCCTACAGCAAATCTGAGCCCATTTGAAAAAGTTTTTTGGAAAACCACCATTCATAGGAATGGAAGGGGGGTAAACAATAGCTTACATCAATAGAATTGTGAATTATTGCAAAAGAAATGTCTTTGCTGTTTGTCTAAGATCTGTGTGCAGGTTAAGGGACCCGATATGGTGATATGGGACCTTAGAGCTGAAAGGCGTAAAAGTGGCTAGAGCTTTTGTCATGCTGATGACGACACAAATGGCCGTCAAGGTTGCTGAGAGAGAGAGACATGGGTGCATGCGAGCCATTGCAGACGTGGAGAAGGAGCTGAGAGGAGAGGAGCAGGAGGCACACGTCTGTGCGGGCCGAGATCAAACACAAACATCACTTGGCAATATGATCTGAGGAGCAGAGAAACTGGCAAAACGTGTCGCTGAGGCAACCATTTTTCAAGTTAGAACCTATAGTAAGCCAACAAAATCGAGATGCGCGTAGAAGGTGATTGGACAGGATATACAACTATGGTTGTGCCGTCTGAAGAGAGGTGGTGCCTTTTCATTAAGAGAGCAGAAAAGACTACAAGCACATCAAAGACTAATCTTCCTGACTTTCTGGGGTTACAACTGTGGGATTCATCTTGGCAACTGAAAGGACGGAGCAAGTAAAGTCGTAGCACCCTTTTCGAGTGCCTGGACTGTGAGGCTTGAAGAGAAAACATTAATACACATTTTAAATTGTTCTTGTGAGTTATCAAAGAATGATAAAAGGGGGAATTGTTGAAGAAATTTTTATAATTTATGTTTGAGTTCACACAAGAAGTCAACATCTGTTTCTGCCATAATAAAACACCATAAGACAGTGTCTTTTGAAACCCAGGGGGTAGGGACGGGAACCCTAGTTTGAGAGTTTTCCCTCATCAGAGGTGTCGGCAAATCTAAATTAGATCTAAGACCACTGTTTGTTGCTTTTCATTTAAATGAGTTCTAAGACAGAAGGGGGGCCATGTATGTGTGTGTGTTTCTTACTTTCCCTCTGTAGGTACAGGGACCATTGTGTCCCATGACAAAAGGGTTGGGGGGGAGACATTTGTTTCATCTTTCCTTTTGTTTTTGTAAAACACTGACACGGGTATAAAAGCTTGGACCTTTCTTTGTTTCCCCAGTTCACACTCGACGCAGGCATTGCCTGGTTGATTGTGGATTCATTCTTGCAAGGATTAAATCTTTATAAAGACACAATTGGCTAAGGTTTGTCTCTTATTCAGAAATGCAACGGAGTTAATATAATTTTGCCTATACATAATCAACTGAAAAATTAATTTGCACGGACTGTAACGTAAATTAAATTAAATTCAATGATTAAACATAATACATGAATTCAAATCATGAACTCAACTCAAACATTTGTCGTGCTCAATTCACTCAATATACTTATTTGAGATGGATAACCTCACTCAGTGAATTGCGACTTCCAGACTCTAAATAGTTAACAATTTTCAACAATCCTTTTAGCTGCATACAATTCTTACAACAAATCAATAATGTTCACTGTTTTTTCCCATCACATATCACATGAACGTTACATATTTTCACTTCAACCATGCATTAAAATGGCTGCTCAACATTACAGCATTTGCGTTACACATCAAGGCTATAATTATTTCTAACTCACAGAAATAACTTGATCATAACATGGAGAACATTAGAGACAAAGTACAACAATATGAATTTTCTCTTATGGCTATTAAGGAGTTAATATTAGATCGTTTCAACTTGTTATGCTTGTTAACACTCACCGAGATTCAAGTTCACACCTGACGAAATACAGCATCAATCCAATGGCCCAAGTGTTCATGATAAACTTTCTCTTTTTAATATCAGTTAACAGTCTCTTTTAAAACAACACGTTTGTGTAATACTCAGTTTCCCTGCATCTGCACAGCCGAGCATATCATTACTCTCTGCCGATATTTTTCTCGAACGATCGCCAAGGAGGCTGGGCTTCACATTTTTTTACACCAATAGCAAATTTCCTTTTCTTGCTAACACTCTAGTTGCCAGGCAGATTTTCATGATATCAGGTTAACAAAATAATGTGATTGAAGGGCACAATAAATGATAAATCAGTTCATAGAACATTAACTTTTCCACTTTGGGATTTTGCATAGGGGTTACATCCTCCCCCTCTAAATTGACATGCGTCCCTCATGTACTTCAAATGATGCGATACTCTGAAGATATAGTGTTCCTTGGACTCACATTTTGACTGGCACGTAATGAGTCAACCAGTGCTTTGTTAAATCCCTCTAACAAGGTCTGTGCAAAGGAAATTAGGGGTTCCCCTAACTCTGGGTAATGGAACAACCCGGGTGGTCTGCGAATTCTTCCTGATCTACGTACATGACAATCATCAGGACTCTCATCTGTTATACCCCTAACATGATCCTTTGCCTCGCAGGGTTCCTTTTTATAGTCTTTGAGATCTACTCCTTGCCCATTAAAGGAAGAACCAGGAACAACTAAACTCTGCTCAGGCGATTCTCCAGGTACTGTTTCCACTATGCCCTCCATAGAAGTGTCTGGTAAATACTCTTCTCCTCTAGCTTCCGATGAGTCACCTGGGTTATGAAACTCAATTCCATCATTCCCTAACGGGTTGTTGGCAACACTGTCACCTGAAGAAATCTCAGTGAAAATTCCACCGGGTGCTGTTTGCTCTCCTGTACTTGGATCTTGGCTGAGTTCACCTTGAATACACCTTGGTAGGTTCCCTGTATCCATTGTAAGGGGTGCAAGATGTTTTCTGGGCACTTCATACACGTCCACAATCAGCTTTTCTGTAGGCTCTAAAACAGCAGGTGATAGTTCCCAATGATCATCATCTTCTGATTCTGGAGGTTCTTCCTCAGACTGAACAATATTTTGTCTGGTTTTTGGTCTCTTAGCTGGACTAACTTTTTCCTCTGTTTCTCTCATTTCAGGAAGAAACCCACAGGGTAAGAGGTGATCGCGGTGCAATGTTCGCACGGGTCCATCTGCGTTTTCAGGCCTCACAGAGTATACCGGTAAGTCTCCCATCCGTCTGGTTACCACATAAATTGTAGCTTTCCACCGGTCAGCGAGTTTGTGCTTGTTACGTAGTCGCAAGTTCCGCACCAGTACTCTATCCCCCGCCTCCAAGGTTGACTCCCTGATGACCTTGTCAAACCGTTGCTTGTTCCTCCCAGCAACTTTCTTGGCATTTTCAATGGCAACGTCATAGCTGTGTTTAAGACGTGACTTCAAATTCTTGACATACTGGGAATGATTATTTCTTTTAGAGTCTTGAACAGGTAACCCAAAAGCGATATCCACAGGCAACCTTGGCTGTCGCCCAAACATGAGCTCGTAGGGTGAAAACCCTGTAACATCATTTTTTGTACAGTTGTACGCGTGTGTCAAGGGCTTCACATACTCACGCCAATGAGTTTTCTCTTTGTTCTGCAAAGTGCCCAGCATGCTGAGAAGAGTGCGATTAAATCGCTCCACTGGGTTCCCTCTGGGATGATATGGGCTGGTCCTTACTTTCCGAATACCTGTGATGGCACGCAACTCTTTTATGATGTGAGACTCGAAATCCCTTCCCTGGTCACTGTGCAATCGCTCCGGAAAACCATAATGAACAAGGAATTGGTCCCACAAACACTTGGCAACAGTAGTGGCTTTCTGATCTCTTGTAGGAATGGCTACCGCATATTTTGTGAAATGATCGGTAATGACGAGTATATCTTTTGTGTTCTGGCTGTCTGGCTCCAAGGAAAGAAAATCCATGCAGACCAATTCCATTGGCCTCGTAGTGCATATGTTTACAAGGGGGGCAGCCTTGTCTGGATGTGTTTTCCTCCTGACACACCTCTCACAAGTTTTTATCTTCCGTTCCACATCCAAGGACATTTTTGGCCAATAGAATCTTGACCTTACAAGGTCATTTGTACGCTCGATACCTAAATGGCCCATTTCATCATGGAGGCTGTGGAGAACAGTGGATCGCAATACTTCAGGAAGAACAAGCTGGAATACTGTCTGGTCATTGCACATGCGTGTCCGGTACAAGAGCTCACCCCTGATCTGAAGACGATTCCATTCCTTTATAATCAACTGAAGATTAGGATCATCAACTTTAAAATTCTTTGGCAAATCTTTCCCAGATTTTAAGAGATTGAGTGCCTGACTAATGACAGGATCTTCTCTTTGAAACCTTATAAGATCTGCTTCACTGTACTTTGGCAAAGACGAGATGCCACACTCAATTTCTTGTTCTTCAAAGTTGACAGGAATGGCGGTGGGTTGAATGGCCAATGACTCTACATACCCAATGGAATGGTCGAGTAGACAATCTTGATTGATAAGATGCCTTTGGCATGCTGCCTGAACAACTACTGTGTCAAGCTCATTTATGGGACTAGAGGATGACAAGAGATGTGCAGTAAACCTCTTGATTTTCTCTCTCTCCTCTTTAGATGCAATATCATCTTCCAGGTCACCATGAGGTCTTCTTGACAATCCATCAGCATCCGCATTGTGTTTACCTGCCCTATACTTGATGTCAAATGTGAAAGTGGAGAGAGCAGCAAGCCAGCGGTAACTTGCTGCATCAAGCTTGGCAGTAGTGAGCAGATAAGTTAATGGATTGTTATCAGTAATCACAGTGAAGTGATTACCGTATAGGTAATCATGAAATTTCCCCACAATGGCCCATTTAAGAGCCAGGAATTCGAGCTTGTGGGCAGGGTATTTAGATTCACTTCGAGTCAGTCCTCGACTCGCATAAGTAATGACCCGTGGTTGCCCGTTCTGCTCTTGGTACAGGGCTGCGCCCAATCCTGTAGTGCTTGCATCCGTATGTAATATATAAGACAGTTTAGGATTAGCAAAGCCAAGAACAGGAGCAGACACTAACTTGCTGATGATCTCTTCAAATGCAGTTTGACACTCAGGGCTCCACCGTTCTGCAAAAGGTTCCTTTGTGTTTAAGTATGTGTCCCTAGCTCTTATCCTCACCCCTTTCCGCTGGGGAGGATATCCAGCCGTGAGGTTAGTTAGGGGTTTGACTACTTTTGAGTAATCTTTTATGAAGCGTCTATAATATCCTGAGAATCCCAGGAACGATCGAAGTTCCTTTAAATTCTGGGGTCTCGGCCAGGTTGTTAACGCTCGGATTTTCTCAGGGTCGGTCCTTACACCCTCTCTAGAAACAACATGTCCCAGGTAACGGACAGATGTCTGAAAAAATTTACACTTATCAGGTGACAACTTTAGTCCGTAATCTCTGAGACGTTTAAGCACATGAATAAGCCTGGTCTCGTGCTCCTCCAATGTGTCGGAGTAGACAATCAAGTCATCTAAGAAGACAAGAACCTCCTTTAAATGGATGTCCCCCATACACTTTTCCATTAGGCGTTGGAAAGTACTGGGAGCGTTAGTTACCCCTTGAGGCATGCGGTTAAACTCCCAGAAGCCTAAGGGACATACAAAGGCTGTCTTGGCTTTGTCTTCTTCCTCCATCTCGACTTGATAGTACCCAGACTTTAAATCCATCACAGAGAACCACTGCGATCCAGCAAGAGCAGAAAATGACTCTTCAAGATTTGGCAGCGCATAGGCATCTCGTATGGTTTGCATGTTCAATTGTCGATTATCCACGCACAACCGTACATCACCATTCTTTTTGCGGACAACGACTATTGGGGATGCAAATGGAGATTCAGATTCTCTAATTATGCCGGCCTCTGCCAAGGTTTGCAAGTGCTTCTTTACTGCCTCAAAGTCCCTGGGGTGGATTGGTCGGGGTCGCTGCTTAAAGGGAGTAGGATCCTTCAGCTTTATACAATGCTTTATTTTGGTTGCATGGCCAAAGTCAAGTTCGTGATTGGAAAAAAACATCAGAAAAGGAAGTCAACTTTTGCGTTATGCGGTCCTTCCACTGTTGCAGTAATGGGGATTCCCCAAAGTCAAACTGCAATTCGAGGTCTGGAGGTTGTCCTTCCTGAATGGAACAACTTGCGGCAGTCAATTCCTGTTCATTCTTACAAGAATCTGAAAGTATCCCCTGAGGAACACTGAGTTCAGCCAAGATACAGTTACGAGGAAGGAAGATGTCATGGTCGGTCTCATTCCTCAAAGAAACCGGTACCTTAAAAGGGCGTTGCTTAGGAAGAGTAATAAGGCAATTATCAACAAATACCCCACTAGGAAGGACTGATCCTGAAGGCTGTTCAAGTAAAGCCCATGCTTCATCCCTTGTTGAAGCAGGTTGAATGAGGTAGCCCTCAAGCAAAGTTTTCTGGCCTGCTGGGAGAACTTCTGTCTGCCCCTTGAATTTCACAAAGGTAAGTCTACCACTGGTGGCTTGCTTTTGTCGTTTATTCAATGTTCTCCAGACCTGAATGTAGCCACAGTGAGGGGATCTGCTTAGAGTTGGATATTCGTCACTGCACTGTTCATATACAGCGTCTAAAGTGTTGGTGCCAATTATCAGAGGAACTTCACCGCTTGACCTAATGTCTGGGACTACTAAGGCAAGTGTAGATATCTCAGGTTGCGACTGAAGAAAGTCCTTAGGGAACTTAACACAAATTTCAATGTATCCTAAATATGGTACTGACTGACCGTTTGCTCCTTCCACAGCAAGCAATTGATTGATGGGCTGAAAAGGCTGATCAGAAAGATAACGACTATAAAAAGATTGTGCCACAGTCGTGACCTGAGACCCTGTATCAAGTAAACAGTTGCATTCTGTCCCAGATATCTCAACAACAGCAGTGCACTTCTCTCCAATAAGTCGGCTTGGCAACTTTCTGTCCTCTCGAACAGTCTGGGTCTTAATTGCACATTTTTGTACTTTCTCAGGTATGGGACCTACGTTAAGTATGGCTCCTGTGTGTCCCGCAACAGAAGCCTCTACTTGTTTAAATCCTGCACCCCTGCTGCACTATTCTGCATGTCCCAAGCTTTCTGTCTGTCTCGAAGTTCTTTTTTCTTAGCTTGCACTAATATTGAGTTTGGCGGATTACTGCAGGAAGAGACGATATGGCCATCCTCGCCACATCTGAAGCAGTACCATGGTTTAGGCTTTAAATTGACTGCAGGAGTTTGTGTTTGTGTAACTGGTTTCTTATTTTGCAATTCAATTTGTTTCGATCTCTTTGTTTTTTTTTCTTGAACAGTTCTCTCTTCTCTGGAAGCCATTAGACTTGCTATTTGTGCTTGCAATTCAGCTATTTGCTTTTGCAGAGGACGCACAACTGCAGAGGGGCTGCAATCATCTTCCACAGGTAAGTCAAATTGGGTCAAACAAGGATTGCATGTAGCCTGCACACTGGGTGGGATCCTTGCCTTAATCCCAAGGTGTTGTTGCATTCTCTTACTCCTGGCTGGCTCGCCATATTTTACTGTGTAACCCTCCTCTAAAGGGTAAATACACACTGGTTCGGATACTCAACTTAAGGCCAATTAATTACAGTGTGGTAAATGGCACAACCAGAAGTTATTGATAACCACACAGATTACTATTTCACATAAACTGTATTGTAATGAACCAGAATATACATAACAATTGTTACAAAAGGAAAAAACAGCAATAAAGTGTGGTGCGCAATCAGTGTATGTGTATCAGTTTCTTCCTCGGTCCAGTCTTTCAGATGACAAAACAAAACAAAAAAACGAAAATCTCTTTTCAGTCCTGGAAATAAGTTGTGTCCTTAGGTTCCAATGATTTCCTACCGCACAGCACTTGGGATCAAATGAGACATCCCGCAGCAATCAATGATTCCATGGGTTCAACATTCAAGGGTGGTTGGCTCGCCATCTTCCTTCCGGAAGAATTCAAATCCATACAAAAAAACCTGGCCTGAAATAAAACAGGCACATCCACATCATATTACTCAATAATCAACTGAAAAATTAATTTGCACGGACTGTAACGTAAATTAAATTAAATTCAATGATTAAACATAATACATGAATTCAAATCATGAACTCAACTCAAACATTTGTCGTGCTCAATTCACTCAATATACTTATTTGAGATGGATAACCTCACTCGGTGAATTGCGACTTCCAGACTCTAAATAGTTAACAATTTTCAACAATCCTTTTAGCTGCATACAATTCTTACAACAAATCAATAATGTTCACTGTTTTTTCCCATCACATATCACATGAACGTTACATATTTTCACTTCAACCATGCATTAAAATGGCTGCTCAACATTACAGCATTTGCGTTACACAT
The DNA here is from genome assembly GCF_024679245.1 of Pseudorasbora parva. NCBI lineage: Eukaryota > Metazoa > Chordata > Actinopteri > Cypriniformes > Gobionidae > Pseudorasbora > Pseudorasbora parva. The sequence continues at coordinate 17,508,606 of NC_090196.1, read as the reverse complement.
CAAGGCTATAATTATTTCTAACTCACAGAAATAACTTGATCATAACATGGAGAACATTAGAGACAAAGTACAACAATATGAATTTTCTCTTATGGCTATTAAAGGGGGGGTGAAATGCTGTTTCATGCATACTGATCTTTTTACACTGTTAAAGACATGGAATCCCATACTAAACATGGACAAAGTTTCAAAAGTTAAGGTGGACGTTTGATGGGAGTATTTCTTTGTCAAAAATACTACTTCCGGTTAGTCATAAGTTTCGGCAAGTTTTTTGCGATCATGCGTCCCCATTGACGTTAGTGGGGGCGGAATTTCCTTGTATGGGCCTTACGGACAATTCTACCGGAAGCGTGTGAGAGAGAGGGAGAGAGAGAGAGGGAGAGAGCGAAAGCAACAGGCTATGCCCATCAAAGCGCTCGTAGGCTGCGCTGCACAGGTAATGTGCACAATTAACAATGACATCAAAAAGTGCGTTTTTGGTTGCCAGACCAAGACAGTCCTGCACAGATTCCCCCAAAACCCCGCGGTAAGGCAACAGTGGATGTAATTTGCTTTTCTGGATCAGCAACTGAGTTGCGCGAATGTTTATATCTGTTCGCTGCATTTCAGTGCCGACTGTTTCATAAACAAGGCCCAGCTCGACACAGGATTTTCCAATAGCCTAATGCTGAAGGATGGAGCAGTCCCAACGTTAGAACCGCGGGCGGTGAGTTAGACTGCTTCAAATGTCTGTGTCTATGCTCATCAAGTAGCCCAAACATGATCACGTATAGTTACTATATATATTACTATATATAGAAATTGATCAATAGAGCATGCGATGTGTAGTGCGTGTACATTTGTTTAGCTGGCCACTATATGTGTAACTTTATGTTTGTGTATTGTAAAAGCACTCAACAATACACAAAGAGGGGGGAAATATGTTGAACTAAATAAGCACGCTTCTTCATTCAAATGCGCTACTATTCCGTGTCTATCTATGTAAACACTAACTTAACCTGTCTACACAAACCACGCGTAAACACACAAACACACGTGCACAACTGCACTTCCCACATGTACACCTTCAAAGACAAAAATACGACGATATAATTCAAGTATAAATATGTAAATAACACAAGCCGCTAAGCATATTATATAGTTAGTGTATATCGTACCACATAGAGACGTCCTGCTCTAGTCGTTTTTGCTGCTGCTCCTGTTCAACTGCAGCCTCTGGGTCTGATTCCGGATCATAGATGTATGGCTGTATCTGATTAAAAGCCATATTTTTATTTTGAATAAAGTTTTTTCCCCGCTGTTAGGGATGACAGCTTTACGACGCACTCGACGCACTCAACACAATAGCAGCGCGCTGCTGCACACGTCATTATTTAGCTCCGCTCACACGACACGCCCCCACCCGCTCGGCTTTTTTCGGAAAGACTCGGAACAGCGCATCTTTCTTATATAATTATAAAAAAAATAAAGACTTTTCGGAGATATGCAGGATGCAATGCTACTCTATAGGTACTCAAGATTGACATGACACTGACTGAAACTGAGTGTTTCACCCCCCCTTTAAGGAGTTAATATTAGATCGTTTCAACTTGTTATGCTTGTTAACACACACCGAGATTCAAGTTCACACCTGACGAAATACAGCATCAATCCAATGGCCCAAGTGTTCATGATAAACTTTCTCTTTTTAATATCAGTTAACAGTCTCTTTTAAAACAACACGTTTGTGTAATACTCAGTTTCCCTGCATCTGCACAGCCGAGCATATCATTACTCTCTGCCGATATTTTTCTCGAACGATCGCCAAGGAGGCGGGGCTTCACATTTTTTTACACCAATAGCAAATTTCCTTTTCTTGCTAACACTCTAGTTGCCAGGCAGATTTTCATGATATCAGGTTGACAAAATAATGTGATTGAAGGGCACAATAAATGATAAATCAGTTCATAGAACATTAACTTTTCCACTTTGGGATTTTGCATAGGGGTTACACCAGTAACTGTATGAATGTGATTTTTTGTTAGTTTGTGTGTGTTTAGAATAGTCCAGTAAACTTTTGTTTACCTTTTTCATCTATACAAATGTCTTTGGCTATGTGTTTATAAGTTACTGCCTCAAACTGATCAATTGTGTTACCTGAGCTCACAAACAGTGAACATAAAATTGATATTATTGCTGTTGTAACGGGTAATATCCCGATTCAGGATTGATAATGTACTCTAATTTCAACGTATCGCTGGACGAATAGGTGATAAAGTGTTAAAAATTAATTTTGAATCCTTTTTTATGTATCATGGTTTCTTTTACTGTAATTCAATACCCCTTTGATCTATTTTATCCAAATCATTTCCTACAATAATGTTGGCATAATGTTGGCATAATGACTAAACCTACCAATGTAAGCAAACAATCAACTACTTCAACTGCGCCTGACATTAGAATGTATTATTTCTGAGATGATTATTACACTTTACAACAAATAAATAGCTTTTATAAAACCGTATAAGTCCTGGTGGCTGTTGAGAGTTGCTATGGCATCCGTAAACAAATTCCAGGGACCAACTTAATCCAGGGAATAATAGTTCCCTTTCAGTCGGTCACATTCGACGTACGTCGGACTTAGACCGACGAATTGGGATCTGACCTCAGAGACCTATTCACTTCGAGTGTATAAAAACGAGCCAATCAGAGATTGGCATGTGATCCGCACATTCCACGCTCCGCCCCGCAGCGCGGGTATAAATAGGAAGTGGAATGGCAGATCAATGTTTTCTACTTCGGAGCCGAGCAGTACTACTACTGTGTCTACGAAGAGTGTGTAAATTGAGTCTCGTGAGAGAAGGAGAACTGCCAGTGCGGGTGAAACGGCGCTTCAGCGAGTGATCGACAGTTGCAATTGCTTGCATTCAAAAAATAGCTTTTTGTTGGTTCGCTGGGCGTTTTCCCAAACTTGGAAATTTGCGGAATTTGCGGATCACATGTCAGTCTCCGAGTGGCTTGTTTTTATACACTCGAAGTGGATAGGTCTCTGCGGTCAGATCCCAATTTGTCGGTCTAAGTCCGACTTACGTCTCCGTTCCCTTCTTCAGGGAACGAGAGTTACATGCGTAACCGAGACGTTTCTGTTCCTCTCAATTCTGATTTCGTTTTAACTCCTACGGTGGCTGATTTAGTCCAAGATTAACATGGCAATCCCCCTCTTCACATTCGACACGGTACCATCGAGTGTTAAAACGCGAAAGGCGAAGCTTGTATTTACGGGTATGTCCCTCTTTGGCTAATGTACTTTCAAGATGGAGGAGCAACATGGCGACCGGTATTCGAACCCCTCACCCGTTTGTATTTTCAATGGCATATTATAAACTTGCGAGAATACTTTATTACTTGAAAGAAGTAAATATACATTAATGAGCACATATATTTTTGAAAGAACAAAGTGTTTTTAGTCAGGAATAAACTAAAAAAGTTACACAGTGTAGCTTTAAAGACACTTCAGCTTCACCATGATAATTATTAGTTTCTTTTTTCCACGACAAAAGAAATGTTCAATTAGTTTTATTGTGCACTTTATAGTAAGCTATACATATTTTTAATTAATTGTTTGTATTGTTTTGGATAGTGATTTACCTGTTTTAAAGAAATTTTATTTTGCTTACTTTAAAGCTACACTGTGTGATATTTTCTCCCATCTAGTGGTGAAAAGGTATATGACCATCCAGTGAATAATAGTTTCTGCTCCTCTCAATTTCGATTTCGTTTCAACTCCTACGGTGGCCGATTTAGTCATGGCTTTCAGTTCGACCTCTTCGGTGAGTGTTGCGTCAACTCAAGTGATGAGGTAATTTTTGAAAACTATTATAATTTGCAGTTATTTAATTTACCAAATGATCTATGATCAAATTAATCTATGTAAAATGAATAATAGAACTGAATAATAACCATTTCATTGCTAACATCAGCTATCAGGTTCCCAGACGAATGCAAGCTCTTAGTAAAGTAACTTTTATCAGTGCTATCGTTATTCTGTATATTGTACAACAGCGTAAGGCAAACAAATTATAATGCAATTAAAATATTAATCTCATGTTATCCGTCATAGAACACGGATTGATGTTATAAGGTAAACAATACTTTTTCATCATTGACGCGAGGAAAACTATCCTAGACGTCGTTCTAGTGTTATGCTCAGCACACCATGATATAATTAGCCAAGCAACAATAAAACTTCCAATATACACGAATAGGCTGAATTAATATTACCTGTCGAGAAGAAAGCATGCAATGTCGGCGTTCTTTTTAAAATCGTTGCTCCTCATGAGCTCTTTCCATCTTGGAAAGGCCACTCCAATATTTACTTTTGTCTTGTTGATTTGCCTGTCGCGTTGCTGTCTTAATTCTCTTTTCCGCTTCCTTGGCGACTCTGATACATATTCCGCAATGTTACTAGGTCTCCGACCCGAGTCGAATTCGGTAATCAATTCCGGGACGTGGTTGCTTTCACACAGAAGGCGACCCGGCAATGTTCCGGAAATATTGCGGGTCCGACGTGCAGTGTGAGGGGCTTAAGAGTGATCCTCCATCATCATATAGCAGCCTTAAGCAATCCCCCTCTTCACATTCGACACAGTGCCATCAAGTGTAAAAACGCGAAAAGCGAAGCTTGAATTTACGGGTATGTCCCTCTTTGGCAAATGTACTTTCAAGATGGAGGAGCAACATGGCGACCGCCATCCGAACCCTCAACACGTATGTATTTTCAATGGTATATTATAAAATTACGAGAATGCATTATTACTTGAAAGAAGTAAATATACATTAATGAGCACATACATTATATTTTTGAAAGAACTAAGTGATTTTAGCTAAGAATAAACTAAAAAAGTTACACAGTGCAGCTTTAAGGTAATATACGGTATGCTTAAATATAAAAGTGCTTGAATGCTATAAGAGTGGAAAGTACCTAAAATGCTCAGTGAAATAGATAGACAATTGTATTTGACTCCCTTTGTTTTTGGTGTGAAATCTCTGTAGGAAAAGTTGTGAAAAGTGAGCTCATGCTTGTAACTGAAAACTAAGGTAAACAATGGGGCACACAGGGGTGAAGAAAAGAAAGTGTTAAAACCACAAGCTGGTCTACAGAGAATACAGGGAGAAGCACTAGAAGAAGAAAACAGCGTAAGAATGAATGAAATGAAATGGTGATGAACAAAAAGAAAGCGGAATTCCCTAAAAAGAAAAAAACTGAGGATTGAAGCACCCCTCAGATTTTGCCCGCATTTAGTGTGAAAAAGACACCTGACAAAATGTTTATAAAAACTTCCAGTGAGATGGCGGCGTGAGAAATTATAATGTTTTCTGCTCCACACATTATTATTTAACAGCTTACTTGGCACTTATTGGATGACATAATTTGAAAAATACTATTTGCGACCCTTAGTAGAACAACATGCTGATAAACAATAGCCTACACAAAAAAAAAACGGTGGATATTACTAAAAATTTGGCGATACACAGAGTGTGGACGAGGCCGCCTCGAGCCAGGGGGATATCAGAGACCTCCTTGACGGCATTAAATCAGAAGTAGCAGCGCTCAGAGTGGAGATTCTTACAGAGCTCAAATAATCTATCTCTGCGGTGAAAACTTCACTATTAAAGCAAGAACAGAAGCTGAAGGATGTGGAGGAATCCCTTACAGATGTAGATGGTCGCGTTACTGCCCTTGAATCTACGTGCTGACGAAAGATAAGGAAAAGCTGAGGGCCAAACTCGATGATTTGAAAAATTGATCCAGGAGAAACAATATTTGTGTGATTGGTATTTCCGAGGGCACAGAGAGTACTAATCCTTCTGCGTTTATTGAAGCACTATTACTCGAGGTATTCAGGGAGAGGAGTTTTTCCAAAAGGCCAGAGGTGAACAGGGCTCACCACTCCCTAGCCCCCCTCTTTTCTATGTCAGACTATTATGTGATATATAGACCCATGAGTGCGAATTTTAGCAGGCAACCTTGCCAAAATAACACACATTTTACCCCCCAAACGCCATTTTTTCCCTGGAGAACCCCCCCGAGAAGCTATTGTTTATATAGGGATAGTAGTTGGCGCGTTTTGATGTAAAAACTTGGCAACCCTGTCTGCACGCGCGCAGAAATCAGGCTGGAATACACGATCTTTGCCAGTGTTGTAAAATAATTTAATGATACACAGAGTACTACTTACCCAACATGATCATCATTTCTGAGAGAAATTGTGATGGTGAATGCATATACAAACAAGCTCTCCGTTTAGGATTCGAACAAATATAATCCAAGCCCCTTTGATGACGTGCATGATTACGTTACTGTTGATCATCTGTCCGTCATCGTCTAAAGCCCGCCCTGATGATTTAATTGGTCCGAACAGTTTCTGTTCGGGGATAATTACTCCTCTATGGAGCAAGGCCAGACCGAATTGCCCGACCTAAAAAATGTGTGGGCGGGGCTAAGTTCGGCTGGCATCCAGTCTATCCAAGCAGGCTACAGTTCAAATCCCTGGACGTGTCCTTGATCCGCTCCTTTAATCAAGGATGCATCAAGAGGAGACTTCAGTAGAGGATGAGAAATTCCACGTAATTTAATAATACTACTGTTAATGTGTCACAAAATGTAGTTTTAAGACTTTTTCAGGTGATAATGTACTTGTTTAAAGATTAAGTATGTGGTTTATTTATAAAGAGTACACCTATATGGCAATTTTATCTGCCTTTTCGAGTGCTCAGCAGAAGGACTATCCTAGGAAAGGCTGCTCTCGGTGGTTTAACGAGCACTGAGCGCCCGCTGATCGACTAGATCTCTACTACGACAACGACAAATTACATTTTTAAAAAGGCGCTCTCTTTATAAATGAACCACAGATTTGAGCTTTAAACAACGTTCTCATCTGAAAAGGACTTAAAACTACATTTTGTGACACATTAACAGTAGTATTGTTAAATTACGCAAGGTTTCTCATCTGCTATTGACACTTGCTGGTCGGTGCGAGATGCATGCATTTGATGTTGCTAGGCAACGTGGGGGAGAGGACGCTGGCGTTGTCTGTTCGCCGCTTCTCCACCCACAAATCATGTTACTGTACTATTAGATTTAGATTTTATTTTATTTCCTTATGTTTGTGACTAGTCTAACAGTCAGAGCTACAATTGGGACTGTTGCTGATAGCTGGCAGCCACTGAGAGGACGTTGTTCGTCGTTTCGCCGTTTTCCACCGCTTCTCTAATGTTTATGTTTGAATTGCTGCGGTTGGTTCTGGTTTGGAGGACATTTGATGTTTCTCGCCGCGGCTGCTCACTGGTGGTCTCCCTTGGGCTTAAGCTGCATGGTGGCTGAAGTTTGCACCGGGCTAGCGTCATCCGGGCCATCGTCATCAGCGTCCGGCATGATGTTGGGATGTTCCGCTTCTCGGCTGCGCCGCTGTTCCGTCCTGCATTGTGGCCGTGGAGCCGTGGAGCGGCTTGGACTTCTGCGCCGACCCCGGTGTGTCCACAAAAGTGCCCGGAAAAATGTTCTGCCTCCTGCATGGTGCTGCGGCGATCCCCATCGTTTGAATCGTCATGAAGACCCATCATCTGGTCTTCAGCTGTCATGCCTCGACGATGTCATCAGGACACTGCCGCTGGGAGAAATTTAAAACATGGAGTGAACCACAATGTGCTACGGAGCTAACAGAGACTTCCACCATCAGCTCTGTTTCTGTTCACCATCAGCTCTGTTTCTGTTCACCATCAGCTCTGTTTCTGTTCACCATCAGCTCTGTTTCTGTTCACCATCAGCTCTGTTTCTGTTCACCATCAGCTCTGTTTCTGTTCTGTTTTCTGTGTTAGTTGATTGTTTGTAGTATTCTATATTTTTACTTGTTATTCATTTTTTGTTATCCCCCCCGGAATGAAAAGTGCATTACAAATAAAATCTATTATTATTATTATTCTGGGATACCGGTCTGTCTGAAGTCCACAAGTCTCCTCTCGATGCATCCTCGATAAAAGGGGAGGATCAAGGACACTTCTAAGGATTTGAACTGTACATTGGTAGATGTGAACTTTGAATTGGAACAGCAGCCTATTTGGCCAGCAACTGATGACGTTTCCCAATTGAGATTGATGACGATTCCTCCCATCCTCTGGAGTTTGTTCTCCCGAAGTGAACTTGGCAAGCCTGAACTACAAAAGACGCAAGTCGAAGTTCAGCCTGATTCTCCATCTGGCATGAGAAAGGGGACAGGTGATCACGTATTCACTTTTACCCGGATGTCAAAGCGGAGAACGGCTTTTAACCAGGTTTTAACTCCAAAGATTAGGAATTAAATTTGGCTTTCTCTTCCCTGCACGTCTTACCAGACATTTTTTTGAGTGTCTGAAATGAGCTTTGGATTTGTCCCCACTTCAACAAATGAGTAGGAATGCACGTCATTTGCATCCCACTGAGCTCGAATAACCGTATGGCTCAAGTGGATGATGGGAAATTGAACAGACTAATTTAAGGCTGGATTGGTCCACACTCTTTATTTCACATTCAAAATGTAATTTGTTTCTATTGTCAATAACAGTTTAGCTCCAAGGGAGTAGAAACATGAGCTGGGCAGTTGTTCTTAGTAAACCAGCAGATGTCTGTTTGAGATTGTTAAAATGTTGTTTGCGACAAGGGTGGGGGGAGGTGAGAAAATTGTACAGTTTAGGGTTTTTTTCTCTCTCTCTATCCAGTTTTCACTATGCTGTTCGGTGTCTCAACCTCGTGGTTTGTTATTGATGGATTCAATACCTTAGCAATACATTCAATACAGCACCTGAGTCCTTCAATACAGCAAATCTTCCCTTAATGTTTACGCAGGCCTTAATCTCCCTATCCCTAAGGATGGCAAGGGTCTTAATTACTGCGAACCATTCAGGCCAATCTCACTTCTTAATGTGGATTAAAAAATGTATCCAAAGTTCTTGCACTATGCCTGATGCAAGATGTTTTGTTGTTTTGTTATATGTCTCTGGTTATAAGCTTAAAGCTGCAGTCCGTAGTTTTCGCCATCTCTGTTGGTATCTGCAATTGCAGTTATTCGCGGAATTATCAACTTTACATGAATTGTGCATCGGCACAGCACAGCGTGGAGGAATCCGATGTTTTGAGGAGAATGTGCGGTCAGTCACCGCACCAGTGTGGATACTGTCATTCATGTTTGAAAGTATGACCAACATAATGTCATCTGAACAAGTAAGTAACTAACATCCACTTTTGTTCTGACCAACTAAGGGGGAAAAACATGGCAATAAATCGTGATAATTAAATCTATTGATCACTTATCACATCACGTCAAACCGTGCAAACCTAACGTTACTTTGTTTTCAAATTGTTAATGTTAAACCCAGCATTGCGTGACTACAGTAGCCTAGGGGCTACCTGTAGTTCAGTTTCCATTTCTGTGTCTAATTTCTAATCATCATAGCCTACCAACACATGAATGTGGAGTTAAGGTAAATTGCTCCCTCTCATTGCTAGCACAAAATAATTGATATTTGCCATAATGTTCATAGCAAAACAAGAAAGGCACAACAAAGAAAACTCTGTAACTGTATGAATTAAGTGAACAAGTGTGCTACTGTGAAGTTACATAATTGAACCTGAAACGCTTACCTGTCCAGTAGAAAAAACGCTGTCTGCGTCTGTTTTGAAGCTCTTATTAACGCCACCTTTCAAAAGCCATTTTTATCCTTGTTTTCACATCGGCCGGGATGAAGTCTCTTTTTTTCTGTAGCAACTCCGAAGTCTGAGGCATTTTACAACAGTTGAGTTGACATCCCCACACGCAGAATAGCCTACTAGCCGGGACACCTTCTTTGTGTACAGATGTGACGTGACGCAAAGCTTGAATTTCCCGCTGAAATCCACCAGTACCACTGGAATTATTACAGTAACAAGAGTACAGTTGTAAATCGAGCTAAGGTAAGCAGATTGTTTTTTGTTTTATTGGCTGATTATGTACTTGGTCAAAAAAATATTTTGGATAATTTTTAACTCAAAAAAAGTTATGGACTGCACTTTTCACGATTATTCCGGCCGCATGTCTTCCTCTATTCTGTTTAAATTAGTTTGTGACAGTTTCAAATACTTGGGAGTGCAAGTCACAAGATTGTTTAATAATTTATTTAAAGTCAATTTTTGTCCACTTTTTGATCATTGTAAAAAAGATTTTGTGAAATGGTCATCTCTGCCCCTTTCTTTAGCGGGTCGTACCAGCCTGATCTGTTATGCCATGATTTCTATATTTATTCTCAAATATACCAGTCTTTATCAGGAAGTTTTTCACTAAACTGGACAGTCTGATCACCTCCTTTCTGTAGGTTAATAAAACCCCTCACATAAGGAAGAGTTTTTTTCAGAGATTAAAATGGCAACCTAATTTTATTATTGTTCAAGTAACATTCAGAAAATAATCATGTACTAATTTCAAGTTTAGCTCCCTAGTTTGCTGTTCGCTCCCCCTAGTGGGGAAAAATGATATCTCCTCCGCTAATCATGCACTCACTCGCCTTAAAAATGTAGGATCAATTTAGAAGACATTTTGGTTTACATTCAGCTTCCATTATAGGTCCTGTCTCAAACTGTTTAGTCCAGCCTTCCTTTATGGATTCTGCCTTTCGTGTCTGGGAGGAGAGGGAGATTAGGCTCCTAAAAGATTTATATATAATCAATAACTTTTGCTCATAATTTTGCTCACTTTTCAAGTAATTTTGCTTTACATAGACCCACTTGCCCCACTTTTTAAAAGGTTTTTACAGATCAGGAGTTTTATCAAGATCCTTCCCAAAAACACCCCCTAACTCACCTATAGAGACACTGCTTGATCTGAAGCAGTAAAGGACTAATTTCAAGAATATATTCTATTATAATGTCAATAGATCCACAGAACCTGGATGAGAGTCGAAAAGCATGGCAAAGTGATTTGGGCAGAGGGCTTAGAAATGGAGAATGGGAGGATGCTTTAAATCAGGTGCACTCCTCCTCAACCTGTGCTATATATATATTTTAAGTATATATATATATATATATATATATATATATATATATATATATATATATATATATATATTTATATATATATATATATATAAATTCTCCTCCATAATTTAGATATGCTTTATGTCACTGACCCTTAACACTAAGGGTGTAATGATTCGTTTAACAACAATTCGATTCGTATCACGATTTGAGTTGTCGATACGATTTAAGGACGATATTGGTTCATTTAGAACGATATGATCCGAAACGATTCAGTGACTTGAAATCGATTCAGTAACTTTTTAGTCCAAAATTGGAATCAGTTTTATCAATTAAAAATTGTAAGTTGATTTGTAAAATGCCATATTTTTATGCAGTTATTGTTGTCACAGTCGTGTATTTAAAACACAACTGTTTCAAAATTCAAATTTAAGGTGTAGATGAAATTTAATAAACACATAAAAACAAAATGAACTGTGGCCAGCAAGAATTTAATGTAAATTCATCCAAATAGTCATTTTTTTTAAATTAGAATTTAGATTTACTTTTGGACTTTGATTGATGAATGCAGATTGCTTTAAGATGCGTTCTTCGTGTTAAGTGAACTGCATCAATACAAATCCATTAAAACATTAAGGAAAAAACAAAATTATTTACAAAAAAAATTAAACATTTTAAGTGTTAACATCTTATCAAACTGAAATTATACATGCAAAATTGTTTTCGTCTAAATATATAAAAAAAGAGCAAAGCACTCATTCCACTAAATTGCAGGAAGATTCACATTTGTTCTATTTTATTGCTTTAATAGAAGGTTGAGTTATTCTTGAAAACCCCCGGGACCCTTTAAAACTCCAAATGTGTGACATAAAACAAACAAAAGTAACACCCAACAGACTACTCACTTAAAATCATAATGTGTGCGCACACATGAAAACACATGAAAATCTAAACATAGAAGTCCAGCTCTGTGACCTGTGAGAGCACAAAAAGAGGGTCTGCTGAAGAACTCCCACACACCCCACTGTTCAGGACCTTCACTTGTATGTGGAAGTGTGGAGGTTTGATTTGTGAAGATTACGTGTTGATTTCAGCATGTGACATTGCAGCACATCTTCAGGAGAACTGGAGCTGTTGCACACCGGGGATCTGCAACAGAAGAAACGCAAATAACAGCATCACACAAAATGCTTGAAAAGTGTGCTTTATCTTTATTTGAAATAAATGTCACATGGTTTGATGGAGGCAATAAAGGGAAGATCTTGTCTGATGTTTTTGGCCGCAAAGAACATGACAGAATTCTCACCTGCTGATAGGAGGTGGTGTACACCATCACATTTTGTTGCTGTCCATCAGCTGTTATTATTCCTGCAGGTAGTGGGTTTGCTGAGAAAGAAAAATATTTCACTGTGTTAAGACTGGCCAATGATGTTTGTGTTGTAGAAATCTAAATGTTGTCTCTATCTATCTATCCATCCATCCATCCATCCATCCATCCATCCATCCATCCATCCATCCATCTATCTATAAAACAACACCTGCATGAATAACCAAACTCATTGACTTCCACAGTATTTTGTTTTCACATACTATGGAAGTCAATGGGGTCCATCAACTGTTTGATTATTGTCATTCTTCAAAATATCTTCTTTTGTGTTCAGCAGAAGAAAGACATGTACGTATACAGGTTTGGAGCAACTTGAGAGTGAGTAAATGATGACAGAATTTTCATTTTTGGGTGAACTATCACTTCAAAGGTGTCATGAACTGGCTTTTTTTTATTATACGGTTTTCTGAGGTCAACTAATGACGTTTTAGTGGTTTTTACATTCAAAAACATCATAACTAATAAGCAATAGGCTATTTTCTACACTGGTTTTGAGGCTTTGATGGACGTGCAGCACTGGAGACTTGGAAGTAAACGCCCACGGCTAGGATTGGAGAAGATTTGCATATTTAATGAGCTTCAGCTCCCCCGTCAGTTCAGTTTACATGAGGGAGGGGTTGTTTTGAAAGCGGCCACCAGGATGATTCTCTCACAGGGCTTGTAAACGTCTTTATCTAACAAACAGAATGATTTATTTCTCATCCACCTGCGATTGATTGGAATATTATTTTTGTATTACATGGCCTGCACGATCTATGGATGTAAGTGTGAACACACACTACTGAATGGGCTACTGAATTACATGTGCTTATTATTCTGTAGAGGCGGTGTTTTGCCACTAGATGACATCAGGATGAAGCACAAGATCTTTTTCTGGGCCTGGTGTCTATAAAAGCTTTTCTTTGACTAACAAGGAAGTTTTTAGCTCTGAAATGGTTATGAATCAGCGTATTGATTCATGATTCGGATCGCGTTTCAAACTGCGGAAATCACGTGCCGTTGGCGATCTGAAATCAGGAATCAATACGCTGATTCATAACCGTTTGAATCTTTAATTGAGGATTGAAAACAAACGCAGAAGAGAAGACGATGCTGAATAAAGTCATAGGTTTTTTTTGTTATTTTTGGACCAAAATGTATTTTTGATGCTTCAAGAGATTCTAATTAAAGGGATAGTTCACATTGAAATAAAATTTTGATATGTTTTAGCTTACCTCATGGGCATCCAAGATGTAGGAGTATTTGTTTCCCCTGTAGTTTCATTTTTTTTAAATCATTTTAGGTCAAACCGTTCTTGTCTGTGCCTCACATAATGCAGGTCTATGGTCACCACCTCAAAGAGCATACACAGAGAAGTCCAAATTAAACAATCCCCCATCGTAAGTACACACTGATGGCCTAAGACACGAAACGAGCGGTTTGTGTGAGAAAACGAACAGTATTAATATTGTTTTTACCACTACGTCCGACTGATCCGAGGGCGCGCGTGCGTGTTTCCTGTGGTGTACAAGAGGTAAAAACGATATAAATACTGTTCGTTTTCTCACACAAACCGCTCGTTTCATGTCTTAGGCCATCAGTGTGTACTTACGATGGGGGATTGTTTCATTTGGACTTCTCTGTATGCTCTTTGAGGTGGTGACCATTGACCTGCATTTATTATGTGAGGCACAGACAAGAACGGTTTGACCTAAAATGATAAAAAAATGAAACTACTGGGGAAACACATACTCCTACATCTCGGATGCCCATGAGGTAAGCTAAAACATATCAAAATTTTATTTCAAAGTGAACTACCCCTTTAACTAACTGATGTCACATATGGACTACTTTGATTATGTTTTTATTACCTTTCTGGACATGGACAGTATAGTGTGCATCGACTTGTGCTCTCGGACTAAATACAAAATATCTTAAACTATCTTTCAAAGATGAACAGATGTTTTACAGGTGTGGAACGAAATTAGGGTTAGTCATTAATGACATATTTTTGGCTGAACTAACCCTTTAAATAACTAACACTTAAAACTAAATTGAAACCAGGAAATATACAAAATATGAATAAATACTAAAACAGCATATAAATAAAATGAACAAATTCAGGTTTGGCTCTATGAAGAAAGCTAAACCAGCAGTAACGTAGCCATCTGTACTCAAGTTCACAAGTTACTTACTGAAAGACTCATCGGTCAGCTCCTCTCCCATGCCTTCGGTTACAGTTACAGTGCTAATGCCTTTCTCTCCTTTCATGGCCTGAGGACACACACACACCACATAACATAACGTCAATCTTAGACAAACAAAAGGAGGACACCTCTGACAGCTGTGCAAAGTGTTTTCAAAAAGCCTTTATTTCAATGATGTGTGAAGATGGCATTAAAAACATTAATGCTACCTCTCTGAACTTCTGCAGGTACAGCTTCAGAGGCTCCACATACATGTCGAAACCCAGCGTGGACATCGCGAACAGGATGTCTTCGCCGTTTATCGTCTTGCGTTTCTCCTGATGGCACCTCTCGCTGGCTTCTGAAGTGATGAAACTGATGAACTCGCTCACACACTCCTGCACACACTCCTTGGCGTCCTTTGCTATCTGATGGGATAGAAGGACAAAAAATATTTTTGAATGTTTTACATTTGACCTAAAAGTTTCAGTTTGACCATTGTTTTTAGCAAAACTGTGAAAAATAAATTACAGCAAAATGAATTACTTTTCCTGTTTGGGGTACTGCATTCTTCATTATACGGGCAACGTTGGCGATTGGGAGATAGATGTCTTGCTCCCGTAGGTTATCTCTGCTTCCATTGCCATCCTCATGGTCAAGTCCATCATCACCTTCATCTTTATAAAATAATAATAAAATGCATTATCTAAATAATAAATAATTTGGAAATTTAAATGACTAATTTATGTATGCATTTTATTTTATTTTACATTTAATTCATATTTAAATTAATCAAAATTATTTGTTTATCATTTAAATGTTATTGAATTATATAAAAATATATCATATTTGAAATTAACAAGTTATCTAAATGCTTGATCCCTAACGTTATGTGACGATTGGCTTCATTTACCATCCTGAGCTTGGAGAACAAAGTGACTGCCAGCCATATATTCTCCGGTTATGCCAAGTTGAGAGGCATCTGTGGTTGAACTGTCTCCGTCCATCTGAAACATGAATTACATTTTATTACAGTATTTAATTCTCAAATTTTTCTGGTCTCAAAAGTTCAAAACCAAGTGAGATGCCTACCTAAACAGCATTTGTGGCCTCTAAAGTGCACTTTACTAGACATGATACGTGGTCATCTAAGATTCTGAGACAGCCATCTTGGCATAACAGATACAATTAATATGAATTTAACTTAATATATTTTATTCAGTAATAAACGTTTATTCAGAACCGTCAACTCAATTGATCACTTTATTTCACACAAACACAAACACAGGTTTCATTAAAAAGAATTTAAAAAACTCACTAATTTCATAGATTTTATTTGTCTACTCACAGACAAATAATATAATTGATACTAAGATTCGTCGCCTGTGTATCTATAATATATTGCATAGATATTTGATACCAAACCACATTGGTGTATTGTATTGGCTAAACAACCGGTGATAGCAATGAACATGTAACGTAATGTAGGTTAAACCACATTTCCCCGCTGAAATATTCAGACAAATTGCTCAAATTAATCGACGGACACATTCAACAGGAGACGAAGGCAGACAACAAGGATGACGAGTCAAAGCACCCGTAGATCCGTCAAAATTAGTCGTTGTAAACAAAGGGGCCGCGGCGCGCTCCATGACGAGCTTTTTACAATTATTGCCACAACCGCGAGCTGCTTTTCATATCGCGCGGTTAATTTCTCATTCTCCCCGCCAACTAATAATAAAACACTCGCGCGCGGAGATTTCCATTCGATGTAACAAAATATGGGTTAGCAATCATTGGCCGGAGCCGCACACTAACCTGCGATGAAGCCCTGGTTGGTTCTCTTCTCAGTTCGGCCGTTTGGTTGGACAGAAAATGGCTGCGGGAGAGCCAGTCCCTGCGCAGGGCTGTACGGTCCTCGAGGAGGAGCCTCACTCGGACACCAGGTGGCGCTATAGTCCAGTTTTAAAACTAAAACACAATGGGTGCGTCTCAATCAGCTCTCTAAGTTCAGTAGTCAGGGCACTGCTCAATACATAAGTCAATGGGATAACTCTCTGATCAGTGCCCTGAGTCCTGACTACTGAACTAGAACGCTGATTGAGACGCACGCAATGTGTCGAAATAGCGCCTCCCATTGGTACACTTGAGAAGATCAGTCTACCGCTTAACATATAACAGATATCAACGGTTTCCGTTTTTATCTCAAGGCCACTTTTATGTGTGTGTGTGTGTGTGTGTGTGTGTGTGTGTGTGTGTGTGTGTGTACGTACCACAGACTGTAAAAAGGTGTGTACTTGTTTGTATTACATTGTGGGGACCAAATGTCCTCACAATGCAGGCTAATATAAACCTGAGATCAACGTTACCCACAATGTAAAATTGATTCATGAACATACTAAATTATGTTTCTTTTGGAAATGTAAAAATGAAGATTGTTTCCTGTGATTGGTATGTTTAGGGGCAGGGGCAGTGTAGGGAGATAGAATGAACAGTTTGTACAATGTAAAATCCATTACGGTTATGGAAAGTCCCCACAATTCACAAAAACACCACATTTTGTGTGTGTGTGTGTGTGTGTGTGTGTGTGTGTGTGTGTGTGTGTGTGTGTGTGTGTGTGTGTGTGTGTGTGTGTGTGTGTGTGTGTGTGTACAGAAGTGTGCTTTTCCTAAAAGACCTTAACAATCCATCATAAAAACATGATATTTTAAAACTATATGAACTATATTTCTCCAAAAGTTTCAACATTCACCATAGCATTTTTTTCTCTCCCTAATGCATTAGTTAAAAAGAAAAAAAAAGATCAAGCAAGTGTCAGTCAAGAGCTTGAGATATGAGGCATGAAGAAAAAAGACTTTTATCACAAATATTTTTATTGTATTTATTAACTACCGGTATTATACTCAACTATATTTACTTATTTTTGATTTTAACAATACATTCGTTTTAATTTAACACTAATTTATTAACTAAACATATTAACTTTATTTAATAACTAAAGTTAATAAATAGGATATTTTTATGTTATATTTTAATGATTTGCTTTGAATAGAGTACATAAATAACAATATAAAACTGTTATTTTAATGTTATTTTATATATTAGCTTATCATAATCATGCTCATATTTTTATTTTATAAAATGTTTCTCACAGTATAAAGAAGTCTGTTTGCCTGGATCAACATTATTCAGAAATTAAAATTCAGAAATAAACAGTATTCTCAAATTATTAAATTATTAGTACAAATGATTCTATTAAACTGTGAATATTAAATAATGTTAAATAACTATAAATGTCATGTACGTGGTAAACCAGGGGAAAAGGATTTTTCCGATAACTTGATTTCTATACAAATAATTTATACAAATTTACTACGGTAATTTCCTTGCTTTCAGCAATCTACTTTAACATTGATACATTTACATGAGTGAATTGATATGTTCTTTATTGCTTTCACAGCAAAATATAATAAAATAATAAACTAGTAGCACTCATTTTTTTAATCCATCCTGAATATTAATTATTAAATAGAAATATATAATCCATGTGCATTAGTAAATTGTATAGGCTGCCCAACACAAATATTTGGACATCAAAACCATTTCATTAATGGCTTGCCACCTCAATGTCACTAAATACACATTTCTGAACCATAAAACATATTTATTACAACCATATTGAAAATTCTGCTCTTAATACTGAGTGCAAATCAGTCATATGTTCAACATAATAACATATGGAAACAGATGGTTCCTTATTCAATGAAGATGGTCACGTGACTGTTGTCACATGAGGCAGTATGTGCGATTCATTGAACTGTCTGCATGCATGGAGAGATTGATATTTCAAATATTGGAGTAAAGTCAATCACTGTTTAACTGTGCAGAGAAATGCCACAAAAAAAACTGTAGATCCGCCCATCAGATCTAAACTGTTTAATGAAATATGACAATGTCATTTCAACATTTACGTCACCAGTGATATTAAAAGAAAACAAAGTGCCAGAAAGGCAGTGCCCAACAAATCTGCCAGAGCCGTCAGATACGGGATAGAGATGCTATCAGGGTCTCTGCCGCATTTCCACAAGCAGTGAACCATCACGTCAGCGGTGCCCAAAAGGAGAAACACCTGAAGGAATACGATTCAGGTTAAATACTGCCCCTCTCCTCAATAACAAAAACGCTACCTTCACTTGCCTGTGTGAAAGCTGCTACTAAATAGAAGGAAATGAAGAGAGCAGTGGGCGGAGCCGGGCTGCCTTGTATTAGGTAAATGGTGTAGATGAAGACCAGGTGACCTGGGATGGCCAAGATGAGGAGCACCTGTGCTGATCTTCCATTCGGCCCTGCCAGAAACAATGCAAAAGTGATTTTTGTCTTTGTTTTGAAACCTTAAACATTGATGGAAATCTGTTAGGGCCCTGATATACTTCAAGCTAAATCAGAGTATGAACTAGTGTGACATCATTTCAAATAAAATCAGACTCAAGTCGGAGATTGATGGTAATTCTAATTCTAATTGAAGGCGACTGACACTGTTAGGCGACAAAAAGTTAAAGTGGCATGTGAAGGCCAAGTATGGTAACACATACTCGGAATTTGTCCTCTGTATTTAACCCGTTTAAGTTAGTGCACACGGAACACACACATTAGAAGTAGTGAGCAGTAAACTGTGGACACACACCTGGAGCAGCAGGCCCTCCTACCCTGAGAATCCCTGTTCTGGCGGAACGAGGGAATTCATTCAGCGTGCAACTCTCACAGTGCATTATGGGTGTTCTCTAGCCGTTGAGCATACATTAGTTGCACACTCGTTATTGTGGTGCATTGTGGGATTGAATGAGTGCACTCAATGTCCACAATGGTTTCGGACAACACTACAAATGGCTGTCCCCTCAATCGCGATCTGATGCTTTTTTAACTGCTGTTTTTTATTGTGTTATTGAAAGACAAGCACACAGCACGTATTTACATCTTTATCTCAACATCTTTCTTAACAGTGTGGTCGGCGTCAGGATGTTCGCTAACGGTATACCACTGCAAAGGTACATCCCAAAGTCTATTAACCCCAAAGTAAAGAATAAAAAAGAACTTTGCATCAGAGCCTTTACCTGTGGCGCAAAAGCTGCGGCAGGGGCAGTAACATCCTTTTGCGTCATCTGGAAGTTCGCCCAGTGGACACTGAAAATGAAGATACGTGGCTATACGACTAGCCTGGATGGAAACCAGATTACCACCAACACCTTTAGGAAAGGTTGATATTGGAAATTTAAAACAGTCACAGTTGATAAGAACACAGCAAGGGAGTTTTGTTTGACCCACCATTTATAACAGGAGTGTAGAGAGCAACTCCCTCAAGCATTGGATCTGCGATGGTTCGGTCCAGAATCAGTCCTCCAAGACTGGAGATATGAAATAAAAAACATTAGCTGGTTGTACCAACGGTCCAGCCTAGACTTATATTTATGCATAAAGAGTTCAGGTGCAAACTTGTCAGAAATGTCAGAAAACTCAGGTGCTACTTTGCTCAAAAATGAAATAATGATACTGAGTGAATGCTCTCTGCATATAGTATATGTTCATAAAATACTTTCTCTTAAACCCACTAAAACCCAGCCTCATCCCATATAGAAGGACTGGTTCTTAGGTAGAACCCTATACATGGAAGCCTGACAAAAATGCTTATTTTAAAGAAAAACGTCAGATGGATTTAGAGGCTTTTGCATCTGAAGTCTTCACATATACCTGCTGATCACCATTGCGGTAATTATTGGCTCCCAGCTTGAAAACAGCAGTTTTTGGCTTTCAGGGTGCCGAAATGACAGAATGACCCATGCCGGCGTCAGGCACAGGAAAACAATACACACCAGATAGGTAATATAAGGGTAAGGTTCTACAAACAGAGAGAGAGTTACAAAATAAAATGGTGTTAAAGAGAGTGAAAACAGCCCACACCTCTCATGTGGAGAAGCAAACTAGTCATTGTCCATTGAACTGGTCTTTTATTCTCACCCATGCAGTAATAAAAGCCTTGACTGATGTAGGCGAGCAGTCCAAGTGTGATGAGATCACCAAAACTGGCAGCGATGGGCGTGGCTATGTTGTCAGGGTTGACGCCCACCTTCTTGGAACCAAAAACCACACCAACCATTAAGATCCCTAGAAAAAATGTAATATATCAATTATCAAAACATTCAGTATTAATTCATGCGGTATAACATTTTATGTACACTAAGAACAATTTTATTTATGTTTCAAAGACATTAAGACTGTTATTCAGCAGGGATGCATTACATTGATCAAAAGTGACTGTAAAGACATTTATATTGAATAGATTTATATCCTGGAAAAAATGCATTACAGTTTCGACAAAAATTGAAAGACACTGAAGACTGGGGCAATGATGCTGAAAATTCAGCTTTGCCATTACAGGAATGTCCAAATCTCGCTATAGTGATGATTGGACCGTTGCTATGCAGTTGATAAGGTGTTCTAAGTGGTTGTCAAGGTGTTGCTATGATGTTCTAGCTGGTTACTTACTGGCATGAATATAAAAAAACTCCCAAGTTTCTATTATATTCTGGTCTCTAGATATGGCTCAGGCCCTTCGATGCAAGTCAATTTATTTTCCCCCCACACTTTTTATCGCCTACCATGTGAAAATTCTGTTTGATTGATTAGAAAAGTAACAACCTTTCCTCAAAATCCACATTAAAGGAACAGTTCACCCAAAAATAATTTGCTCACCCTCAAGTTGGTTTATGAAAACAAATACTATGGAAGTCAGTGGGGTCCATCAACTGTTTGGTTACCGAAATTTTTCAAAATATCTTCTTTGGTGTTCAGCAGAATAAAGAACTTTATACAAATTTGGAACAACTTGACGGTGAACAAATCATGAGTTAATTAAAACTAAACAAGTACATTATTTAAAGGGATAGTTCAGCAAAAAATGGAAATTACCCCATGAATATATCTCACGCTCAAGCCATCCTACATGTATATGAATTCCTTCTTCAAATGCATATAATTGGAGTTATATTAAAAATGTCCTGGCCTTTTGGGTGAACTGTCCTTTTAAGGTCAATATTAAAGCAACATTTTGCAGGTCAAAAAGTCCATTGGTCACTTTCAACCAAGCAACTTTCTGTTGGTCAGTGTGGCGATTCTGTGTGACCAACTTGAACTCATTGAAAAATCTGTGTGAGGAAATCTTTCGCCCTTGCGTGAAATTTCCAATCACGTAGATTCTTGAGATGATTTTTTCCTACTGAAAATACACAACGAATTCCCAGAACGAATGTGACCGCACCTTAAGAGTGTGGGGGTAAATAATGTTCAGTACTTACCCTTGTCTGTCATCACTAAGGAATTGCTTTCATTAATAATATACTGACAGTTTTATCAATGTATCCTAAATGCTGATAATGTGAGCAAAGTGTTCTGAGGATACTGGGTCTATATTCGGGACCTGTATGAAAAATGGGTTTGCATGGCTAAGATCACAAGCCACGAGCCATTCAAGTGAGAATAACCTCATGATCAGCACCCACAATGATTATACCCTTCTTCTTTGATGCCCATGAAGCATTTAACGATTATAAATGGTCTATTTTAGGAAGATAAACATTGGTCAGAAATTTGAATGCAAACCCTGCAGCAGGGATGCTGTAAACGCCGTCACCACGCTGCAACAGCAGAGCAAGGCTACATGGTTCACGATGAGCTCCTTTTCCAGCGCCAATCCAAGAGCTGATGCTACAAGAGCAGCCAGGAAGCCCAGAACTGTAGCTTGTACCTAAATAGACAAACTACGTTTAATGTCGAACAGAATTTCACCACAAAAATATCAAATGAGCTGAATTAACCTGTTTGAGGGCAAGATTTCCAATGATCAGGTTCCTCTTCTCGCTTGAAGAGTTAATTCTGCCAACATTCACCTGCAATATTAATATTGAAGAGTTGATTTATTTTTTTAAAGCAATATAAAGCATTACATAAAGCATGAGTTTTGTTTTGTTTAAACCATTAAGAGACATTCAAGTATAAGGGCTCAGGGCTGTTTTCTCCACAGCAGGATGTGAACGTTCCCCACCATGAAAAGAAGCATGTGATGAAGGGGAAAGAACACAAGGCAGACACGATACAGCAGAAGACCTCAATGAGGAGGAGGAAGTAGATCATATGTAAAGGGACAGTTGACAGATTAGAGTTCCCACTTCCTACACATTTTAATCAATGAATTTCAATGACTATAAAGAGTTCAGATGCAATTGCCTTTAAGAGCCACTTTGGTCAAAAATGAAATAACGATACTGAGTGAATGCTCTCTGCATATAGTATATGTTCATAAAATACTTTCACTTAAACCCACTAAATCCCAGCCTCATCCCATTTAGAAGGACTGGTTCTTAGGTAGAACCCTATACATGGAAGCCTGACAAAAATGCTTAATGGAAAAAAAAAACGTCAGATGGATTTAGAGGCTTTTGCATCTGAAGTCTCCATATATCACACACACACACACACACACACACACACACACACACACACACACACACACACACACACACACACACACACACACACACACACACACACACACACACAAAAACATTGTAAGTTAGGTGTGATTAATTGATTTGACAGCACTAAAAGTGGATATTCCTTTTGAGATGTGCTAAAAAATTACATTTACAGAGTAATTCAATTATTAGTGTTTTTAAAGATTATTATTATTATTTTGCAGTCGTGGCTGGTATTGGAAATTCAGTTCTATTTGCTCAATTTTTCTATTTGTGCATTTAAGTTACACTTGCTGTCATTTAATGCTCACTAAAAGTTAATTAAAAATAAAAAAAATCCAATAATTGCCTATAGCCAATATGGTACTAATATACTCTGCATTCCTAAATCATTTTTTTCTAGGGAAAAGCATTGCTTTAAGACTTGTACAAAACAAGCAAAAACCAGCCTAAAAATGAATTCTGGTCCAGTGGGTATAATAGATAGATAACATAGTAATCTTACAGCGGTGGAGAGTCTTGATGCCAGTGTCATCTCCAGGTTTCCCTTTAGGCCCAGTAGAGGTGGGACAAGGATGAAGATCTCGGTTACGTTACTGAAAACGTCCCAGTTCTAATTTGTAAACACAAGACAACTATTTATATTCACAAATCCCAAAAATGCACCCCGAGATCATCTCCCACACTCACCTGCACTAGGTCCAGCAACATCCCCGCCAGCACCGTTCCAAAACCTGCCAGGAGGAATGGAACCAAAATCTGTATCACCATGGCCCAGATCGACTCACTTGGCATCTCCTGGCCATGAATATTCTGAGGCTCATCCTGGGATATGGTCCCGGAAGCCGATGCATTGGGAAGCAGGGGATCCGACTCTGAAAACTCCTTACTAGAGGTACGAGTGAAGCTTGATGTTATGTCAGGTCTTCTGGTCTCTAGTATAAATGGATGCCCATTTTCTCTGGAAGGCAGGAGAGTTGAGGTCAATTGACATTCCTTCTGGGTTGCTTCAGTGGTGGATCCCATTACACAACCTTTCCAAAAAGAATTTAGGTGTTCTAAGTCAAAGTAAGAAGAGTTGTTTGTTTGTTTTTAGTTAATTATGTAAAGATATTTGATATAATGAAGCGTGCAAATTTTGGATCAAGCTAGTGTCGATGATTTGACATCTCAGCCTTAAAAAACATTGAAACATTTTAACATGAAACAAATTAAGAAAGGAAATCAAACATTGAATTTTTAATTATAGTGTATATTTAATATCCAGTTATTTACACATTTACAGTCAGCTTTCAATATTGTACAGTTTCGTCTGTGTGAACTAAAACTGTAGATGAAGTTTGAACTGTTAAGCTTAAAATTCAAAGTTAAAGGTTTTTATTTGACCAAAAATAAACAGCAATACTAAAATATAAGCAGAAAATGTAAATACTTATTATTTAATCAGATGTATTCAGGTAAAAACTACTGTACTGAAAGTCTTATTTTTGGCAATAAACTTGGAACTTCAATTCAATGTTTAAAAAAAAGTACCTTACCTTAAAACAGCAAAGCCCTAAAACCAACAGGTTGGGCATGTGGTGGTTGTCGAGCACATTTTTATTTATTTTACTTTTCTCTCATCCAGCCTTACATACACTATATTAGCAGACTGACTGTGTGACAGTGAAGTCAATCAGGTTTATGCAGTCAGTCTGTTTGTGCTGAGCTCATACTGACAATGAACTCATTTGGCAACACATTTCTCATTACAAAACCGATGACAGACTATAACTTTATGAATGTGGCCTTCAGGCGTTCGCAGTTCAACGGTCTGTTAAATAATAATGCATTCATCTGTACAAGGAGAAAGTTGTTCCATCATTTGTGTTTTCGCTGTGCTTTATGGGGCCACTAGCAGGACAGAGTGAGAACTGCAGGTCAAAAGGCATTCTTGTTCTTGATACGTAAAGCCATTGTATTTATTTTTAAATTGATCTGAGATATTACATTTTCACAAATGTAATATTTAAATTGTTCGTCTTCACTTTCCTTAGTTTTTAAAAACTACGACTTTTTTATTATCTTTTCTCCCCCAATATACTCTCCTCAGAGCATGACTCAAATGTTCCTATATATTAAATATATATTACAATATTAATATATATGTAACCATAGACATAATAAATACGTATTATGTAAATACATAAATACGTAAATACATCCGGCTATTTTCTTTTACTGTATGTTCTCATAGTATGTTCTACGTGCTTTTATTGTGAATTTCCCCCCAGAAGCGCAGACCGGAAATTCGCGTCATCGTGCGAATCATGTGACTCCCAACTCAGCCCCTCCCCTCTCTGACACTGTGCAGTAAACCTCCAAACAGACTGACCTAATGGCAGCTCTCTGAAAACATCAGTCTGTGTCGTTTCTATCAGGATGGCTGTGGATTCATTGTCTCCTGACTGGGAGTTTGACCGCTTTGATGATGGATCACAAAGTAAGTTACGCGTCTGGTCAGGATGACATTGGGAATGTGTATAAAGCTGTAAAAGCTGTATAGACTAGAGCCTGCAGCTAGCTGAATATTGTTAGCCAGCTGTCAGATGACCAGGGAAAGTGGCCAAGTTCAAACACTGATTAGATTAATGTGAGTGGGCTTTATTTATTACACGCAAATTTGAATCAATTTTGATTTCACTTTCATTTGGAAGTGTCTCTACATCAATGTATATGAGGATTGGATTTCTTTTAATGCAAAAATAGGTAATTCATTTCATTAGCCAGTGATTTTGTTTATTTTAGAATATTTAGAATATTATTTATTCTCTTATTGTTATTATTATTATTATTATTAAGTTAGATTGACATGTCTGAAGTATATTATATTAGACGTCTAATATAATAACTTGTATCTTATTATTATATGTATCTTGTATAAAATAAAAATAATTGTATCCATGGGGGTCTTTTAAAACACACACACACACACACACACACACACACACACACACACACACAAGATTGATTAATTGCGAATATATTAATTTATTCATTGGGATTAATAGCATCCAAAATATATATTTTTAAAGTGTCTATGTAATATATATGTGTGTGTACTGTTATTATGTATATAATTAATACACATTCATGTATATATTTAAGAAATATTTGCATCTACATACTGTATATATATTTATATAATGTATATTTACATATAATTTATATTTACATATAAATATTTTATATAGTATAAAACATTTTGCTTACATATATGCATGCATTTGTATATATACACAGCACACAGGCAAATAATAGGTAAACATAAAGATTTATTTTGGATGCAATTAATAGATTTGACATTTGTGTGTGTGTGTGTGTGTGTGTGTGTGTGTGTGTGTGTGTGTGTGTGTGTGTGTGTAGCTTCATACAGTACTTGGCAAAAGTTTGGAAACATTATCATTTTCAATGTTTTTGAAAGAAGTCTCTTATGCTCATTAAACTTGCATTTATTTGGTCAAAAATTGGAGAGAGAAAAAAAAGTAATTTCAGAGTATAATTTCAATTTCAAATAGATTTTGTATATATATATATATATATATATATATATATATATATATATATATATAATTTTTTTATTATTATTTTTTTATTATTATTATTATTTTTTAATAAAATCTCTTTTTGCACTTGGGGCACTTTTTGCGTTTCTTTGCCTCTTCTTGAAAGATCGCTTCCTGTACTCCTGAGCTGTAAGTCGCTTTGGATATATACAGTGAGTAAAATAAGTATTTGAACAGGCCCGTCTGAATTTTAAAAAGCTGAATTTTATACACACACACACACACACACACACACACACACACACACACACACACACACACAAATATATATGTATATGTTTTTGTGTGTTTGATGTATGTATGTGTATAAAATTTAGCTTTGCATGACAAAAATAAATTATATTTTAAAGTATAATAAAATAGAGAACCAATATTTTAAATTTTAATAATATTTCACAATATGGCTGTTTTTTCTATATTTTCAAAAACATTACAAATATTTTTTTTTCAATATACATTCAAATATATGTGTACTTAGAATTTCCTGCCTCTCAAATAAGGAAGGACATCATTTGGAGCTTTTATTGTTGGTTTTGTGACTGTTAATCTGTTGCATTTGGTTCCTTCCTGTGTAGAAATTCACACAGAAGTGCAGGTTAAAAACTACGAGAAGTTTTTAGAAGAATATACCGCCCAGCTCCAGGGTATTGAAGAAGCGCTAGATGACTCTATTGGAGATGTGTGGGACTTCACTCTGGATCCCATCTCTTTGAAGGTGTTGTGCACTGTATTTTTTGCATCTTCATATCAGTGATTATTTCCTGTTGAATTGCATGTATTTAAGATAACTGTCATTGCTCTTCCTCACCAGCTCCTGCCGTATGAACAGTCCTCACTGTTGGAACTCATCAAGACAGAAAATAAGGTCTGCTTGTCCTGGGTTCAAGTTTGAACAATTTGCTGTTTCACATGTAATGGAGTGAAGTGAATTTAGCGTGTTAAGAGTTTACCTGTTGCTTTTATCTCTCTCTCTCTCTTCAACAGGTGCTTAATAAAGTCATCACAGTGTACGCAGCTCTTTGCAGTGAGGTTAAAAAACTGAAATATGAGGTAAGTTGGAGACTGGAGTAATAAATGTAAATAATACGAGAACATACAAGAGGCACGCATTAAAGGGTTAGTTCGTCCAAAAATTAGAATTATCCCATAATTGCGTTTATTTATAAATCAGGTGAGAGTTCACTCTTCCGCTGAAACTAGACTTGCATATGACCATTACCAGAAGCCAGTGATTACAGTTTATAAAGTTGTAAATATGGATATTTTTCTTACAAAAATTTATCACATTGCTTCAGAAGGCATTTATTAACTCCTTGGAGCTGAATGAATTACTTTTATGAGGGTTTAATGTCTTTTTAGGCATCAACATCTGTGGTACCATAGTTTTTTTACGTGTTAACACAAAATCATTTTAACGGCACTAAATGTATTAACGTGCGTTAACGCATCGCGCATTTTCTGATTGATCCATGGCATAGCCCATAGTTGGAAAAAGTGAGAACAGTCATAGACCCAAAGGGTGCAGCAGCAAACATTAATAGGGAAAGAAAAGGGTTGACATTAACATTACTATTTTAAACCAAATGTGCAGCTTTTGCCTACAAGCTACCATATTTTCTGTTTAACTTTTATTAGACTCAAGGTCTATAAGTAAGAATAGTGTTTTTTCACTGAGCACATTCTCTGTAGTCCGCGCGTGAATACACTGAAGCTCACTCTCGCTCATATCTGAGGTAAATCATTAACACCATCACCACTAACAGTACATGTGTTTTATTGAACTAAATACATTACAGTCGGCTAAAACGAATATGCAGGTTACTTTTATGAACAAGAGCGCTCCCGAGTCCGTCTTCTTCACAATGTCCAAGTGAATCGTGGCACATATACAAAATACTGGCAGTTCAACAGGGAACACGGATCTCTTAAAGGGGCTGCCCGATATTCCTACTCGTGGAATATGGACCTCCAGGTATGGTGTGGTTCTGATGCGCTCCCAGGTTTGCATGACAGCTTTCACATAACATAACCAATTTTTCATACGAACTGTGCCCTGCTCTGAATTAAACTGCCAGTGTAAAAACTCCCTTTATATTCTTAAAATTAGAGAAATCACTGCTTATTCTTAATGTTTAAGTTTAGGTTTAAGAGACATGAACAATTTCTTTGATAAACATCTATGACCTTTGATACGTCTAGTCTTCATGCTGTATTATTGGTTATTATTGAATAAGTATGGTGTCACTAATAATAAATGTACATTTGCATTTTACATGCATATTTGTCCAAACCCATGTTGATTAGAGTATTAAAAACTTAATTTAAACTTATTTTAAGATACATTTACAATGCTAAAAATGTGTGATTAAATTGCAATTAATCGCGAGTCAACTCATGACAATCGTGCGATTAATCGCGATTAAATATTTTAATCGATTGACAGCCCTAGTTTGGACACCTAGAATGGCTTGAGGGCGAGTAAATTATGGGATCATTTTCATATTTGGGTGAACTAACTCTTTAAATTATGCAAAAGTAAAGATATTTAAAAATGTTACAACAGGTTATTTTTCAGTTGAATAGAAAGTCTAAAGAAGAGCATGTATCCTGAAAAAATATATCAGGTTTTTTTCTTTCACAAAAATGAAGAATGATTTCTAAAGGATCATGTGATATTGACGACTGGAGTAATGATACTGAAAATTCAGCTTTGGACACAGGAATAAATTATATTTTACAATATATTGAAATAGAAAACAGTTATTTTAAACTAATAATATTGCTCTTAGTGGTGAGCAGAGAGAGACTTTTTTTCAAAAACATAAAAAAAATCATACCACACCAATCTTTTGAATTTATGTTTATGAAGTCATATGTTTATAAAGTTTATGGTTTTGTACTACTTTTGTCTGCTTTTAGGCTGAAACCAAGTTCTACAATGGCTTGTTGTATTATGGTGAAGGAGGTAACAATTGTTGTTTTGATTTTTGCAGTTTGGTTTACAGCTGCATGAGAATATTTAAGTTTAATATAATTCCCATTTTTAGTTCAATAATCATATATCTAAGTGGATATTAATTGATTATTGATACTGATTTTACCCAGCTAGAATGGAATGCTACTCATGTTCAACTTTGTCTTTCGACTTTAATTTGATTTAACCAACTTGTACCTTTTAATAATAATAAAAAAGCATCGCATGACTCCTTTTGATTGGATTGCAGTGTCAGACACTAGTGTGGTGGAGGGAGAGTCTCAGATTCAGATGGGCCGCTTCATTTCCTTCTTACAGGTTTGACATCACAATCTTTTTGCATTCAAAAGAAATGACTGAGCCTTAAACACAGTCATTTTCCTTTGCTTTCACAACAGGAGCTGTCTTGCTTTGTGTCACGCTGCTTTGAGGTGGTGGTCAACATGGTTCACCAGCTGGCTGCTTTGTACAACAGCAACAAGTGAGAAATATCAAATTTTCGCATGTTATGTAGTGTTACTTGAATGCGGTGTTGATCAATTATCATTTTTTTATATCTCAGGGGTGCAACAAAAATCATTGAGTCCACAGGTGTACACTTTCAGGTGATTTTCATTTTCTCTGTCATCTTCATGCGGGTCTTCACTGATATGTGACGTCTTGTATTGAAGGTTTTTCTTTGTCCACAATCAGGCAGTGTACGAGCATCTGGGAGAACTTCTGGTGGTGCTCATCACCCTGGATGAGATCATGGAGAACCACGCCACACTGAGGGAACACTGGAAGATGTATAAAAGGTGGAGTGGGACCATGTAGATGTTGAAATGAATGTGAATGAACTGAAGACAAAAAGAAGGCATTTGTGAAATGTGTTTGAAGAGATTTTTTTGTGTTATTTTCTGAAGGTTACTGAAATCTGTCCATCATAACCCAGCTAAGTTTGCCATTCCTGAGGAGAAACTGAAGCCCTTTGAGAAGCTCTTACTGAAGCTGGAGGGGCAGCTGTTGGACAGCATGATATTTCAGGTCAACACCATTCTTTTTTTTTTGCATTGTAAAATAAACCCTGTAGCTGTAGTTTGTTTTTTTGACATTTAATTTTGTCAGATAAACACCCTAAACAAGTTTGGGGTTTTGTTCTTCCCAATATAATATACTCTTCATATTTTGATGGTCATTATAAACGTATCATGTGTGTGCTTGCGTGTATGTGTTTTGTTAAATAGAGTGTTAGGAAGGATACTTTCAAAATGTACATGGCCAAAAATTTATTTTGTGACATATTCCGTTACGTTACTCAATCTGAGTAACATATTCTGAATACTTATATTACTTCCACATTGAATTGCATTTTATAAGTGTAGGAATGCTGCCGTCAAATCCTGCTTACTAATCAGGCAGGTGCGCCGCTAAGTTAGTGCGATTCTAGCTTTTTTTAGTAGTAATATAGTACTAGTAGTAATGCATAAATGTAGACCAAAAAATTGCAAATAAAAAAGGTATGGCTTATTTCTGCATTGACGACAAAATCCACTCATGAACCGCTCACTCTCACCCGCTCAAATCCCGATCCGTCAATTTCTCTGTACTGCAGGCTACTATTGTTGTAGCCATTAAAAAACAGTATTTAGTTACATATTTATGTTTAAATATTATGTTTTTTTTATTTAAACTATATTGAATATGAAAAGTGCGTGAGGAAGATTGGACACGTCATGTCAGAAGATCTTTGAACACTTAAGTAGACCTATTGTTTTGTAGAAAGTCTTTCTTTAAAGTTAATTTCGTTTGATATAAATTGTTTCTTAATTTTAATCAGTGTTACATCAACCACTTTCCTGTATTTAAAAGGTTAGTTCACCCAAAAATGAAATTTATGTCATTAATGACTCACCCTAATATCGTTCCACACCCGTAAAACCTCCGTTCATCTTCGGAACACAATTTAAGATATTTCATATTTAGTCCGAGAGCGTATCCAAGTGTATGCACACTTTACTGTCCATGTCCAGAAAGGGAATAAAAACATCATCAAAGTAGTCCATATGTGACATCAGTTAGTTAGTCAGAATCTCTTGAAGCATCGAAAATACACTTTGGTCCAAAAATCACAAAAACTACGACTTTATTCAGCATGGTCTTCTCTTTCGGTTTTGTTTTCAATCCTGAAATAAAGATTCAAATGGTTATGAATCAGCGTATTAACGGTGCCCTAGAATAAGTTGAAACCATATGTTAAATTGTTCTCTGATATCTACATAGAGGGTATGTGGCTTATTTAAGGGCAAAAATTGTCCAGATACAGTTTTACAGGTCCATTTACAACCCTATAAATTGTCCCTGGGATGTAACGCTCTGTTTTTGCCTTATTTGGAAGAGTCATGAATATTAATATTGAGCTCTGCTCTGATTGGCTTATTTCAGCAGCTCACAGCACAGCTGTTCAGTTGTTCAGTGAAGCAGCTTGTGAGTCCTGACCGTCCTGAAAGAACACTGACCGACTGAATGATACTTTAAGCAGAACATCTCAAATGGAGATTGATAAAATGCAGCTTACTTGTTTATTGGTGTTTTCAGATCATCCGCGCGAGAGAGCTCACATGCATATGGATGCCAGATTGCACGTTTGGATAAAACATCGGATAGTATGTCATTAAAGGGGGGGTGAAATGCTGTTTCATGCATACTGATCTTTTTACACTGTTAAAGACTTGGATTCCCATCCTAAACATAGACAAAGTTTCAAAAACTAACGTTGGACGTTTGATGGAGTAT
Organism: Pseudorasbora parva; assembly: GCF_024679245.1. Classification (NCBI taxonomy): domain Eukaryota; kingdom Metazoa; phylum Chordata; class Actinopteri; order Cypriniformes; family Gobionidae; genus Pseudorasbora; species Pseudorasbora parva. The sequence goes on along the minus strand of NC_090196.1, from coordinate 17,476,155 downwards.
TTCTGTGTCAAAAATACTCCTTCCGGTTTCTCACAAGTTTCGGCGAGTTTTTTTCAAGTATGGGTCTACTTGACGTTAATAGAGCGGAAGGTCCTTGTATGGGCCGTACGGGCTCTTCTCCCGGTATGGTGCGCGCGCGCGTGACTAGAGCGAGAGAGCAAATGCACGCCTGTAAACACTCAGGTGCAGATCCAGTCGATCCAGGCGCCGCGCTCCACTTTATTCCTATGGGTGACTTCAACGCTTCAGCACAGCATTCCGGGAAGGCAGCGCTGCATTTGACCCGATTTGAACGCAGAAATGACGGGAAGCTTCACAAAACATCGCTTCAGTCGCGTCGCAAAAGTGGATCTCCACCGTTCACTGCTGTCACAGGACTTCACCAAATCATACCAAAGAAGTGTGTTTTTGACGGTGCGGTCCCAGCGATAAAGGTTTGGTCCTGCTTTGGAAGCAGCCGGTGAGTAAATCTGCTTCAAATGTTTATGCTGTTGGCTATCGTCGCGTGAGTAAACATCAGTAAACGACACGATTGCGTGCTTCGTCATTCAAATGCGCTAACGTTACTCCATTGTTGTTCTATGTACACAGTCTGACCTGCAAAACCGTTTTGCTTGCTACTGCTAGGGTTTAGTCGCATACAATGGTCCATAAACCGAATCATGTCCTCATAAACTGCACACAAATGTTGACAGGCCACTAAATGCAGTACATACCACAGAGACGGACGTCCTGCTGTTGCTGTTTCTCCTGTTCAATTTATTTCAGTCTCCGAATGATTCTGGATCATTATCTGTATTAGCTGAGCTCGATAGCCATGGGTTTCTCCACGCTTGAGGACGTCAGCGCTTTGCGCGCTTGTCATTCTTTAGCTCCGCCCACACGATACGCAAAGACTTGGTACAGCACATATTTCTTTTATAAATATAATAAAACTAAAGACTTCTCCCCCCCCCCTTAAATGACTGTGTTCTTTTCACAGAAAAGCTCTGATTGGGGGATTTAAATGACTGAAATCTGGCAACAGCAAGCACGAACGCTCTTGCTTCCCTCAAAAATATATTTTTCGTCAAAGATATTGCATGTTTATATAAGCATGCAAAAACATCATACTTAAGTTCCCAAAAATATAAATATATATATTTTTACAAAATGAATAGCCTTGTCAAATGACTGTCGTTTTAACTTGTATGGTAGAAAAGGTGACGTTTGTTAGAAGGATAGAGGGAACGATCTGTAAGCAAAGTATCTACAGTTGTATTTTGTAATACAAAATAATATTACCCTTTGTCATTTGACACTATTTAGTTTTGTATGGTACTTGGAGTTTCCTATTGTTACTGTACTAGCGTTATCTAGACAATGCGGTCTCTCTAAGAAACTTTCAATTTAATTTAAACAGTCAATAAGTGGATAAATCTCTACTTACTGCTTGCAGGAATACAGTTGTAATTGCCACTTTCTTCAGTTTAAGACGCTGAGCGAAGCTTGCTTGAAATGGGCCGAACAAACAAACGATATTAAATTAAATTGTTGTGGTATCGGATTATAAACATCAACCATGACTGTTGACATTTTTTATCTGTGGGAAGGGTAGAAAAGTCCTCACATCTCCTGCACAGCCTGGAACATGACATTTGTGTCTATGATCTGCCGTTTTTGCTATCCTCAAACTTCCCAATGATTCGGCTCCGTCAGTTCCGCCTGACAATGCACATGTTCAGACATGCAAATGTTGGGAGTGTACATATAAATGATCCCCAACGGTTGCGTCACGGTTGGCCTTATGTTGAGAATTACTTATTTTTCCGTGGTGTTTTTCATGCATGAGATTTACATAAGAAGTAGGAGGCCATAGGATTTGAGACTCACAGTATGTGATGTCCATGTACTGAACTCTTATTTCACTATGGCAAGGTTAATTACATTTTTCATTCTAAGGCACCTATAATTCATGATTCGGATTAGCAATGTCGCATGATTTTAGCAGTCTGGCAATTTGACATGTGATCCGAATCATGAATTAATAACTGATTGAATCTTTATTTGAGGACTGAAAACAAAACCGGAAGAGAAGACCATGCTGAATAAAGTCATAATTTTTGTCATTTTTGGACCAAAATGTATTTTCGATGCTTTAAGAGATTCTAATTAACTAACTGATGTCACATATGGACTACTTTGATGATATTTGTATTCCCTTTCTGGACATGGACAGTATAGTGTGCATACACTTAGATACGCTCACAGACTTAATACAAAATATCTTAAACTGTGTTCCGAAGATGTGTGGAACAACATTAAGGTGAGTCAATAATGGAGCGTGTCTCATAAATGAACCGAAACTCAGACATGAGAAATATGTCAATAGAAAGCTTGAAATGTATTTTAATCAAAACCATTAAAAACTAAAAGAAATAGGCCACTCTCTGATTGTGTAATCTGTATGAAATGTGCATTTCTCTCTTGGCGCGTTCACTGCGGAGATGACGACTCAGCATCTTCAACTTAATCTTTGCAGCTGACACAAAAGACACTAGTATTTAATAAACCATTAAAACGTCTCCTTGCTATTTTTGACACAATCATAACCATTACGTTTGCCAGTGCTTTGTTGGCAAGCTTTATTTGTGCGCTTCGAGTGCGGAATAGGCTAATATTATACTTAAACGCTCATGGTTTAGAATTCTCTCCAGTGCATATATATTCGACCGAAATTGAAGTGTCTGCATCATTAATGGATATCTGAAGATATTGCAAAACATTTAAAAGCTTGTTGTTGTTGTTACTAATAAGTGACAAGGACTAGTAAGTTAGTCCCAAACGTCATAATACAAAAATCTAACCGCAGTCTTAATAACCACAAGCTAATAATAAATTAAACAAATTTTTAAAAATTAAGATGCTTCTTCGGGTTGGAGGTGGAGTCTTTGGATGCTGGAAATGAGATTGGTTGCTTGCAAGCAGAGGTTTCACAGCACAGTTATATTTTGTTCTCCTTCTCTTTCTTTAATGTGAAATGCTAAATTTCAAAGATATAAATGCATTCTTGCCCTGGCTCTGTTCTGGCTCCATCTCTATACCTGTTGTAGCTCCCGCTGCTCCTTTTCCGACTCAATTGTGACTGATCAGACAGTGTGTGAAAACGCAGAAAACACTTTCTCATAATATACAGTGCGCATCACCACATTTTTCAATGATTTTCAAACGACTCGATGCATGAATCAGTCTATCTAAATCTCTCATTTCCATGAGCTTACTCTGCTCTGATTGGCCAGACAGCACAGTCTGTTGTGATTGGTCTACCGCTTGCAATGCGTTTCCAAAGCGAAACGTCCCCTACCATAAATGAACTTCAGCTCCGTCCAGAGGCTTCCTCAGTCCTCAGCGATTGCACACACTGTAAAGACAGTTACTCTAATGTCAATTTTACCAGTCAGTTCTTTCTTTTGGAAGACAATAACTTAGTTCACCCATAAAAGAAAATGTGATGTTTATCTGCTTATTCCCAGGGCATCCAAGATGTAGGTGTCTTTGTTTCTTCAGTAGAACACAAATGAAGATTTTTAACTCAACCGTTGCTCGTGTAATGCATGTCAATGGGGTGTTTTCTATGACGTAACAATGAGAATAAAAAACACACAGACATACGAATCAACATTAAACCCTGCGGCTTGTGGCAACACATTGATGTCTTAAGACATGAAACGATCGGTTTCTGTGAGAAACCCAACAGTATTTGTTATGTCATATCAGACGAATCTCATCTAGTATTCCCAACACCATTACTTCCGTCGAACAAGGTCAAAAACCTGGTGCGATCATCTATATATTGGCTGTTGGTTAATAAGTATTTTTCCTTTTTCATGCAGGCTTGTGTGGAGCAGAGGTTTGATAACCCAGGAGAAGGTGTGTCGGTTTCTAAAAACAGTGCCTTTGCAGAAGAGTTTGCGTACAATATCAGAACCATTTTTGCCAACGTTGAGTCAAAGATTGGTTTGTATTTGTATTTAATACCAAATGGCATCAATGAGATTTTTTTTTGCTGTAAAGAGCTGACAACAGTCATATAATCCATGTGACTTGCAGGCGAGCCGTCAGAGATCGACCAGCGGGATAAGTATACAGGCGTATGTGGCCTCTTTGTGCTACACTTCCACATCTTTAGGTCTGTGGACAAGAAGATCTATAAATCCCTGCTAGATGTGTGTAAAAAGGTGGGCACACTAACTAATGAGAATTGTGCATTGTGCAATCTGCTCTTTTAGTCATTATCAAAACGATTTCCTTTCCCTAATCTTCCAGGTCCCTGCAGTGACATTGGCAGCTAATATAATCTGGTTTCCAGACACATTTCTGATAAACAAAGTCCCAGCGGCAGCTAAACTACTGGACAAGAAGAGCATCCAGAGCATCCGCAGCAGCAGAGATGCGTTCCTGCAGCAAAAGGCACAGACACTAATGAAGTAAGACAATTCTTGGAACAATACATTCATGGTCAGCATATTTTATGCCATTTATTAAGATATCATTTAGGGTTCCTTATATTGACTGAATATGTTCCTGTGTGCAGGGACATGCAGTCCTACTACATATTTGTGACCTCCTGGATGATGAAAATGGAGTCAATATTATCAAAAGAACCAAAACCAGACAAACTGTCTGAGGACTTGAACCACAGGTGTAATACCTTTGTGCAGGTAGAGATTAAATTTGTCTTCTTTTCTGTGATTTTTGGGGTTAAAAATATTGTGAGTTCGAAAAAAATCCTGGAAAAGTTTCCGGAAACTTTGCAACCCTATTATTTAACTAGTATTAACTATTACTTTTGTCTCAATAAACTGCTTATTAATAGTTAGTTAGTAAGGTAGCTGTTAAGTTTAGGTATTGAGGGATGTAGAAAAAGTTCATGCAGAAAAAGGCATTAATATGTGCTTTATTAGTACTAATAGACAGAAAATATCCTAGTAATATGCATGCTAATTAGCAACTAGTTAATAGTAAGAACTGACACTGTTTTACCATGTCCTTGTTACATATGTTACATGTACTTTACCATAATGAATAATTACATGCATGTAACCCTATAGTAAGTACATGTTGTTAATAAATATTACTCAGTACTTTAATATATAATTACACTGTAACAGTGACAGTGACACCTTAAAATAAAGTGTAATCAACTAAAGTGTTACCCAGATGTATCTGTATTTCAACAGGGAATCCTGTACGCTTACAGCATCAGCACCATCATCAAGACCACTATGAATATGTACATGTCCATGCAGCGGCCCATGACGAAGACCTCTGTGAAGGCCCTGTGCCGATTGATGGAGCTGTTGAAAGTGGGTTGATGAATCAGATAATTAAACTATTTGAAGCTGCAGTCCCTTAGATTGGGTAAACCCAGCCTGATCTGCCGGCGATTTGATTTTGCCCTACAACTCAGTCTGGAGACATTCGTTTTTATTGCTTCTGTTACACTTTCGTGGGAACCATCACAGATTGGTTTGTCCAACTGGCGTGCTAATGGTGTGTTTAACACGCTGACGGATAGAGAAGCGATGGGTCTAGCCCGTTGATCACGCCTTTTGGGGTCTGATTGGTTAAAGGACTATCCAATTGCGTGCAGAGTCATTTGAATAATGCCAGTTGATCACGCCTCTTGTGCAGTAGAAATACAGAGCAGACTCCCCAGACCAATGTTCAGTCTTAAACTGAGCTTGGTCTGGTGATAGCCAGACAAGTGCCGAGGCACAAATTCACGTAAAGTTGATAATTCTGCGAATAACTGCAATTGCAGATTTCGAACAGAGATGGCGACAAAGAGGAAAAACTACAGACTGCAGCTTTAACATTTAATTAACATATTTTTAGGAACATTTTATTTTCATATGTGAGCAGTGTTTATTATATACCAACTGTATTTCATTGTAGTGTGCACAATCATTTACACACTAAAAGTAGTGTATTGGTTAAATTGCTCATGGTTTAAACACTAATTGTGCACTACTAATGTCGTACATTAGTTATAGTGTGCACAATAATTGTAGTGTGAACAATATTTCAACTGTAGTAGTAGTGTACTTATATATTGGATGTTAGAAAATGATGTCAACATTAATAGTAGTGTGCACTATAAATCTAGTATATTGTAGTATGCACAATAACATATGCACTACACGTTTAGTATATCATTTTACACATTAATAGTAGTGTTCACTACATATATAGTATGATGGTTGTAGTGTGCACAGTAATTTAGACAATTGTAATCTGCACTACAAATTTTGTGTGTTATGTGTAGTGTGCACTACAAATGTAGTAGTACATTAGTTGTAGTGTGCACAATAATTTGGACACTGATGTGAACTAAAAGATCTAGTACATCATTTTACATATCAGTATGCTTAGTTTAGTCTACACAAAATTGTTGATACATTAGTAGTAGTGTGCACTATAAATCTAATACATTTTAGTGTGCACAATAATTTAGGTGCTAATAATAATCTGCACAAATTAAGTGCATTTGTTGTATTGCTCAGTTTAAATGCTAATAGTTTGTCCCAAAAAAATGCAAAGTAATAACATGCACTAAAAATTTGGAACATAATTTTATTTTACACGTTCACTGCATATGTAGTATGATTGTTGTAGTGTGCACAAAGATGACAACACTAGTTTCTAGTGTGCACTCTAAATCTAGTACTCTAATATATTACATTGTAATATAAGTCATACAAATGTTTTTAGCAATGTACAGACTGTACCGGAAACAAGTGTACACTAGGTAGTATGCACAAGTTCCACTGTGTGGTGATAGGTAGTGTATTAGTTCTAGTGTTCTAGTTCCCGTGAGCATCTAGTTCTAGTTCACTAAGCAGTTGTAGGGTGCATTACGGATCTGCTACCCAAATGGTATTCTTCTAGGTTGTGAAGAGCACAGTGTTTTATATGAGTGTTTGTTAAGCACAGGCTGTGGAGCACACATTCCACCGGCGCTCCGTGGTTGTAGCAGATTCTGTGTCTCACATCACGCAACAGCTGCAGTCTCAGGCTCTGGCCTCCATCGCTATTGCTAAGGTACAAGCACGCAGCCACTTCACATACACCAGCTCTATAGACTAGACATTCCAATGATTGATTGTTGTCCTCGTTCAGAAACGAGTGATCTCTGATAAGAAGTACAGCGAGCAGAGGCTGGACGTGCTGTCGGCTCTGGTTCTGGCTGAGAACACTCTGAACGGGCCCAGCACCAAAGAAAGGAGACTGATAGTGTCTCTGGCTCTCAGTGTTGGCACTCAGATGGTGAGTATAAATACACTGTGAGTGCTTTTCAATCAAATGAATGGCCAATTGGTGACATTTGCATATTAACTATTAAAATATATGTTGAAGTTACTTCCAGTTTATTTATTTATTTTATGTTACAAGATGCCCATGGAGTTTATTGTCTTAATAGTACAAATATTTAATTTATTTGTTTATAAAAAAAATCTTATTTTTTTGTTTGACGTTTGTTGCTTTGTTTTGATGGTGTTTATTTTTTGTATTTATGTTCATTGTTTTTGTTTTGTTTTTATGTTTTGTTTATTTAATGTTTGATGGTGTTTATTGTTTTGTCTGATGTTTGTTGTTTTTGTTCATTTTGTTTTGATTTGATTTATGTTCATTGGGGGTTTTGTTTTCATGTTTTGTTTATTTCATGTTTGTTCATTTTTTTATTTTTGTTTTGTTTGTTTATTGTTTTTTGTTTGTTTGTTCAATTTGTTTTGATTTATGTTCATTGTTCTTTTGTTTATTTGATGTTTGTTGTTTTGTTGGTTCATTGTTTTATGTTTTTTGTTGCTTTGCTTTGTTTGTTTGGTGTTTGTTTGATATTTTGTTTTGTTTGATTTTTATTGTATTTTTTCATATTTGTTTTGTTTGATGTTCATTGTTTTTGTTTTGTTTGTTCATTTTTGTTTTGTTTTGATTTGATTTACGTTCATTGATTTTTGTTTTGTTTGTTTGATTGCATTTTTGTTTTCGCACAGAAAACCTTTAAGGATGAGGAGCTCCTGCCTTTGCAGCTTGTGCTGAAAAAGCTGGACTTAATCAGTGAACTAAGAGAGCGGTGAGCCTTGAATTTGTTCAAATAGTTATGATTAGCAATAGCCATTTTTGAGTCTCTGATATCTATGTGGCTGTGCTGTAAGTGCATGATGGGATATCCTCTCTCCTCAGAGTCAAAGTGCAATGTGACTGCAGTTTTCTGTACTGGCATCGAACTGTCTTCCCCATATACCTGGATGACGTGTACGAAAATGCTGTGGATGCGGCCAGAATTCATGTAAAATGCATAGCACTATCTATCCTTAATGCTCACAGTTTTTTGTGTGAAATAAATATATATAATATTATTATTATGATTATTATATGTATATATTTTCTCTAGTACATGTTCAGTGCGCTCAGAGACTGTGTGCCCACCATGTTGCACGCCAAACACATGGAGTCATGTGATCAGCTACTGGAGTGTTATGACACTGAAATCATGGAAATCCTCAATGAGGTAATCAAAATGCTGGATGCATGTTTCTTTGTAGTGTAACGAAAGATGATGTAGCACTTAGGATTCTACGGAGTCTTAATGAAACCAGAACATCCAATATCCCATGACAGTTTATCACCCCTAAAGTAAATGAAGGTGCTCATGTGGCCTGTGTGTGTTAATAAAGTTGAGAGACCCCATTGGCTGGTATGGTTCTCATGGTCTCTCACCTGCTCCCATTCTACAATGAATGACCATTTGCAAATGCTGCAGAAACAACAAAACTGTTGACTTTGTTCTCTATTATAATTAAGCCATTTTGGGGAATGAGTGTGACTAACCATGATGGAGTGGAATTTTAGCTTGAGGCAGACTATAATTTGTTACAGTAGTAATTTTTTATATATTTTCGTATCTTTAGCACCTGCTAGACAAGCTGTGTAAGGAGATTGAGAAGGACCTGCGCTTGTCTGTGCACACACACCTCAAACTGGATGACCGAAATCCTTTCAAAGTGGGCATGAAGGATCTGGCGCACTTTTTCTCTCTCAAGCCCATTCGTTTCTTCAACCGTTTCATTGACATCAAAGGTAGGTTTCAAAGACTGAATGCATAAGTTATATTAAAGGTCCCGTTCTTTGCGTGTTTTCGAAGCTTTGATTATGTTTACAGTGTGCAATATAACATGAGTTAATGTTTCGCATGTAAAAAAACACAGTATTTTTCACACAATTGACTTATCTGTACAGCACTGTTTCCTCTGTCCTAAAAACGGCCTGATGATTTCCTTGTTCTATGAAGTCCCTCCTTCAGAAACACGTAACGAGTTCTGATTGGGCCAGCGCGTCCCGTGTTGTGATTGGACAGCAGCTTAGCGCACTTTGCCCGGAAAGGTCCGGCTCTTACCATAACGGGGAGATGCAAGCGCTGAACGTGCGTTCTTCTCCACGTGAGAGAGCAACAAGACCATGCCCCCTATTTTGCGTGTTCTTGTGGGCGGAGGGTTAGTCAACAAACGGTTCTAGTGACGTCATTCCTGAAGGAAGTGCAGGGGTGTAGTCCAAACCGGCCGTTCGCTGTAGGCTTTGAAAGGGAACTTCTGTTAAATAAAATATCTCGCTTGGCATTGAACTTTGAGCTTTATAATTTTACAGGTATTATTTATGCTCTAACAGCAACATTACACACTAACTAAAGTTTGAAAGATGGAATCGCGAAGAACGGGACCTTTAAATATATTTTATATATTGAGCACTTTAAAGAGAACTTATCCTACATGTTTGTCTTTTGTACCTGAAATGTAATTATAATGTTAGTCAAGGCTTTTCGCAGTTATAAACAAGTGGTTTTTTTTAGTACTGTACTTTTAAGATCGATAACTTTAATTCAGGGAAAATTTAAGAGGAAAAAAAATATACAAAATATGTTTTAAGCACTGGCAAAGTCAGCTTGTTAAAATATGAATATGTATTTTCAAACAATGTTTTAACATTTATTTAATCTGTATTTAATATTAATATTTCTGCCTTTTTGAAAAAAATGATTAATTGTTATATTTTTTTTCTTATTTGTCTTATTTTTCATTTTATTTTTACAGAAAATGTATGTAACAATGTATTTTAACATATTTAAGAATAAAAAAAGTTAACAATAATTTATTTTATTTGTTATTATAATATTCTAACATTGATCATGGGTTACTTTTTTATATTTTTATTTTGTACAATTTAATAGAATTTATTTAGGTTGGTAAATAGCTTTAGTAAATTGAAAATATCAATGTTATTCATAATTGCTTGTGATGTATGTAGTTATATTATTATAGTATTAAAACTATAATACAATAAATACTATATAAAATCAAATCCAATTATTTTTGTATATGATTAAATGTGTATATACACACATATACAAAGAACAATACCTTTATACATGAAAATAAAGAAAAAGTGTCTTTAACTTGGGATAATTTCACTTGTCCTTGGTAGTGAGACTTTTAAGCAAAATGTTTAAGATATTAAGACCAAATCCTCTGTTCCCTGCAGCCTATGTGACTCACTATCTAGACAAGACATTTTACAATTTGACAACTGTGGCCCTTCATGACTGGGCCACGTACAGCGAGATGAGGAATCTTGCCACACAGCGCTATGGTTTGGTCATGACTGAGGCCCATCTCCCCAGCCAAACTCTGGAACAGGTACAGTATGTACCTCACTCAACAGATCAGCTCAAAAATGATAAGTCGTATTTAGCCTCACATCACTGCTGGTGTCTTCTAGGGACTGGACGTCCTTGAGATCATGAGGAACATTCACGTCTTCGTCTCCCGCTACCTCTACAACCTAAACAACCAGGCAAAATTTTACCTTTGAAGTTATTGCTCCACAAATGTACTTTACTTGATGTGTTCGTGTAAAACATGTTCTCTATTGTGTGTAGATCTTCATTGAGAGGACCAGCAACAACAAGCACTTAAATACCATAAACATCCGTCACATTGCCAACTCCATTCGCACTCATGGAACGGGTATCATGAACACAACGGTATGTAGAGATCCGTCTTTATTATATGATCAGTAATATCTCATCATCTCAGAAAGCAGGGTGGCCGATTTGAAGCCGATATGTCTGGCTTCACAGCATTTAATTTAAAGATAGTAAAAACATGAACAGTTGATGAAATTAAATGTATATTTATTTTAGGGCTGTCAGTCGGTTTATCACAATTAATCACATCCAAAATAAAGGTTTGGGTTACATATATGTGTATATACAATATATGTGTGTGCACTGTGTATAATTATTATGTACATATAAATACACACACATGCATGTATATATTATATTTAAAATGTTTTTACCTGTTTATATGTTTTTATAACCTATATTATATATAAATATTAGTCCTGGGCAAATGCAAAAATGAATCGCGATTAATTGCATCCAAAACAAAAGTTTGTGTTCACATTATTATGTATGTGTGTGTGTATATATATATATATATATATATATATATATATATATATATATATATATAATATAGTGTGTGTGTATGTATATATATATATATATATATATATATATACATACATACATACATACATACATACATACACAAACTTTTATTTTGAAAACGCACTAATTTATTTGACATGTGTACTAATTTAAAAATAAATTATTTGCAAATTAATATGATTTTTTTTGTTCTTGAAATTGTTGGTGGAAAAAAGTTAAATAAACTTTATTTGATTCTGTAGTACTATTGTAGTTTTTTCCTATATTGCTATTACTATATATTACTATAGTTTATTACTAGTGTAAGTACTAATAATAGAAAATAAATGCTATAATACATTTTCGTAGGGATGTGACTGAAGCTGAATACTGAATTTGGAAAGGAAATGATGCATTCTACGAAGTCCCTAAAGGGACATGAGCGTGGAAAATATACGAGATGGGATGAAAAAATATATTTAAATGCTTTTGCGTTCTCTCTCAATTATATAGTTCAGTATAGCCGCTATCAATATACGGGGTTTTAAAATTGCTTTCAGATGTGCGCTCACTTTTCACTTTCGCATTTGCTATCCGGCGCGTACTACGCGGGATGTCACCTTTATGCGCTTCGTAGTATGCATTCATTTTTCATGTCTTTCCGAATAAGGTATTCAGCTATGGGTGCTTCCCTATTCTTTCATATGTAATGTAGTATAAGTAATGAAGACAGGGAATGAGAGCTCCAACTCTGAGGCACTAGTGTTCTCTGCGCTGTCAAAATAAAAGCCTGGCACACAGTCAAAATAAAAGTCTTTCATACGCATCTGCCAAACTGAAAATATTTTCGGCCTTAAAAAAATTATAAATATATATCGGTTGATCACTAATATTAAGAGTCTGAAATGTGTCTCGCTGCAGGTGAATTTTACGTATCAGTTTCTCCGCAAGAAGTTCTACATTTTCAGTCAGTTCATGTATGACGAGCACATCAAATCCAGACTCATCAAAGACATCCGCTTCTTCAGGGAAACCAAGGACCAGACCGACCAAAAAGTATGTTGGCCTCCATTCGCATGTTGTTGTTTTTTCCGTGAAGCAATATGATTTTTTGAAGACGTGTTCTTCTGTTGGTTTCTGCTGTATGAAGTACCCCTTTGAGCGAGCGGAGAAGTTCAACCGTGGCATCAGGAAGTTGGGTCTTACTCCTGATGGACAAAGCTACCTGGATCAGTTCAGACAGCTCATCAGTCAGATCGGTAAACTTCGTCTAAAGGTTTTTAAACACATTTGGAACTCTTTCCTTTTGTAATGTTCTCAACATCATGAGGTGCATGCTGGAATGCTTAGGGCCCTTTGATTTGAGCGATGCAAAAACGCAAACGGTATACAGAAAAAAAGGGAATTTACTGCAGAATGCAGAATGTCCCTGAAAACGGAAGGTCTGTTTCAAAGAGAGAGTCAAAAGCCCCGTTTTCAGTACAAATTGTCTCAGGATAATTCACCCATCATTTACTCACCGTCATGTTGTTCCAAACCTGTTTCTTTCTGCTGTTGAACACAAAGAAGATATTTTGAAAAATGTTTGCAACCAAACAGTTGATGGTCCCCGTTGACTTCCATAGTACCGGGGGAAGTCAAAGGCTACCATCAATAAAGGTTTGGAACAGCTCCCACACCTGTAAATGATGGGTGAAGGATCCCTTTAACCAAATCCCTTATTTCTTATTAAAAAGCTTTCATTACCTCTCTTCCCTTTCTTTTACTTTCTTCCAGGCAACGCTATGGGCTATGTGCGCATGATTCGGTCAGGAGGGCTGCACTGCTGCAGCAGCGCTATTAGGTAAAGCATCCCTTTCTACTACTACCAAAAGATGGACAGTGTGTCTCCGCTTCCTTCCACTGTAGAAAAATGAAGCCAGAATACAAAGGTTATTTGACTGAGACATTCAGATCATAGTAATAATTGATTCATTTATTAATACTAGATAAAGCCATCTCATATGAAACTCAGAAATAAAAACAGAACACACATAGTATCCCTCCCCCCACCACACACACACACACACACACACACACACACACACCCACACACACCTCTCCCCCCCGAGACATGTAGCGAGGTATTCACACTGACATGTCTTCCAGGTTTGTTCCTGATCTAGAGGACATTGTGAACTTTGAGGAGCTTGTGAAAGAGGAAGGTCTTTCTGAAGAGACGCAGAAGGCCGCCAGGTACTGTACATCATAACTCACTCAATCAGCATCTCTGCCAACTTGTACACAACATGGGAACTTATTATATGAAATTCATATTTAATAAATAAATAAATAAATAAAACATAATTAAAAAATACAGTAATAATAGTGCTATTACTAATAATAAAAATTAGCAATAAGTCATACTATGACTACTACTACTAATAATAATAACTAATTATGTTACAAATAATACATTCATAATAATAATTAATAAATAATAATAATAATAATAATAATAATAATCATTACGGTTTTAGCATTTATTTGTTTTTATTAAATACAAAAAATAATAGTAATAATATAAATGATTAATATAAATAGTAATAATTATGAATAAAACGACAATAATTAATAAATTCTAAACACTAATGACTGATATATAATAATAATAATAATAATAATAATAATAAAAAATAAAACCTTAATAACAATCGTAATTATAAATAATTAGTAATGCATGATAATAGAACTATACCAATAATAATAATAACAATAAACCATTAAAAAAATATAATTTGGATTTCAGAATCCCCCCTTCAGTTGAAACACGCCCAATGGAGCAGTTTCAGACTCATATTCTGACTAGAATTGAGTATGACCACGTCAGGCTAATGATAAATAAAACAATAACTATTCATGATCATAATAAACACATACAAAAATAATAACAATAAACTATTAATAATATTGTTTTCTTATGTATTAGTTATTAAAAATAACATTCATTATAATATAATTATTACATAAATAATAAATCATACAATTTTTTTTAAAACATCAATAATAATAATAGTACATTATTTGTAAATTATGAATTTCTAAAATTAATAATAACAATATTATAATATAACAATAATTAATACATGCTAAACATACTAATTACTGAAATATAATGATAAACAAAACAATAATAATAATTAGTCATTAATAATAAACATAGCAACATTAATAATATTGATGATCATATTACAAACATACAAAAATAATAACAATGAACTATTAATATAGTTTTCATATTTATTGGTTATTAAAAATAACACTCATAATATATAATTATTCCATAACTAATACATCATAAACATGATTGATAATTAAGATAGTCCAATAATTATAATAGTCAGTAATTAGTCAATTATTAATGTCTAAATCTTTATTAATGATAATAATTTAACATTTTTCCTCCAGCCAGCTGGATTGTGTGCTTAGCGACCTGACTAGCAACTCAGCTGAAGGAACGGAGTACTTCAAGATGCTGGTGGGCGTTTTCGCACCAGAGTTTCGCAGCATTAAGAACATGCACTTGAGGAACTTCTACATGATAGTTCCTCCTCTGGTGGGTCTTCAGATCTGGAATGTGGAAATCTCTTGCTAGTTTCAGCATCACATGCATGACGGTCATTTCTCTTCTCCCTCGCAGACAGTAAATTTCGTGGAACACTCCATCGGCTGCAAAGAAAAACTCAACAAAAAGAACAAAGTGGGAGCTGCGTTTACAGACGATGGTTTCGCCATGGGTGCGTGTTCAATATGGTTACAAACATCAATATTTGAAATTCTTTTAATGAACAATCTCTTCAAGGAGCTTTCCTGTGTTTTCCAGGAGTCGCCTACATCCTGAAGCTTCTAGACCAGTACCAGGAGTTTGACTCCCTCCATTGGTTCCAGGCTGTGAGGGAAAAGTACTTGAAGGAGATGAATGCGGTGGTGAAGGAGCAGAACGTTCAGTCCACCAGCCAAGATGAGAAGCTCATGCAGACCATGAACCTGACTCAGAAGAGACTGGACGTGTATCTACAGGTGTGGGAGCATCTTCATGCTCTTCAACAATGATGGCCAATTGCTTTGTTTATTCACATCTTCTCTCCATTTGTAGGAGTTCGAGCTGCTTTATTTCTCTCTAAGCAGCGCTCGGATATTCTTCAGAGCTGATAAAACGGCAGCCGAGGAGACCCAGGAGAAGAAGGACAGAGGTTGGTTGATGGATCCATGATCTCTAGAACATCTTATCGTGACTTTTTGTAGCCCAGACACTTATTTAAGCTCTTTTTCAGAGGACGTTGCCAAAACCGGTCCTGGTTCCTCAACGATTGAGGGTTCTCCTGGGGAATCAAGCGGCAAGTGAAACTACGAAACAGCTTGAGTGATATAAATCATGGAGGTTATAAACTTCTTCTTTTGGAGTCTGTATTGCATCTTAAACTCATTTTGGCGTTACGCCACCTGCACTTTTTAGACTGGAACTGACTGTGGATTTGGACCAACGATTCGCTTTTAGACCATTTTTGTTTTTATGCATCTACAATGACATGTTTAACCGCTGTTTTGCCAACATTGTTTTCCATAATGACGTGCTCATGTGAATTTGAGAAATGTGATTGGTAGATTAAAGTTTCTTAAAGGGATAGTTCACTCAAAAATTTTAATCGTTATTATTTACTCACCCTTAAGTTGAAGTCCAAACCTGAATACTTTTTTTGGTTCTGCTGAACACAAAGGAAGATATTTGGAAGAATATCGTAACCAAGGAGATCTCGCCCCCCCATTGACTAACATAGTATTTTTTCCCCTACTATGGTAGTCAACGGGGGTAAGATCAGCTTGGTTTTATACAGGTTTGAAGGTGAGTAAATGAAGACAGAATTTTCATTTTTGGGTGAACTATCCCTTTAACGTCCTCTTGAATATTAGGCTCAAGTATTTTTATATGATAAAAACCATTAAAGACCCTTTTTTTTTTAAATATAGAAATCTAAAAACAAAAATTCAAAGATGAATGATGAAATGTAAAGGTTAGTTCACCTAAAAAAATGTATTGTTCATTTATTCATCCTCGTGTCACTTCAAATCTGTATTACTTTAGTTTTTTTTTTTTGTGTGTGTGTTTTTTGTCAATACAATGAAAGACAATGGGGACTAATTTTGGACCCCATTTACTTTCATTATAGGGACAAAAATGGTTCCTTCTCAAAAAAAAAAAGGAAATCCATACATGTTTGGAGCAACACGAGGGTGAATAAATGACATTAATTTTTATTATTTCAATGTTGATTTATGGAAACTAAATGCTTTTTTTGTTCTTCTGTCAAGAGTACTAATTCACTTTACTAATGCCCAAATCTTATTCAACTATTTGAATTTATTTTTAATTGTGACGTGTAATATAAAATGTAGCATACTAACATGATTTGTTTAGTCTATTTGTCCTGTTTAAAATGTGTCCGACAGTTAAAAGAGCACTGTGATGGAGGAAGTTGAACTGCACTTGCCTTAAATCTGCTGCCGTCTTACAGTATTCAAAGTGACCGAGAAGCACACTGCGCAGCAGTTTCGTCACATCAGTGACACTCCATCTGATTTTCTTGTCTATTTGGACCGTTTGTAAGTAGTTTGTATGTATAAACCATTAACCTCATGCCATCTTTATTAAAATACTTGGGGGTGAAAAAAAAAACCCTGTCTGCTCAGGAGGAGGAGGAAAAGGCATGTTAGTTTCATTCATGCATTACAGAGATTACACACACACACAGCATGCTGGTACTGTAAGTGCGGTTTCACCCACACAACCCATTCCCATACAGAGTCCAAACACTGGTTCAGGAAAGCCGTTCTGCTTTATTACAAAGAAAGGGAGCCTTAAAGGTGGTCAGAAAATACAAGATTGGTCTGTTTTTCGTACTATCGGTTTTCCCTTTCCTACGAAATGCTTCTATTCAAATAGCTGCAGCTGAAATGTCTCCACCCCCTTGGTTTTGTACTCGGTAGGCCTTCCGTGTCGCCTTTATTCGTTTAGTTGAATTGGTCTTTAAGTGCACGGGGTAACAAACGTGATTCCCCGTCTGGCAGCTCAACATACTGTTTACTAATTTTTTTTGTCTTTTGCATTTTTGCTTCTACCACATAATGCCATTTCTGTTTACCTCCTAAAAACGAGGTCAAGCATAGTTACTTCTTCCAAAATAGACGTAATGTATATATATATATAGATACATCTATCTATATATATCATATATATACACATTCATACATACATATCTTTATTCATGTGATGTCAAAAAATTAAAAAAATGTACACGTTTATTACAAAATCGTAACAAAGACTGAAAAGGGTTTGTATTCATTCTGGAACAATGTTTCTCGATAAGCTCACAACCGCCTGGTCCGCGGCTTGTGCCCAGCAAACGGTCACTGAAACAGTCTGATTGGGGTTTATTTGAAGCTAAGCAGAAAACAGCTCGGGATGAGGAACGCAGGTGGATGGAGCAAAAGGAATGACAAACGAAAGAAAAGAGAATGGGGGATGGATGGGGGGGGCACCTCCATGATGTTAATGACAGGGCCGTGCGTCCTTCCAGACGACGGGAGCGGAGCGGTTTTCCCACATAAAAAAAAAAGCAGAAAACAATTTTTGTGTTCTTTTATTACTAAATAGTGCAACAATGAACATTGCATTTTCTTTTGCCCTTGTGTATTCACATGTATTGGATTTGTCTTTGTGTCTGTCCTGTTTGTTAGCGCAGCACGCTTCGGAAAACAAAGCGCCAACTGCGTATTTTTTCTCTTTAATACCAATGGATGTGTTTGTGTGCTGTACTGCAACTTCAAAGACTCCAGGCAAACACCAAAAGGGGCTTTCCATCAGAGGAGTAAACAAAACATTGACCCTGCTCAAAATGAAATGGAGGGAGGAGAAGAAGAAGAAAAAAAACGTAAGAGGGGAATTTAAAAACAGAATGAAAATATATAGAAGTGTTTTTTTTTTGTGTTCGGGCAGCACATAATTTGTAAGGCAGGGTCCCTCCCCCAGTTCTCAAGGTGGAGACCCCCGCCACCCTCCCCTCCCCCTCCCGCAGTTCTTGTCCAGACAGTTGAGGAATAAAACCAGGTTTTTTGTGGTCGGGCAGGTCGGCTGGCTGTCTCTTGCCGATCGCTCCTAGAGCTCCCGGGTGCTGATGGACGCAGCTTCAGAAGGCCTGCTGGGCCGGATTGTAATTGAAGGTGGTTGGCACGTGAGGCCGCTCTTCTAGCTTGTCGTATTCCAGGTGAAACTCCTGTGAGACGAGAGGAAAGCACAGAACTGACGTCCAGCACACATCTATATATGACATGCACATCACTTGGAACAGTCAGTATAATTATGACAAATTTCGACATTATCAGCAATGATAGATAACTGCACAATTGGTCAATTAAGTACAACTTTTTTTTGTAAATAATGAGTAACATTTTATTCATTTTCACACTGATTCAAACTATTTCTTGCAGTGAATGTGTGAATAACTGAATTTCCAAAAAAGTAAATTTTATCAAATTAAACAATATAATTTATTAAAAATAAACACACTACAGGTGTGCAATATATATATTGTCTATGACAACATCAAGATTGTTTTAAAGATATGTCCCTCACTTTACAAAAACACACGCTTTGACTGCATGAATTGGTCTATTAAAATGCATTTAGAATACCCCAAATATTCAATATCACATTGTAACAGTTCAATAAACAAGACGTTAATATTAAAATGACTTAAGACATAATATTGCCTATTTTTGCCCACATTACATTTTGATTTTAGATACAACATTGCCTGTTTTCACCAATGAAAATAGTTCCAAACAAAGCAACAGGACTGTTTTGTTTCTCTGAGCAACACATGGTGGTTTCATCACTGAATGAATGAATTGTTGGAATGAATGATTCAATGACTCACTCCTTCCTGAATGAATCAGCCATTTGAATGAATCGGTTGAAACTCAAGAACTGAATCCATAACATAGGCTGTACACTCGCTATTGTGGTGCATATGGGATTGAAAGAGTGCACTCAATAACTTCCACTATGGTTTCGGACACCACTACAAATGTCTGTACCCTAAAATAATAATCCTATTTGAGTGTATGGGGATAATTTTGGATTCAGCCAGTGACTTAATTTCCTATTTAAAGTATCTTTTCAAGTTTAAATCAATTCAAAATATCACTATTCAATTTAAAACATCAAAACATTATGCATTTGTAACTGCAGGTTAAATGCATTTATGTCCCTCTGAGCTGCATTAAACAGTGTGTAAATGCATCTAAACGTCACTTCAGATGCAGCTTTACTTTTTTTGATGAATTTTGTTGATACTGATCTCATTTGATTGGTAACAGCCCTATTGTGTCAGATTATTCTAATTGATTTATTGAATAAATGTAAGAATGTGTCACAAAATATGATGCATACATTTAATTAGGTTTAAAATAGCTACATAAACATAAAAATGCCCATAAAAAGGTAAAATAAATTTAAACTTATTGAAAAATATGACTTCTGTCACTACTGTGAATTGACCAGTGTACCTAATATGAATAATAATAAAAAAAAGTGCAGTCCTAAACCTGCCAAGGTACCAACACAATAAACACTTTCAGCAAAATACTGTCTAATTATAGATATCAAAATCCATAAAAGATATTTTTTGTCAATATTGCACACCCCTAACACACACACACATTTCAATTAATATATTAAAAATTATGTTAAAAAATAATATATATTTAATACATATATTTAAAAAATCTATTTTTTGAGATTCCGTTTCAAAGAAAGAAAAAAGTGGTATATTTCAGTTATTTTGTGTACATATTTACTATCATTAAATTATGGTTATTTAAGCATTATATACACTTTCTAGATATTTTATTTAGAGTTGGCTCATATCGTATAATAAAATGAAAAAAAAAAATGAAAAAAAAACACAACTATAATTGACATAGCAAGGCTCGAAATTGCAACCATTTTGGTTGCAAATGCTCCCAAAATTGAATCTTTGTGATCTCAAAATATATTTGGGAGCATTTGTGCGAGTGTAAATATTTTCGAGTGTGACCTGTTTTCATTTATCTACATATCTATATATTTGCTATTTATTGCAGTGTATGTGCCTGCTGTGAGTTGATACAGTGATTGGTCCACCATTCTATCACAGCCAATTAAACTTCATCTTTACGCTCTTAACTTTAAAGGCGATTTTAGGTTGGTTAATATTAGCCATCAATCACTCCCTTTCACTGCGCTCTGTTGTCACGTGACAGGGAGATAACTAGCGCGCAAAATGTAAAGAACTGAAGAGAGAAGATGAAAAAAACAGTTACATATCACAAACCCAGCATTTGATTTTTCGTGGTTAACTACTTCACTAAAACGTAGGGGTGTAACAGTACACAAAACTGACGGTTCGGTACGTACCTCGGTTTTGAAGTCAAGGTTCGGTACGGGTTCGGTACAGCAGGAGGGAGAAAACTAAACATAAAATTTCTTTTTTATTATTAAACAGTGGTTTACTGAACAAATTGTCTCTGTCTTTAAATGAATTCAATTATAATTGAAAATTTCTAAAGAAAAAAAAACTGCTAATGCTGTAAACTACAAAGGGAGCCCTTACTTGCATATTACTATAATATTAAAGGTTAAAACAGAGCCCAAACTTTTAGCGTAAATTCAGTTGCTATTTATTTTTAGATATAATAAACAATCAAATAACAAATGCAAACATGCAAACTGCACATAAGGCAGTTTTTCCAATAACTTCTAAATCTAATTATAAAATTATGCTTTACTCCAATAAATTTGTTGAAATATAATCCTTTACACATTTTCAAGACAGATTTATTTAAACACATTAAATAATCAAGACATCACTAACAGATTAAGTAAAATATAATGAATATATAAGCTAATATAGTGCATATATTAAGCGAAAAATTGTGAACTAACAAGCTGTGAACACTGAATGACTTGCCTGAGGTGAATATAATGTAATACTTTCATTTACATTTCTGCAGTTAAAACACTGATTGAGCGATATTAAGTTGTACTGTATCTTTCAACATACTGTCAGATGTTCATTCATGTTTATTCTGTAACTAGTATTAAAGAAGAGATGATCGCGTTCACGTGTGCTCCACACTGCCGCTTGAACTGAGGCGCTTATACAGTGTCATGCCACATTTAAGAGGGTCAAAAACGTCATTTTTTATAAAAATTCAGAAATTTGAAAGATGACACTGTTTCTTATTGCAATTAGGTAATAACGCTGTATTGACAGTGTAAACATAAGAATGGAACGTTACGGACAAACGCGTGTACAGTTACACCCCTAATAATATTTAATCAAATGTCAAGAAAGAAAAATGTGTTTTGTGACATAAGGTAAAGTGAGGTTGACCTTTAACAACGAACCAAGGGGTTGCTCGGTACACCATGAAAGTATTGGGGGTTTTTTTGTTCAGTTTGAATATTGTTACATCCCTACTAAAACGCTCTTGCACAGTACTTTCTTTCCTTACTTTTGTGTCTCCTTTTTTAAAAAATTCTCAGGTCTGTTTTGTCTCTATTGCTGCTTAAACAAGTGGACAAATATATTTTAACGGTATTTTTTTTTAGTTTAACTGATAACTTTGCAATTAACGCATCTTTTTTTCTGTCATCTTGAGCTAGTGCTACATTATACGATTACGCTCCTATTCATGCAAATGCTTTTAAATAATTTAAGCGTGAATGTCATGACACGCACAGAAAGATGCACGCCAGTATCGCGCACACACAGACAGAGCGGCAGAAACGATTTCTCCTTCCGCGCCTGAATAAACAATAACACACAGAATTATGCCAAAATGCCTGTTTGTCGAGTATTCTCATAAGAGCAGTCTTAAATTGGTTAAATAACGTCATAAATTAACTTAAAAAGTAGCACGTGACAGCGTGTCATGTTCGGCAGTGGCCGATCTTAAAGTCACAGCAGCCTAATAAACCAGTTGTTGTGCATTGATGTTAATCAAAGTACAAAGGTAACAGAAAATTGTAGCTTTAATATTAATTAATCTATATTTGATTTATTCATTCTGTATTGCAGACAGTTTGCTAACTTTATTCAATTTCTGTATAGGTAAATATTACATTTATTATAATGGGTTTATGTGAAGGTTGTTCCCTTAAATTAAAATTAATTTTTAAAAGCCTAATACAGTAAATGTTGAAATTGATATAGCTTTCAATTATACTGTAATTTTGAATGTCTATCATTAATGTATATAAATATTTGTTTTGTGGTGCTGGTGCTCCATTAATGTGTCATTACTTTAACAATCATCCTGCCTCTTAAATATTGGCACAAGCCATTAGAAACGGCACAAATCAAATGTTACGTTTCAGAAATATCAGCAACTCTCTCTGTAGCTGAAGACAAAAAGATGGTAAAGGAAAAAGATATCAGAATCTTTACCTTAGCGACCTTCCTCCAGTTATGACAATCAAAGAAGTAGTATGTTCCTCTCTCGTAGGTGTTGGTCTTTAGCGTGGGCTCCATGCCAGGTGCTCTTGTAATCCAAACCCTTTCCTCTTTATGGTACCGCCAGTCCCGGTTGAAGCTGCAATACAACAAGATGTCCAATTTAATCTCTCGACGCCTACCTGTGGTTAGTTACCAACAATGTTAATGACTTAATTGGCAGGACGTACAGCTCGACGGCAGCGAGGAGTTGTAAGAGGTCTCCTCCGTTCATGTAGTAGAGGTAGAACAGCAGGTCTTCACCATATCGCCCCAGTTTTATTGCAGCCAGCTGTATAAGCACATTATGAGGTCAGTTGGGTGCGCATCACAATTTCAATGCAGTTTTATTGAAGTGTTTATCACCTCACCTTGTCCCTTATGTGAATGTTGGTTAAGTACTCTGAAGGAACATGGAAGTCTAAAAAACAGTTGCATTCATTACTGAAGAGCCAAAATGAGTTGGTCATCTTTAGCAGTTAGGTCAAATGAACTCTTACCAATGTCTTGTGGTCGACACGGAGCTGAAGCCCACGGAGATGCAAACTTAGGATACAGATTCCTACAAGGAGTTAAAACAGAAATTAATGTGTGGAACATTGATAAGAAATCAATGTGGCAAAAACAAAAAACAAAGTATCATACTCTGGAGAGTTAAGGTTGAGTCCTAGCGTTGTTAGGTCGCTTCCTAAAGCCAGGTGAACCATCCCAGGGTCTGTCTCAGCTGCCCGGATGAATGTCAGGAGTCCAATCATTCCAAACTGATCCGTCACCATTCCTGAGGGAATGTTTGTTACCTTGCCTATAAAAGACAAGAACGAATGTCAAGTTTGATTGGAGTTTTTCCAATAGACAGGGTTCCTATATATTTTGACCAATTCATTCAGCAATTTACAGTGAATCTTATATTCTATAACTATATTATTATCGGGCTGAAACCTTTCCTGGATCAAAAATGGTCTATGGTGGTGGCTGACAAAAGCACTCACACACAGTACAAAATGTATATAAATGTGGTATTTGTCCCGCCCCTTCTCCACTCTGATTGGACGACTGGGTAAAAGTGACAGTGATGAGCGCTACATTTTACCTAAAGTTGAACACTTTAACTCTCAGCTACCGGTAAAAAAAATTAAATCAAAAACACTTCAGTGTGAAAAGACGCTCAGAAACTGTTACCATCCTGCCGTTTTAAAAACCACCCACACAAATATTATATATATTATATATATATATATATATATATATATATATATATATATATATATATATAAAGTGTGTGAAATATAATAGTGCGTTAAACAAGGTAGCCCAATAACCAAAACGACATAACAGGCAATGCCCCTGACACCACCAAAGAGGAAAAAAAAAACGACAAATATGTTTTAGGCTGCTCAGTCAGGTGCTCGCCTACTCAGTACGCGCTGAATGCTCGTTGCAAAATGGCTATTGCGTTTAACAGACCAGAAATAAAAGATCCTCCAATAACCAACAGGTCTGGTGTTTGGGTGAATTTTGGATTCTCTGATTCTAATTTACGCCACAAACTATCCCACAAACTATCCCTGCAGCATTTAGACAGACATTTCCAACTTATTCAAATGGCAAAAGACATCACCGCGGCGATTGGTCCATTTATAGATATGAGACCTTATGCCCGTTTCACACAAACTCCGTCTGCAGTGCGTAGCCTATGCGGTGCGTATTTTTTCCGTACCGGTGTTAACGGTTGCGGACTGCAAACGCAGCATATGTGAAAGCACAACAGGGCGTGCGGCTCCTGCACCACATACGCAGTGCAAAACGCACCGCATACGCACTGCAGTTTTAAGAACATGCTTAAAGGAATTGAGCCCCGTTATAATGTTCCTTCACGAGCCCATTTCAACCAGTAATTTCTGCTTTGTACCAAAAAACAAAAGCCCAAATAGAGAACCAATTGGCCAAAGCAACAGCGGTTGCTCTGACAACAGACGGCTGGATGTCAAGGGCTACACAAAGCTACCTGACTGTAACAGCACATTACGTCACCGATGAATGGGAGCTGATTCACCCCTAGGTTTTTAAAACAATATATATAACTATATTTGATATTTGCCTGTGATTGATGATTTAAGATATTGCTTTCTATGCCTTTTCATAGGGTTATAAGTGTTATTATATTTTTAAACATATCAACTTAAAATGGAAACCTGCCTGAACAGATTCTTGAAAATAACTGATTAAAAAGCACATTACTTGTTTTATTCAACAGTTATGTTTTCAAAGCTGGAAGTTGTTTGAAATACATCCGTGCATGTTGCTAGGGAGCCTCACCATCAGGCAACACCTGGATCCCTTTCTTTTGCTGGTTGTTATTCTGTGCTGATGATGTCTTGTCGCCGGGAAATTTGGGTCCATCTGCACTTGAGCTGCCCTTGCCTGATGAGTTCAAGTTCTGTGGAGAGAGCAGAGGCCAGAACAATGAGTTAAAGGGCAAGCAATCGTTGCATCACTTCAAATTTGAATAGCTGAGTATCCTGACCCATCCTGCAAAACAATGACATGTTATTTATGCAATCTGAAGCTCATGAAAGGTCATTTCAGGCAATACTGACTGATTTGCTTTCATCCGTGCTCAATGTTGGGTCCTTGTAGTTGGGCCCGGGTAGGGCTGGGAAGTCTTCGTTGTGAATCGAGAAGTCCTGCGACTGTTCGTTCGATGGCTTTGTGACCATTCCAACTACAGAAAGATACATTTTAACAAAGGTTTGAGGGTTATAGTGAGAAAATAAAAATAAAACCACTGACCTTGTAATGCATTCACAACACATCATCCATTCAAGAAGCATGCTTAGTCATTAAACAACTAAGAGGGTTTGGGTTCCAGCTAAGTAATGTGATGTGTAAAATGAACTCTTACCATAGGGTGCCCTTCCAGCCAGCGGATTATGCAACGGTGTTGGGTTGCCGTTTCCCTCCCTCCGACTTCTGTCTGCAAGTGCTGGGAATTCTGAGAGATCTATTCCTGTCACATTTTCACTCCCGTCTGCCACACAGATGATAGAAAAAGAATAAAATGAGAATGGTCTAACTTTCTTTCTAGAACACAATTGAAGTGTCAGGGTTCCTGTCATGGTGCATCATCACCAAGCACGTTCAATGAAGCACTCACCTGTCCCGTTGAAGATGTTATTGGATAAGGAGTTCATTCCAAACCCCTGGCTCCGGCCCATTCCAAATCCTGACATACTACAATGACACACATGAGGATTTGACCCTTTTGTTAAGGTCACTCTTAATCAGTCTTGATTGGCCTTATCTTGGCCTAAGGTGAAAGTTAATTAAAATACATAATATGTATTTAAGATTATGAGAAGATTTTTTTTTTTTACATAAAATCAGCTTTAATTTTCGCAATAAACAAAAGAGATTTGCGTATTTTAGAAAGGAGATTCTAAAAAGATTGATATGTGCCCATCAACCATAAATGTGCACAGAAAACAAGATATATTTACAAAATATGTAGGCCTGTGATTCGGTTATAATGGGAAAGTCCATAAACAAGTAAAAACATTTATAGTGTTACAAAAGTTTTCACAAAAATAACAAGAAGCACAACTGTTTCAAATATTGATACTGGAGTAACGGCTGCTTTTTTTGGTTCTAATATTATTTCACAATATTGCTGTTTTTACTGTATTTTTGATTAAATAAATGCAGCCTTAGTGAGCATAAGAGACATCAAACCATTCACAAAAATAGTTGACGAGTAGAATTAGCCACCAAAATGTATGCGTAAAAAATTTTAAGATACCAACCCTAAAATTTGAATGGTAGTGCAAGGCACATAATGAACACACTTGTAACAAATATACATACAACCCATCAGTAATGTATCCCATTATTTTCTATACTAAGTGTTTTATTTATTGCTGTCAGTGTGTGAGTTTCCTGTATAATTTTTATAACAGTAAAAATTTTACCTATCATACTATCATTTTAAAGTACTCCTATTATGCAATTTTAAATGTTCCAAATTTTGTTTTGGAGGTCACCTACAACAGAATTACATGCATTAAAGGGTTAGTTCACCCAAAAATGAAATTTCTTTCATTAATGACTCACCCAAATGTTGTTCGACACCCGTAATACCTCCGTTCATCCTCGGAACACAGTTTAAGATATTTTAGATTTCGTCCGATGGCTTTCTGTCCTTTGATTCATATCCGTGATCCGTGATTCATATCACTAATGTCACGTGATTTCAGCAGATTGACAGTTTGACACATGCTCCGAATACTGAATCACGACCGTTTGATTCTTTATTTGAGGAACACGGAAGAGAAGACAATGCTGAATAATGTCGTATTTTTGGATCAAAATGTATTGTTGACGCTTCAAAAGAGTCTAACTAACCAACTGATGTCACATATGGACTACTTTGATGATGTTTTTATTACCATCTGGACGTGGACAGCATGTGGGCACTTACATTCAAAAGGACAGAAAGCCCTCAGACTAAATCTAAAATATCTTAAACTGTGTTCTGAAGATGAACGGAGGTCTTACGGGTGTGAAACGACATTAGGGTGAGTCATTAATGAAAGAAATTTCATTTTTGGGTGAACTAACCCTTTAAAGGTCAAAAAACATTTACATTTTCTCATAAACATTGCAGCGTCACCTCTTTTCTCAGTGTCTGAAACAGTTCAATCTCTCTAAACCACTCCTTTCCAAAGTGCATGCAAAGCGAATTTGCAGAGCAGAAAACAGTGTCTTCTCGACATGTCAACAACACAGATCAAACTCTTCCAGGCCTCAGCTACAACTACAGTGTTTGAGGGCTGGTAAAAGTAGACTTTGTTCACGAGCAGCCAATGAAGACCACAGGAAGGCATTATGCAAATTTGTTACAAACCTACATAGGTTCGAGCAGTGAGATTGGAATTAATGACAACTTGTTTCAGGCAATTCAGAATCGCTTCTTTCTTTTAGGAAACAACAACACTATTTATTAGGGATGTGTGCGAGTACTCAAGCGTGAAAACGATGATCACTGGGACTAAAATATTTTTTTAAATGTCTAATTGATTTTTGCGGCCTATTGGGCGGTTCCTGATGTCTGATTGGTTAGCATTAGGTCATGC
The DNA here is from genome assembly GCF_024679245.1 of Pseudorasbora parva. NCBI lineage: Eukaryota > Metazoa > Chordata > Actinopteri > Cypriniformes > Gobionidae > Pseudorasbora > Pseudorasbora parva. Next base: position 17,447,923 of record NC_090196.1, on the reverse strand, counting down.
AGTCCAGACTGGTGAAATATGTAAAACTGTGAACTTTCAAGTTCACAGTGATGCCTTGGAATGATTATTAAAAAATACAGTTAGGTGCAAGATGTGCGGCACCAATCTTCCATATCCATAACATTATAATAAGAACACTATTGTAACGGAATTCTTTGTGCTTTAGTTGCCCTTGTCTCAGCATTGTTGTTACAGGAAGAGCACATACACAAGATAAATATTAACAGACACGGTCAAGTTCAAGTGCAGACACAAATCGTGATATTACTTATGTTGGATGTATCTGATTAATTTCATATAGAATGCGTTGGGTTGAGTTTATTAACCTGTTACCAAAAAACAGTGTTCATTCACTCTTTAGAGTCATTATTGACTATGATTTGGTTATTTGAGACAGTGATTACTCCTTTTAGAAGTTTCTTTTTTTAAAATCATGATATTAATAATATAATAATCCAGCAGTGTTATTTTTTTTCAACAGGCCGATGTTTTATTTTGAATTGTTTCTTGTCATAACTTCGAAAATGTGCAGGGATGTCTGGAAACACTTGATAAAGTAAATGAAAATACAGTTAAGTAGAAATTGCGCAGCTTCATTCATCTTCGGAACACAAATTAAGATATTTTTGATAAAATCCGAGAGGTTTCTGAACCATCCATAGGCAGCAACGTCATTGCAACTTTCAAGGCCCAGAAAGGTAATAAAGGGATCGTTAAAATAGTCCATGTGACTCCAGTGGTTCGACCTTAATGATATGAAACGACGAGAACATTTTTTGTGAGCAGAACAAATAAAAATAACTTTAGTCAACAATTTCCTCTTGTCTGTGTCATTCTCCTACACTGTTGATGTAGTAAATACAGTCCAGCGCTTTCTAGTTGTGGCAGTATGGCAGCTCCACCATTGGCTAGCTCCTGCGTCAGCAATACACGCATGCATGGTGGTGCTCACGTAAACAGCATCGGCCTAAGCCGGGGTTTTTTGACGTAGAACTCAGAAGCTGTATTTACCACGTCAATAGCGTAGAAGAATGACACAGACAAGAAGAAATTGTTGAATAAAGTCGTTATTATTGGGGGGTTTTGTGCACAAAAAGTATTCTCGTCGCTTCATAAAATTAAGGTTGAACCACTGGAGACCACTCGGATTTCATAAAAAAATATCTTCATTTCGAAGATAAAGATGAATTAGTCAGTTGTCGGTTTGGAACGACATTAGGGTGAGCAATTAATGACAGAATTTAAATTTTGGGGTGAACTAACCCATTAACTAGTTCACTTGCAATTGGGTCCTTTTGTGCAGATACAAGTTGTAATGTTACGTTTCTGTTGTGTATCTAGGATATCTGATTAATAGGATGCGTCATAGAATGGTCTTCAGTTTACTGGTGTTCTATCAGTACTCAAAATTAAAAATTGACAAAATTGCCCATCCTTACTATTCATCTGCACTTTGATCTTTGAGCTTTTACATTTGAAAACAGCTATATTACACACTACATAAAAGGTAAATTTAAAAAAAAGCATAATAGGGAGCATAATACTTTTTAAAATAAATAAAAGTATACATTTAAAATGAGAACTGTAAATGTTTTTTGGACAAACTAGTCCAACACTCAATCCTTGCTGTTGAGCCGTGCCATAAACAATAAAGATAATTCAAAGACATTCTATAAATGTGCTAAATAAACAAAAAAATAGACGTTACAAAAAGTGTCTTCAGAAGTCAATTTATAGTTTGTTTTATTCCCATTTCATTGAATACAATCTGACCACTGTCCTGACTCCTGGCACTGGTATTTCTGTACAGGTCTTTTTTTTAAATAGTACACTATTAATTAACATGCTAAATTGACAGCCTAAAAACAAGTCGTGTTTGCTAGCTCATTTTTTTGGCCGGTCTTACCTGTTAATGGTGAATGGTTGGCGTGCTGGTTGCTGTTTGGGCATGCAGATAATGCTGGGAGAGCTGCGGTTAGGGCTGCCCAGTCCAGAGCTGCCCATGCTGTTGGTCCTGCCGCTCATGCCCATGCCCTGCCCTACCTGCGAGCTCATCATGTTCCTGGAGTTCATGGGCAGAATGCCCCTGCAGAACATCAGCAAGACTGGGATTTAGCACAACAGACCATGTCGTCCCATACAACACAAATCACACAGAAGAGATGGCGTACCTGTTCGGCGAAGGTGGTGTGTGGAGGGACATTGTTGGGACGCCTGTCGTTGGGGTGCTATGGCTCGGTAACTGAGTGCCTTGTGTTAAACTCCGGTTCAGTTGAGGATTATTGTTGCTCATACCCCTCATTGAGAAACCTAGTGCACCTACAAATTGAGAAACACTGCTCAAATGGTGCTCAGAATCAGAATCATAGTGTTTCAATGTGAGCAAAACAACTTATCAGTAATACAAGATGGAGCAAAGATTGGTACTCACTTTGCGGACCATACAAACTCGCACCAAGCTGTGACAATTGACCTGACGATGACGGCGAGGGAGATGGCAGCATCTGTAAACGTTTATTAACCAATATGTAAACAAGCTCTGACATTATTAAACACACAAGCTATAAACCATTTTCATACACATTTAAATATACTAGAGCTGCACAATTAATCGTTAAAAGATCACAATTTCCATTCAAACACCCACATGATTTTATTCCTAAATGACCATAATTCTGCTCTGTCTTATGTCTGTTTCACATTGCAAGCGTCAGCGGTGTATTTTGCCGCTGCCCATGGTAATGAATGAAGGGTGTCCACTGGCGCGAAGCAGAGCGAGCATTTTCAATTCATTTTTATGGAAGGTGAGCATAAATCTTAACCTCCATAGGAATTAAATGAAAATGCTCGCTCTGCTCCCCGGCAGTAGACATGCACACGTGTTTCTCGATCCACTGACTCTTGCAATGTGAAACTGTGTTGTCATTGAATCATTCATTTAAAAGATTTATTCACAAGCCCCGATTCATCCAATAACGAAAAAAGTCTTGATGAATGAGTCATTAGCCCCTTTCAAACATACAGTATTTACTGGTAAATTACCAGTAACAGATCATGTGTGAACAGGACATTTTCAGAAAAAATACCAGTAAAATAAATGGCAATTTACCAGTAACAGAAGTTGTAATATTACCAGTAATGTGCTCTGTGTGAACGCAGAATGAAGCTTACCGGTATATTCACGTCTGAAGTCATAACACGCGGACGTAAGAAGTCTGCTTTGGGCCAATCATAAGTTCTTATGGAGATGAGGTAATTACTCCATGCTGTTTTACGGAAAGCTTTTTAACAGTTTTTCTATGTAAACATGTCCTAAATTATCAACTTTGATAGGTGCGCGATGTCTCGCAGCTTTTTCAACGTCTCGCTCGAGACCCTGCCTTCTTTCCCATTCATCAGCGCTGCGGCTCAGCAGTTGGATACTATTACGCGAGTGTCGTGTTTTTAAGAGCAAACGTGCGTTCTGTTTGATCATCTGTTATGCTTGTCACTCAGACGGCAAAAAGATTGTCAAATTGAACAGACAGTGAAAACTAAAGTTTTCTTCCTGTGTGGGCGAATTAAGACAACAGCGCATAGGGTTTAAAAGGTTAGGCGCATAGGGTTCTGACTGACATCAGAGAATTTACCGGTATTTTGCTGCAGATGTGCGAGCGGTCTCTTACCGGTAAAAAGCCAGAACTCCATTGCTTGTGAAATGAAAGACGTTTTTTTAGCGCTAATGCAATATAAGAACAAATTATGACACACATTAGATGTGTTATCTGTGTATTTTATCAATGTCATGTTACCATTCCCAATAATGGGAAATGCAGTTTGTCACAACTTGCAGATTTGTTTTCCTCATAAAAAGCAAAATTGTAGTGTCATAATTTGTTCCCGCCATAATGTTTTATTAACAAAAATCTTGAAATTAAGACATTATAGTGGCATTTGCATTGTAGTTTTAGTAATGTAATTTATCAGTAATACATTTCAGTAGTTTTGAACCATTTATACATTTATGAAAGACTACTGGTAAAAAATAAAAATATTATTTTTTCGAAAAGAAAACATTTTAACATATTTTTTGGTGGTCAGGTCATGGGAAATGTTGGCAGTGCACATGACAAGGCAATAATAATGTAATAATTTGCCATTCTATCAGACCTCTGGTAAACAAAACCATTATACATAATAATCAATATTAACAAAAATGTTCTTACGTCTTTCTCCGATCGATGCGGGAACATTGACGGCTGGCCATAGTACATGCTCTCATCAGGGTAGTCACTTTCGACCCCCTCAACAAACTTCTTTCTCGTTGCACTGAACATTCCGTTTGTCACCTGTGGAAAAAGAGGAAACAGTTAAAACCAAGTTGTTTTAATCCTGATCCCCCACATCTGAAGCAGAATCATATCAGATTATCTTTGCACAGATCTAGTGGACATATCATTAACCAGTTCTATATAGTCCCACTGAGAACTAGTAATAAATAATGAATTACCACTGCAGAACAAGACCTTAGTCTATATGCTGCTTTAAAGTGCATTGTGAGAAGGTACAGGCTGTTTTTTCCCACATAATTTACACCTAACTCTTGCCATTAGGACGTGCCAGATTAAACTTTAATGTAATTTAGCGAGTAGTCATATGCTTTAAGAACATATAGTCCTGCCATGGCGATACGTTGATAAACAAATAATGTATTCATCTATTCAAAACATAGCAGGTATTTGGTATATGGTTGGAAATAAACAAATATCGCTTTCTAAACTGACACCTGACAACAAACACAAAATCAGCTTAGTACACCAGCTAAATCCATGAAAAAACAGCAATTACTAGCCAGATACTTCAACCAACTCACATTTAAATACACCGTCACATTGTTCAAAAAATTACAAAAGATTCGTACGTCTTATGATGTTACGAACACATTTACAGAGAGACAGAACTAAAATAAACAATGGCATGTCGCGAAATGTTCTCATTTATATCAGCTAGTTAGCTTTGCCGTTAGCTGTGTAGCTGCTAACTAGACATTTTCGGCTTTAATAAAGATTTGAATAAAAACCAAAACACATCGAACCATGTAATCTATATTAGTCAGGGTGCCTTCGTTTTATACCAGACTTCTAGACATACATAATGCATATATCTATCTGTTTAAATGGTCTAGGCCTCTGTCTCGGCTGTCTGTTTTTGTTAGCGCTCAGCGCTAGTCGGCTAACTCTGGCCTCCAGAACAAAAACAGAAACCAGTAAAGCCGTGCAAACGTGTCACTGCATTCATTCAGCAACTAAATATCTGCTTGGATATACGCATTAAGCTGCAAATGTTCATTTGGCCCTGTATATGCGAAGCAAACCCTTTTGTGCAATGTATGTTTTTTGGGTGAAAATGAAATTGACTAACCGCATTAATTTACCCTCTCCTCGCAGATCCAAGATGGCTGTGTATCCTACAGGCGAGAATGCTGGGGGAATAGCCTTTACCCTCTGACCCCTTGACCTTCGGTTTATTTCATATTAGACTGAAAATGGTGTTGGACAGTCTGCTGGATATGATACTTTACAGGACATTTTATGATGTTCTAATAGCAGGCTACCATTACACTGTATTCACTATTTTTTTACCTACCTGAAACATCTCTAGCACAGTTTCCTATGATTTTAGTTGATATTTTGCACATTATATTCTATAATAATATTTTGAATTCTGCCAATTAACAAACCCTATTTAGAATACAGAAAATCTTACAGAATATAATTTACTGCTTCTTTAATGTATAATTTACATCTGCAGCAAAGTGCAGGTAACATGCTGATTAGGAATTCATCGTTTGAGCTGTATGACAAAAAAGGGGGGATGTTTTCAAGATTTAATACTAGGAGTTATAAAACTTTTGATTACTGACAAGTGTATATGGCCTGTTCATGCCACACTCAAAAGCAGCGTGCAAATAACGTATAACGTACAGTCAGCCAATCATTATCAAAAAATACAGCCACGCAGTATGGTTTTATATCACATTAAAGGTGTTTCTTTAAATTATGTTAACCTAAAATCTTTTTTTACTCAAAAATCCAAAGCCACTGGGTTGTTATATAGCATAGACAGTAGCATTTCGGCACTGATCTTATTTTAGCAGTATAAAATATAGTGAAATTATGATCCTATTGTGTATTTACATAATCTTTTATTTTATATGCTTTTATGTAAAACTGTCTTGATATCTTGATGAAGTACAGTACATATAGTAGATTTTTTTTAAAAATCAAAATAACACAAATAAATATATATAATTTAGAAATTATATATGTTTTAAAATAATGTATAAAAGTATGTCAACGTATATATATATATATATATATATATATATAGAGAGAGAGAGAGAGAGAGAGAGAGAGAGAGAGAGTGTGTGTGTGTGTGTGTGTGTGTGTGTGTGTGTGTGTGTGTGTGTGTGTGTGTGTGTGTGTGTGTGTGTCTGTGTGTGTCTGTGTGTGTGAGTCTGTGTGTGTGTGCGTGTGTGTGTGTGTGTGTGTGTGTGTGTGTGTGTGTGTGTGTGTGTGTGTGTGTGTGTGTGTGTGTGTGTGTGTGTGTGTGTGTGTGTTCATTGGTCCATTGTAAGTTACCTTACCACATGCACACCTTACATATGTCAATTTACTGTAAAATACTGTCAACTGTATGTTTTTTGCAAGTACTATGAGCTACCATAGTAAAACAAGCAGTTTAAATAATATTCCCAGAAGTTCCTGCGCTACACATCACTTATGATTACATTTTTTTCCATTATTTTTGTTATCAGTCTATTTTGTGTTACATTTTATGTTATGTAGTTAATGTTTATTGCATTATTTTAGAGTCATGTATGTTACGCTGATGCTGTTTTATCTTTGTACGTATGACCTTGTGCACAGTCTAGAATTTACTATGTTGTATGAACAGCTCACTTAGGAACTCATGATTCATCATGTGGCCTTCTATTGTGCCACTTGTATTATTGTGGTGGTTAACATAAAATTTTAAGACAAAAGGCAGATTATATCACTTAATGAAATATACGGTTATATGCTGTAAAATATATGTGCATCCTGTAAGGCTGGAAACACTATCACAGTATATTTTTCTTATATTTCATTTCTGGCAGCCACAGCTGCTAGTTTTTTTTATTTTTATTTATTTTACCATAAATGTAATGGAATATTTTTGATTATATATTATAATCAGTTTGATTATGACAAAAAAAATATTTTTTTTTATTTTCCATTAGTACTCTTAAACTTTCCAAACCAAATACTGTGGCATGCCATGTAATGTTGAAAGCCTCTATTGGTTGCTCATAACTGGGTCTTATCTTTTTTGGGGGGGTGCACTCAAGTGCTCTCAGTTATGCAGAGGGTCCTGAACGAGATATAAGTGCTTAAATAGAAGGTCTCAGATGACCCTCAAATTCCTTAATCACAAGACACCTTTAGGCTTATCACAGCTCCTGGTCAGCTCCACCTTCCAGAGCTGGAAGAAATCATTTAACCGGAATGGGGAGGAGCATGCTGGATGTCATCTCTGGTGCTCTCGGCGACTGGCAGGGCAGAGGTGTCAGCAGAACACAGGAGCATGGAACACCACACTGCCGCCCATTTTGCGCTTTCAGCCTTTGTGACAAAAAAGCTTGATGGTGAATGAAGATCTACATTTCGACAACCTGGTAAGAATATTTACATCTTTTCATTGCGTCATTCATATCACATATCTACACTCTTAAAAAATAATGGTTATTTATTGGCATCAATGGTTCCATGTAGAACCTTACCATGGAACCTTTCCACTGCACAACATATTCTTTATAAAGGAAAAAGCTTCCATAGATGTTAAAGTTTCTTTATGGAACCATAGATGCCATAAAAGAACCTTTATTTTTACACCTTTATTTTTGAGAGTGAATCTCATAAACCCCTTTTTTGTGTCTTAAGAGATCATGAATGTGGATAGAGAAGATGGGAAATGTTGTGCGGGGTGCCGTGGCCTTTGTGCCCTCCGAGAGATGTCAACGCTTCTTAGTAGGTGACTTAAAGGAGATGCCGCTTGATCGTACTCTAGACCTGAGCAGCAGGCAGTTACGACGCTTTCCCGTCAGAGCTTCTGCTTTCAATGAACTAGTCAAACTCTATCTGAGTGACAACCACCTGAGCAACCTGCCGTCCGAGCTGCGGAACCTGCAGAAGCTCCAGCTTCTAGCCTTGGACTTCAACTGTTTCGAAGAGCTTCCTCTGGTTGTATGCAGCCTCGTTCAGCTTAACATCCTCTACCTTGGTAATAACCGACTGTATGGGCTGCCGAAGGAGCTGGGGAAACTCACTGAGCTCAAAACGTTGTGGCTGGAGACCAACTGCTTCACCAAGTTCCCTCGAGTAATATGCAACCTTCTCAACATCAAGACCCTTCATTTGGGCTACAATCAGCTACGTAGTTTACCCTCAGAGCTTGGGCGACTGGAGGAGCTGCGCAGCATCTGGCTAGCGGGGAACATGCTAACTGACTTCCCTCCTGTCCTGCTGAAGATGCATTACTTGGAGGTGATCGATGTGGACCGCAATCGCATTCGGCAGTTTCCGTCGCTCGCCTACTTAAGAGGCTTGAAGCTCGTCATCTACGACCACAATCCCTGCATTAACGCGCCTGTGGTGGCTGAAGGCGTGAGACGGGTAGGCCGCTGGGCTGACAGCTCTGATGATGAGGAAGATGAGGGTGATGGACAGGTTGCCAGAGCAAGCGTTAAGGTCCAGGGATCACTGGAAAACATTGAGTGAAGAAGATCAGAGAGGAACCGTAGAGCAAACAGCTATATGATACAAAGAGCATCAAGATACTGACGAGTTGTTGAAACTGCAGAGGAAATACTGAGATGTTTAAGAAAATGGACAATTATTGCTTTACAAATTTAGTATCTTTTATAGTTTTTACAATAGTATAGGCCTGGATTCACAGACAGGTCTTAGATTAAGCCAGGATTAGGCCTTAATTAATTTTGAGACAAAACAGTGGCAAAGACACTTGCAAGAGCAAGTTTCATTCGGTTAAAACAGCTCAAACACGCATTTTAGTCTGGGGCTGCTTAAAGAGTTCATTCACCCAAAAATGAAAATCTCTCGATTTTGAAGGCCATAAAAGTGCACCCATACATCAAAAATAAAAAAGGCATTTTGAAGTCTTTATTAACTCCCCGGAGCCATGTGGAGTACTTTTATGATGGATAGACGCACTTTTTTGGCCTTCAAAATCTCGACCCCTATTTATTGCCATTATAGAGCTTGGAAGAGTCAGGACCTTTATATATAACTGGTTGTATTCGTCTGAAAGGAGAAAGTCATATACACCTAGGATGATTTTTACACCTAGGATGATTTTTGGGTGAACTTTCCCTTTAAGCCTTGTCTGTAGTATATATTTTATAGTATATAGTTTATAATTGTAATTAATAGAATTAATTAGATTCATAATAAACAATTAGGACATATATTAGAATTAAAGGGTTAGGTATATTTATGAATTTAAATATTACTTGAATTTAAATGTACACTTTTTGTGCTATTTGTAACACAATTATTTAAATTAAAGAGTATCAGTTTTCTTGATATGACGTGTGCCAAAGTTTCTTTCTTTCTTTCTTTCTTTCTTTCTTTCTTTCTTTCTTTCTTTTTGAGATGTTACTTATGGTTGGTACATCATTTCAGTGTTTACAGTATTGGCAACAATTCCACTTCAGAAAAAAAAAGAAAATATAGAACCATAGAAAATAATCTCAGATTTCAGGCAAGCATTACTTTAATTAAATCAAAATCTGGAGCTGTTCAGTGAGGTTGGCCATGCCAATGACAAATGGTACAATTCTAACAATGTGCCCCTGTTCATAAATAATGCAGGTTTCCTGTAACAGATTCGGGTCTCCATTTTGATGTAAGACTCTTAATAGGTTTTAATCATGCTCTATTGTCCTCCTGCTCTGTAAAATGAAGTCAAGCAGGACACTGTTCACTATTAAAACTAGTTCACAGGTTAAAAATCAACAAGTCAACAAAGATGACAGAATACTTAAAGCAATCGAATATTGTTTAAAATGATGTATATTTTGATGCATATAATTTACGTCATTTACCAATTTAAATCTGTCAATAATGTAGTCCCTCAGAAAAGTGAATTTCATATAGAATTTTCCACCCTTTTTGTGAATGCAAGAAGAACGAGAACACCTTATCTCGCAACTTAGAAGCCAAGAAAGCAAATTTGCATTTAAAAGACTTCTAAACAAAACCCTGGGCTGTCCGTTTATTGATCTAATCAACAATCTGAAATTACTGTTGACTTTGCTTACATAATGGAATATCACACATCTCACAAGTTATTTAGGAAAAAATGACATGTAACCAAATTGAAGGTTATAGAAGTGGCTAGTTGAGTGGGTTACTTATAGCCGGACTAGATGGTGAAATGGCAGTTATTGCTTGCTGGAAGCCAAATCAAGTCAAGTGTAAGAGCCCAGACTGCAACATAATATAGTGTTGGCCCAGATCTGGAACATGTGGATTCAGCACGTTATGCACCAGATGTGGCCCGGGTCTGGGCCGACACTATGTTACTGTCTGGGAGGTGATAATATTTTGGTATAAGGCCTATGTATTTAGACTAGTAAATTAAACATACAACATATAGTATAAACCTTGCAAATACATAATCTGTAGTTAATAGTCAGCCAACTAAATCTTGTATAAATAATATATAAATTATTATATATTAATAAAGGTTGTTAACGAGACATGGCATTGTCACTGTCACACAAGATAAAATGAATATAATTAGTATTGTTGTCATAATTTAAAATGCAGTAAATGGGTAAACAGTTATTTGTCTTACAAACTGCTTTGTTAAATATTTAAGTTTTAGCCAAATCTCAAAATTGTCCTATGGTGTGACTGTCTCAAGAATGGTTCAATAAATTACAACTTTTATAAATTCAAAAGAAAAACATAATTTATCACCAAAACGTGTCCAAAAAAATGTCACAATAAGAAAAAGAAGGGAAAAAAAAGAAAAAAAAAGCATAAAATTGTTACCTCAGGCACAATTAAGTGTCTATTTATAAATAGAATAAACGATTAAATCATACCTGTAGGCACGCCCATCTCGGGAATTTGTAGGGAATTTGGGTATCAAAATTATTTCCGAACTTCCCAGTGGTCAACACGACATCAGAGTGCGTTCATGTGCCCTCTGGAAACTTGTATTTACGATAATTCCGATAGCACGTGAAGGCAGAATATTAGTTGAAGGACCCTATTCAAGGTCAAATTGAAGCCCCAATGTAGGGTGACGATGAATATACAGTGAAAGAATATACAAAGTTATAGTGACCCCTTATATTTTCTCAAACATCGACTTAACACTAAATAATAATTTGCATTTTTTTTCTTCAAAAGTGTTGTTTTAAAAAAAGAAGCATTTACTGCTTATTTGTCAACTATCCATACCGTAATCTACAAATAACAATATAAATTAATTATTAATAAACATACATTAAAAAAATTACACAAACAACGACAAAAAAAACTATAATAAGAAGAATTTATCTAACTTAAAATAAAAAATAAAAAAATAATTTAGCCTCTATTTTACGCGGCAGTTACACGGCATGACAAATTCAAAGTCATTATTCTCCTTTTATACATTGTATTAATATAACAGTATATATAAACGAAAGATCCGCTTATCTTTTTTGTTATCATACGTGTTCATTATATCTAACTGTTAAAGCATTTGCGTTAAGTATATGTCTGGCAGAAAGGAAGACAAAACGTTATATAAGCTATATGATAACTTTTATTTTGAAGGACACTAAGTCAATCAGCCATTTGGAAAGCAAGAGCGTTCAGTTTCACAGGGCTGAGATTGAGAGCGGAGCTCCATTACTAGCTGCAGTGATGGGGAAGAAGACTCGCACAGGCACCGGCAGGAGAACTATATTACAGCTCTCACCGCCGGGACCGAACCGCATCGCTACGGGAGCCGCTAGAGAGGACGGAGTCGCCTCTGGATCCGAAGGTGGGCAAGAACGAGATCAGTCAGATCGTACAAAGTCGTCGGTTAATTCAGATAACGTTACACAAAAACATGCAGCAACACGAAACCATTTTAAGACAAACACGCGTGTGGAAAAACGGGTTTATTTAGTAAACTAGTTGGCTTACATTTGGCTAACGTTAATCATAATAAAAAAGTATGATATTTGTTTTCTTGTGGTTAACGTTAAATAGTTTAAAAATCACTTAAACGATTTAGTTCAGTTCATTCCCTTTTAATATCCGTTGTCAAGTTTAGCGTTAGCCACAATGCTACCGATGAACCGAAAAATGTTGCTGCTGATAGAGCTTGACTAGCTGGTTATGACTTAACGTTGAACAACATAAAATCATGCTTAATGATTTACTGTTATACATTAAAGATGAGTTTTTCTTATTCAATACATTTATAAGCCACATTTGCAGTTAGCAGCGCATCCTCAACAAGGCTTCAGACAAAGCTTTAGCGAACATGCTAATTCACTCGCACCAGAAACAGCTTGTATATAAATGTTTTAAACATGTTACAAACTGTTTACTTTTGTAGACGAACCTGAGGGTAACAACACAGACGGGCAAAGAGAGGTTACTATAGTAATGAAGACACCAGCTGTGAAGGCCACACGTAAGTTATGCCAAATTTGTCACCATAATATAAACTGTAAACTACATTGTAAGTATATATATATATATATATATATATATATATATATATATATATATATATAGTTACACACACACACTATTAAACAGGTTAAAGAATGTTAATCAAATGTATTACAAATGTCATTGTATTTTCTCTGTAGAGGGTTTATCTCTGCTTGGAGCTTATGAAGACAGTGAAGATGAAGATGCAGCGGAAAACGCCTCGACTGCCACAAAGGCGAAACATAACCAGTCTGCAGACATTGACAGCACACTTGCCAATTTTATGGCGGTGAGTGAAGGCATGGGCTACTTGAAGGGTTAATTCACAAACGTGAAAAATGTCATTGATTACTTATACCCTCATGATGTTCCAAACTCATACGACTTTCGTTTATCTTCAGTACGCAGGTGAAACATCATCATCTGTTACTTCGTTGAAAGTTTATACATCCAAAATTGGTGCCACTTTTTGATGCTTCAAAAAGTTAATAATCATGGGGTTTAATAAATTCTTTATATTAGGGCTGGAACAATGCGTCAATGTAATCGATTACGTAAATTAGTTGTTTTGCGTGGAGTGCCTTGATTCGTCACGCTGTTTATGTTCCCCAATGATGACGGCTCTTGGGCATGTGGAAAACCAGCTGTTATTACACAAGTATCAAGCCCAATCTAAAGTGTTGTTGTTGTTTTTTAACGGTGACTGAATAAAATGGTTCTCTGAAAACTCTGTAAAACTGAAATGACAATCTGCACAACTTTTAATCAAGAGAATTTGAAAAGAAAACATCTAGGGGCTCTCCTACCTCAAAAGGAACAGTTGTGGCCGAAAGTATACTTTGTTTTTTTAAAAGTCAAATGCACAGCCTTGCAAAGTATACTTTTTTTAACTTGTATGTGTACACAGGTTCAATGCATGCAAAGTTTTAAGCAATCTCTCTCCACAAGTTACAAAATTAACCTGGCAGTGCACATTCAGTACGTGCATACTCTTGATGATGAAATTTGCATCACACACTAAACTGACCCTTGTGTATGAGTAAAATTGAAGTATACTTTGGCCTTTATGTTTGGAGAGTCAGACATTTTAATACTGGCAAGAAACAGATACAGACATGGCACCTAACCAACAAACGCTTCTTGGGCTTGCTGCTCTGTGTATCCCCTCGGTTTTGTGTGTGTGTGTGCACTACTCACTTCTCCTAATGTGTGCACACTAACTTGGATGTGTTAAATGCAGAGGACAAATTTCAAGTATGCCTTGCCATACTTGGCCTTCACTTCAATAACTCACTTCAAAATGAAGAGATGGCAGCATGAGTGTTTGGACTATTAAGGGGGACACACACAGGACGCGAAGCTCAGCGCCGCGTCTCAGGTATCTCGCACCAGACTTTTGAATTGACTTCTGACAGAAGAGCTACACAATGAGTGTATCTTGTAGCACAGGGTGAAATCTTTTAGGGAAATATGAATTTAATATAAAACCTTGAAATGTAGCTGGCGCGGCAGGATTTTTAACAACTTCGTGAGTTGCCGAGGACAGGTACCGAATGCCGCCGGTGTGCGTACACAATTGAAAATAGTGTGTTCGAATTCTAAAGACGTGGTAATTCGGAGCTTCGCGTTCGGTGTGCGCCCCCCTTTACAGTGAATTTTTTTAACGCTGCACTAGAATATGGTTGTCAGTCCCTTATTTTGTTTATTACGTCTGCATTCCTGCAGAATCCTAATTTTTATGAGCTGCCGTTTGTGTTACGAGACGTGTGGCTCAGACGTTCCCTCTGGATCCTCAACCGATTACAAAGCATTTAACGGTGTTGTTGGTTATTTAAAAATAATCAGTAGATTATTCGATTAATCAGGTCGTCTAATTGATTTGATAAATTATATAAACAATCAGCAAACGCACATTTGCTTGATGCGCAAGAAGGGTTTGGAACAACGTGAGAATGAGTAACTCAAATTTTTGGAAGAACAATCCCTTTAAGACCAGAATTATTGATTTATGCACATTTTCTCTTAAAAACTGTGTTTTTTCTATCCACATGGGATATCATATGTCTTCCCCAAAGGAAATTGATGCGATTACGACCCAACCAGCCCAGGCAGATGAATCGGGGACAGAGCCAAGCGCACCAGCCCCAACCCCTCCTCGTCCCGAACCCAAAACAGACCAGCAGACTCAAGAATTTCAATACGACACACAGTACTCCCTCGCAGGAGGTGAATTCTCTAGCCAACTGTTTCGGTTTCTTACGTAGAGTATAAATCTCAAAATATTAAAAAAACCACCGTGGGAGTTAATACTTTTTTTTTCTTGTGGTCGGGTATGTAGCTGGGTTGGAGATGGGAGATTGGCAGGAAGTGTGGGACGAAAATACCGGCTGTTACTACTACTGGAATACTCAGACCAATGAGGTGGCCTGGGAGCTTCCGCTTTACCTGGCAGACCAGATGCAGAGTCTACAATACACTGGCAGGTGAGTACAGCAAAACCAACTTTATATAAATATACAGTACCGGTCAAACGTTTGGAAACATTACTCATTTTAATGTCCCTTATGCTCATCAAGCCTGCATTTAAAATCAAAATTAAAAATTCCATTCCTAAAACTCATAGCAATTAGCCGACTTCAGATAACCATAACTTTTGTTTCAGTCAAGCCAAAAATAAATAAATAAATACATTTGTAAAGGACTCGATGACAGCTTTAATATGATATCAAAAACTAAAAGGTAAAATTTATACGTGTTTTTTCTAGGTTGTCGTAGATGACATCACATTTGATCAAATTTACAGAAAAAACGTAATATTGTGACATTGCATTTTAAAATAATGGTTTTCTATTTAAATATACTTTAAAATATGATTTATTTCTGTGATGCAAAGCTGAATTTTCATCAGATTTATTATCAATGTTGGACTCAGTTGTGCTGCTTAGTACTTTTTTATAATCGGTTATAATTTATAATATTTTATGCATTTTATATGTATATTTTTAATATATAATATATTAATTATAATAAATATTAATTTTCTAGAAAAATATCACATTGTTCATCCTAGTTTTTTTAGAAATATTGCAATGTAAATGCAATTTTAAAAATATACAGTATTTATTTTAAAATATTCTCTATTAATTCTCTATCTACTTTGTGTGTATATATACATATTTGTGTGTTTATCATGTATTTGATATATTCATCTTGGAATTTTATTTTCCACAGCTCATCTGTAAATGGCAATGGTGTGGCACATCATAGCACTTTTACTGAACAGTCTGTCGCAGTTGCAGCGGCTCCTGCTCCTGCATCTAAGAGAGAAACCAAAAAGAAGGCAAGGACTTTTTTTGCGACTTGCCCCTTAATTACACAAGATGGGGAAAACAATTACTAGGAATTATTTTCTTTTGTTTTACATTTTGGTCATTAGTGTAAATTCTTCCTCCTCTGTTCACACAGGATGTAATCGAGAGTGTTGTGGCTTTGACCAGCGAAGAAGAAGAGCGACGAGGAGTGGCAGCTACTCTTCTTGCACCTCTCATCCCAGAGGAGGTGAAGGAGGCCGAGGAGAAGTGGAGGAAGAAGGTGCTGGCCATAGAGGAGACCGTAGAAGCTCCCCAGGAAGTAGAAGGAGAAGGCACTCAGTCATTGGAATCCCCCATTCTCCGGGACACGGATAGCCAGAGTAACCAGCGCAGTAGGAACCACTCAGCAGAATCTTCCGACAGGGAGGAGGCTGAAGAAGACACCATGGAACTAGAACTAGCGCTAGAGAGGAAAAAAGTGAGTTGCATCTTTAGAAATAACTTTTTAGTCTATATTGTATGATTATTCCTATATTCTGGTAGGAAGCTTCTGTTTTCAAATGGTGATATTGAATGTTTGTTCTTCTACAGGCTGAACTCCGTGCCTTGGAGGAAGGTGACGGCAGTGCCGGTGGTTCTAGCCCCTGTTCTGAAGCTAGTCAAGATGGGCATCGTAATTTACTTGTGAAGAAGAGCAAATGGAAGACGGCCTTCCTCCGTGCGCCAAGTCCTGACTCGAGCAGCCGGGGCTCAGACAAGGTGGAATGGGCCACTCCAGAGCACTCAGACAATGGTAAAGATTGGCTAATTATTAGGGCTGGGTATTGACACACAAATTTGATTTGAATTCACAAGATTGCGATAAATAAAATAAAAAACACTTCACAGGGATTTAGTCTGTACTACATTACTGTACTTTACAATTGATTTAAGGTTACTATATTTTATATAAATATTTAGGTAGTTATACTATTAACTTAAAAAAATATATATAAACATTTAAATGGTGGCTTATCATAAACATTCAATGGATTTATTAAAACAAGCATAAAAACATATAATTAATAATATGTAATATAGTACATGGTATATATTTTGCCAAAAAAATGTTTCTTGCTGGCTGAGTTTATGGTCACTGAATGGCTTTTCTGAGCTTACTGTAACTACGTGACATTGTTTACAAGCTGGTTTATTGATGTCTCCCGATTACGT
Organism: Pseudorasbora parva; assembly: GCF_024679245.1. NCBI lineage: Eukaryota > Metazoa > Chordata > Actinopteri > Cypriniformes > Gobionidae > Pseudorasbora > Pseudorasbora parva. The sequence goes on along the minus strand of NC_090196.1, from coordinate 17,430,651 downwards.
GACGTCATAGGGATTTCGGTAAGTTGTACTGCATCTTTCAACTTACCTTCTGATGTTCATTTATTTCGTGCTGTAACTAGTAGTAAAGAGGAAGAGTCGATCAGTTCACTTGCTGCTTCGCTTGAACTGAGGCGGCAACAGCGATTGAATCGTCACAGCACAATAAAGAGCACAAATCGGTATTTAAGGTTTGAATTTCATAAAATGGACAGAATCTGAAATGAGACTTTTTCATATCAACACTAACAAAGCACAAAGCTTATGGCTATTTATTGAATGGGAGGTGCGGGGAAAAAAAGTTGTCACACTAGGGTCATAAGGGTCCAGTACTCACTACTAACTAATTTTTAATGACTTTTGCCTCAATAAAATCTTAATTACTATTTATTAGTAGTTAGTAAGGTAATTGTTTAGGTTTTGGGCAGGATTAATGGATGGAGAATAAGGCATTATGTGCTTTATACATACTAAAATCCTAGTAATATGCATGCAAATAAGCAATTAGTTAATAGCGAGAATTTGACCCTAAACTATAGTGTTAACAAAAGTCCTTTCATTCATCAACTGAATCGGTAAATTTGGTTTTGTACTTTGTAAATGAATAAGTGACTTACTAAACCTTTTGTGTTTAAAGCACATTCCAAAACAGCTGAGAAGCAAGGAGAAGAAGAAGAAAAGGAGAAGCCTGTATCCAAAGCTCTTCAAAAGGAAGAAGAGGACCTCAAGGTATTTTTAATGCTTGATCCTGTTCTTAAATCAGCACTAGGTAACTTTTCAACCTTCATAATATATTTTCAAGACTCTTGTGATGATGCATCGACTTACAATAGGTTGAATGACACGTCTGCCATAGCCTGATGGGGTCTGTATCGTTTTTAATCGTACTTTTAAACTTCGAGTTTTGGGTAGTAACCCAAGAACAAAAAGAACTACAAAATTCGACTGCTTTACGGCATATACGTCACTTCCACCCACACCCACACTTCCTTAAATTCAGACGTGCGAACCCAACTTTGTTCGTCGGATAATATAGTCATGTCCGAAGCAGCACAGACAAATAAGAAATAAAAGGTTTTGTTGGAGGAAAGCAATAAGAGGAAACGAAAAAGTGATCGGATTAAAGGCAGGACGAGGATCAACATTGGACCAGCGTTTGCTCGTTGGCGTGAGCTGAAGGAGGCGTGCCCGATTTGGCCCGCCCCGCACCACTGTACATATTTTTACAACCCGCCCCGCACCCGCGACCATTAAATAGACATACGGGGTCCGTGGATTATGAGATGACCCGCGCATTACAAGTTCAGGGCTATCAGGGTTGTCATGTCAACAAATGCACGCGCGATGGCATCTCCTGTTGTAGGATGACAGCGCTTACGACAGTAGTTGAGGACATTATTTTTTCCCAACTGTAGGGGGCCCAGAGAGCAAAAGTTACCAAGTGCTGCTTTGTGTGCAAATAAACTTTGTACATTAGTTTTCTTCAATCTGTTGTCAAAATGTAATGGCTTATTTAAGTTTGGGGTCTGTAAGATTTTTTTTAATGCAATTTCTTAGTCTTACCAAGGCTGTATTTATTTAATAACAGGGTATCCGCGGGGTCTTGAAAAGTCTTTAAAGGTGATAAATCAATTTTGGGAAAATTAAGACCCTTATAAAGTATTAAAAAGTCTTATCACGGCTTTATAAAGTCTTACATTTTGAAAGTATTTTGTTCAAGCTTTGTCAAAAGAATTTGACTCCAAAAAGTATTTAATAATATATTTATTTTCATCCCCATAAGTGTTAAAAAACAACGGGATGCTCAGTCTGAGATCGGCTCGGAGCGCGCGCCAGGGATCGAAATTAGCGCCGCCACCAGCCAAATGCGGCTGATTTTGAGTTGTGGCGGTAAACTCGCTTCACCTACCGAGCTGTTTCACCTCTTTTTAAACTTTGTTCAATGCATGCGAGTGCTACCGTATGTGCGCTTATAACCAGTCGTTTTCTCCGTCATCACTCGCGTGAAGACGCGCTGTGAGACTCGCGCGCGCTGAGAGAAGATCTGACGCTGTGCATCATCCGAGAGCGCGCGCTCGTCTCACAGCGCGCAAATATTGAGTTCTCTTTCAAGTCTTGCGCTTACACGGACAAAATCACACAAGAAGTATGTCAACATGTCCATCTTGATGAGTATCCTAGCAGACATAGTCTGAATATGCCTTAAGTATGCACAGTCAAGAAAGACGAGCATATCCCTGCATCAGGTCTTAAAGGCGCAGTAGCCTTTACTGCTGCCTGAGGGATGTCCTTATATTTAGTTTGACATTAAACAATGCTCTTGATTGAATAGCTTTTGTAAGTTTAATAAGGATTAATCTTTCATTTAAACAGTTAAATATTCAGTTATTTTACATGTGATTACTTTATTCAATTTCTGTACCTTTCTGCAGGCCAGTAGACCTGTACATTATTATTTAATGTACACATGAGTGAGGTCGAGTTAAACATTTTAGTTTAAATTTTATTTTTCGGTTTTCAGCTTTGGTTTCTTCTTTTTTGGTTTCGGCCAAGAATTTTGATTTCGGTGCATCCCATTCTGATAATGTTCTGCTCAGTATGTTGTCAACACGCTTCAAAGATGCCAGAACGAATAGTTTCATTCATGGGACTAAAAAACATAAAACTGGAAGCCATAAAAGACCACAAATCATCGTGAAAATGTCAGTATTTCATTGAGACTTGAGATTAAATAAACTGCTTAAGAATTGTAGAGCTTGTAGTATTAATTTTCACATGCAGTTACACATTGTCAGTTAAAAACAAAAAAGTAGCTGGTAAAAACATTGAGTGGTAGACTTTGAAAAAAGTTAATTTTCATCCCGGGCAAGCGCTGTCTACGGGTGACGTCATGTATTTTGCGAAATGCGCAGTTAGGTGATGTGTCGCCCTCCATATGTTGCGAAACGGATATGCAATATAAACAATACAAAATTGGCCTACGGTAGAGATTTTAAGTCTACATTCGACTACAACTGTTTATTAAAGGTTTGTTGCAGATTAGAACTTGAAGTGCGATGAGGTCTTAAAATATTTTGAGAAGGTCTTTAAAAAGTCTTAAAAAGGTATTGAAATTAACTTCAGGATTCCTGCATATACCCTGAATAAGTAAAATTGAAAAACAGTAATATTGTGAAAGACCTGTTTTCTATTTTAATATATTACAATGTAATTAATTCCTGTGATGCAAAGCTGAATTTTCAGCGTCATTACTCATTACTACAGTCTTCAGTTTCACATGATCCTTCAGAAATCATTCTAAATTGAAAGATCTTCTCTTATACCGCATCGTTACACTAGTAATACGTTTTTATTAAAAGTTGTCCTTGTTGCCGCCTCTAGTTTCAGATCGGAGAGCTTGCTAACACACTCACCAGCAAAATGGAGTTCTTGGGAATCGACAAGAAAACCATCTCGAACTTTCAACTGCTGTTGCTGCAAACGGAGGTAAGAAAGCAGACAATAAGCTCATAAGCTTTATTTAAACTTCCCTGGTCCGTGTATTGAAATGGCCTTTCGACTTGTCTCCCTTCCTTTAGACGCGGATCGCAGACTGGAGAGAGGGCGCTCTGAACGGAAACTATCTCCGGCGCAGGCTGCAAGAAGCCGCCGAGCACATAAAACATTACGAACTTAACGCCACTCCCAAAGGCTGGTCCTGCCACTGGGACAGGTACGCGCTCCTTACCTTTAACATCCTTATCACTCCCCCTCCCTAAAAGTCCCCCTCCTCATGTGACGATTGACACTGCCTCCGCCGCTATGACAAACGCGCGACTGATTTGCACTTGTTGTATTACTGGGGAGTGTTTACGAGCACGGATAAAGACAGAAGGTAATCCTGATAAGGGAGCGTCTCTAAAGAGCCAGCCTGACCACCAAAGAATTGGGCCCCATCGCTTCCCCTCAAAGTCAGTCTAAAGGGTTAGGAAGGTGGTTGCGCGTGCGAGAGCTTTGAACTTTGCAGGACTGCCCCCAAAATGATGGGAGAATTGAGTGACACAGAGTGACCATATGGAAGCAGCGTGTCACACGAGCATCAATAAAGGAAGACGATGCCTTGCCCTCGGAGCCTGAAGGTCAGACCAATCTATTTCATTGTTTTACTGGATTTCTTTCCATGCACTATTGATGATTGTTAAATAAAAATGTTGTCTTTTACCCTCTGTTGAAGATGCCTGCCTTAAGGCATCTTGCGGAGGGGTTTTGTCAGTGTGAGTATTGCCATGATTTGTAATGATGTTGGTAACTTTTCAGGATTGGAGATTTCTTTCTTTTTTTGCCATGTTTTTTATTTTAATTTTATTTTAAGAGATAATTAAGGTGGGTTCTTTATTAGTGCACCCATTGTAATCTGGTTTCTCCTCTGGGCTCCCAATGAAGCCCAGTTCAACATTCCCTCATTAGGGAACTAGAGCCCCCCTTTCCCTTTGACTCTCCAAGGGTCTCACGACCTTGAAATCAGTCGAGGGAAAAGTTGCTAAGACGCATCTGTGTGTTTGTTTCTCCACCTCTAGAGAGCACAGGCGGTACTTCTATGTGAACGAGCGGACCAATGCTTCCCAGTGGGAGTTTCCAGTCGTGCAGGAGGAAGAGGAAACCAAGCCACCTCTGCCGCCCACAGCTGCCCCCGGAGACGCTACTAGCCAACCATCTGCAGAAACCACTGCTACTATAACAGGTCAGGGTTGTTAGTCATTTCACCTTTATTTAAAAATACATTTATTAATTTTAATATTATACATACGATGACTTGAATGCACCTCTTTCATCGATTTTATTTATTTTTTAAATTCTAATGTTAAAATCACCAATTGCATAGGCTGCAATTTTGATTTAATTATTTAGGAAAACAATTTTAACCACGGCAAATAAACAAACATACATGATGTATTATAGTTTTTATTTTTATTTAAATAAACAGGAACTTTAGGAGATGTGCAGTCCTATTGGTTGGCTCCCCCGCCTCCTCAGCCACCATTGCCTCCTCTTCCTCCAGAGGTTCCGCCCCCTCCACCTACGGAGCAACCGCCGCCACCCCCTCCACCGCCTGAATCTCCACCTCCACCCCCTCCACCACCCCTTGAAGATGACGGAGAGATCGAGGAAGTGGAAATGGAGGATGAGGACTCAGAGCCCCCGGCTCCTGGAACAGAAGAGTTCAAGGTCACTTTTTTTTCGAGAGTCAAGATTGTTTAGCTTGAGCTTTAGTGCAAAGTAAAGCTATATGTTTTAATGTCTTTTCCTTAGGCGGCTGAAGCAGCAGCATCTTTGGCATCTGCGGCTAAAGGACAGAAACGCAAGGCCCCAGGCTCCGTCCCACTGCCCAAAACAGTCACCATCGGCAGCAGCCCCATTCTTTACACCCAACCCATTGCCACAGCTGGTAAGAATAATTTACCATTACACATTACATCAGTAATCATTTTCGAAGAGCGCCCTGTCTTGTGGCAAGATGTTGTTCTTTATGTTCCTCTCATTCTTTCACAGCTCCACTTCTTGTTGGTAATGCTTACTGGGGGATGACCGCTGCAGTTGCACCTCCTTTGCCTACAGAAAGCATACTCCCACCAATGCCAATCCTGCCCCCACAACCACCCCCTCCTGCTCCACAACCTCCCAGCGTCCTGGAACCCACAAACAAAGTCCTTACAGATAAAACCAAGAAGCTAAAAAAAGAAAAGGTAGGTTTTTTTTTTATGTTGGGTTTGTTTAGTTTGGTTTTTTAGAAAGAATTAATAGGAAATAATTTGCTGCGATTTTTGTTTTCATAAAGACAAAGAAGAGCAAGACGAAGATGCCGTCCCTTGTAAAGAAGTGGCAGAGCATTCAGAAAGAGCTAGATGAAGAGGAGAAGTCAAGCTCGAGCGATGAAGATCGAGACCATCTCAACAGCAAACGCATCGAGGAATGGAAACTGCAACAGCTTTCAACGTACGTTTGAAGAAGCCAATGCCAAGGTTATCTACACACATTTGAGATGATAAACTGATTTTTTTTGTCTTCATTTGCAGAGGGAAGGCTGGGAAGAATGCTAACTTTGAAGCACTGCCTGAAGACTGGAGGGATAGACTGTTAAAGAAAAGAAAGATGCAGAGTTCGTAATATCAGTCTTGAAAACTTCTGGCAGGGTTGGACTAAACAGCTTTTTGGCATTGTGTCCCACGTGCTAAGCTTCAGTGGACTTTGAATGAATGTTTATTTTTTTGATAAGCGCACATTGTCTGTTGGAGCCTATTTTAGGTAAACTGTGCTGTAAATTCAAATGCATCATCTTGTGATTCAAAGGTATACATTGTTCAGAAGTTATTTTAAAGATGCAGTGAACCTGAAACCAGGTTTAACATGTACAGAATTTTTGTTCTACTTTTTTTTATTACCCCAACCATGAAACCTGTGCACGATTTGTCTAAAAAATTAAAACCTAATGAAATCAATATTAAACTGTCCCATTTCTTCAGTTTCTAAGAACTGTTATCTTACAAAGAAAATCCTTAGTTTTGTACAACGTCAAGGGTGCAAACATCAGCCCAACATTTCAGCTTTTACATTGCTGTAACTGTGGATCCGGATTAGATTAATCTCAGAACAGACAAATTGACCACTTGTAATAAGTTTCAGCTATGCTTCCATAAACAATTCAATTGAAACTTCCACCATGGCCACTCCATTGCACTTTAAAATATGCTTCATATGTGAACTATCTATTTCCCCCCCACTGATGTGTGATGAACAGTCAACTCAACAAAAATGCTATGTTCACAATGTCTTACTTTTAAATCTTGTGATGTTCAGTGTAAATGTTCCCCGAATTGGGGCTGTAGAGCCATTACAATTTTTCTACGTTGTAGATAATAAACTTTTTTTCCACAAATGTCTTGTTCAAGAAACTGTTCTGTGAGCTGTTATCATTAACTAAAGCTATTTTAAAAAGTACTTTTTTTTTTAACACAAACTAAAATATAAAAAACTTATACTTCAAGTAAATATTTTATTTTGTTGCCCAAGACAACAGTTTTATTTTTTGATCAGTTTAAGTGTGTAAATAAATTTTTAATTACACCATGATTTACTCACCTTAAAGGCATCCTAGGTGTATATGACATTCTCCTTTCAGACTGCAATCAGGGTTAGGGTAAAAAATGTCCTGGCTAATTCAACCTTTATAATGGCAGCCCAAAATTTGAAGCCCAAAAAAGCCCATCCAGTATAAAATGCGACCCCAGAGGCCTGTTGCTTAAAGCTGGTTGAACAAACTGAGTTTCAGAGTAGGTTTACAGTTGATAAATCCAACCTGGTTTAGATCAAGTTCAACCGTTTATCAAAGCTTGGTATAAACGTTCTCTGTCAACTGCGTGTGCACCTGAAAGTGTGACATGTGCGGCAAACAGCCAATCACAGTGTCCGTTTGATTTACTTTTGAAGATTGAGAGATCGTTTTGAAAATGATCATGTAATTAAATGTGTTTACAAAGCAGGAATAAACACTGCTGCTTTAGCGACAGTTTGAGAAGGCAGCTTAAGACCTGACTATATCAATGCATGACGTGAATCAAAGAAATATGCCTATTAATTATAGGTTCACAAAGAGCTGAAATGAATACACGTTTAAAATAATTATGACTGCATGTATTATATTTACTATTTGGCTACTTGTCAATCAATATAGTATTTATTTGAACATATATTAATTGAACGTGATTATAAATCATAACGTAAATATAATAAATAATTAGCACCAAAATATTTGAGAGAATTAAAAAATTAGCACCACAATTTTATTTCTAAAGTTTTTTCATTATGAACTGCTTTAATTTAGAACGAGAGATACAGGGGGTGTGGCTTTATTGTGTCTTTACCTGATTGGTCCAGTTTGGTTTCGTGATCTCTAACCCAGAATAAAACCTGCTCCAGAGCAGGTTAGCTGGGCACAGTGTAAGTGACCATGGTGATAAACACAGCTAAAAACCAATCCATCTTCTTGAGCCCGAAAAACCCAAGGGGGTAATCTAGCGCTCGGAAAGCGTTCCACCCATAGGGGCTGCCATTGCTAACCAAGCCATCACCTGCTGTTAGCATCCCATTGACTCCCATTCATTTTTGAGTCACTTTGACAGTGAATAACTTTACATCTGAGACGTTTAAAGACTCCATTTGTTCATTGTTTATTTCTAAAGAAACACGACAATGTATAGCTCCATTACCTTGTATCTTACACTATCGCCCCGCAGAAGCTGTTTTTGTAAAAATAGGCTAACGATTGCGTCATAACCAACGCGACCCTGTCGCACAGTTGAGAAATTACCGTATAGACCTGAGGAGACGCTCGCAGGCAATCTTTACTGTCTCTGAGGCAGTCGGGGGGACGTGGAGACATAAAGTCTTATAAAGTCAAGGGGGAAGAATGGAGAGAAGCCCATAGTGAGCCAAAAGCAACGGGAGAAAATATTTAAACAACGTGATTCAGCTTTCCCTTTCCACATCTACTAGAAGACCTACAGCTGTCAGACAGGAGGCTCACGTCACATCTACATCCTCAAGCTCAGTCTGAGCCTGCGCAGTTCGCTCAGCCATCAGGAAGTGAGTGCTCCTATACTGACATCACTTAACGCCGTAGAAGTCAATGGGATCGCTCGGTCCATTTCTTTTACTGTCTATGGAAAAACCAGAGTTTGCTCAAACTAATCTCGAACTTACCTAGGTAACAACTAAAAACCAGCTTTGTGCAACAGGCCACAGGGGGTTAATAAAGGCCTTCTAAAGCGAACCGATGGGGTGTTTTTTGTTTTTGTTTTGTTTTTAAGAACAGTATCCATATTTAACACGTTATAAAGTAAAGAAAAATCCAGCTTAAGTATCCGGAAGGTGGTCTGGAGGACATTTTTTTATATCACTAATTGTATTCGTCTAAAAAAAGAATGTCATGTACATTTAGGATGGCTTGAGGGTGAGTAAATCAGGGGCATCGCTGAGGGTGAGTTAGGACGATTCCAGGGCCCACACACTTTTGGGGCCCCCAATAATTGGTTTTATTGGTAGTAACGGTACTAGTAGTAATGTAATAGAAATTATAATCTACTAAAGTAACAAATCTAACAAAATATATTATTTCTGCATTTCCAGCAAAGTTACCCCTGGAAACGGCTGTTTCTATAGAAATTTTAAATGAGCGACAGAAAAATATGAAATATGCAGGTCAGGAAGATGAGATGAGAAGCAGGTTATATATAGAAATAATATATATATATAATACATTAGAAATTATATATATATTATATATATATATATATATATATATATATATATATATATATATATATATATATATATATATATATATATATATATATATATATATATATATAATTTCTAATAACTATTTTATTTTTACAATATAATAATAAAATTTTATATATATATATATATATATATATATATATATATATATATATATATATATATATATATATATATATATATATATATATATATATATATATACATATTAAAAGATAAATGTTTTTCACAACAAGTGTCTGCTTTAGGTTTTTGCAACGTGCGTTACAGTTTACACAGGAAATGTGCGTCGTGCCCATGGCAACTGTTACACAAATGGCGTCTGGGGTGCCTCAATAATAATTGTTACGATGAGATTTGCATTAAAAGTGTAGTTGTTTAGCTCTTTACTGGCGCGATATTTATTTAAAAATACTAATTAGGAACACTATGGAGTTTTCCTTAAGGTGTTAACACAAGGCATTCTCAACTAACCAGCGGTGTTATTTGATATCTTGTCAAGCGCTTGTAAACTGTGCTGTTGTTTAGCGTTGTTTACGATGACTTAATGACCCGCGTGCAGTCGCATCGCTTTGGGGTTCGGGAATGCAGGTGAGTAATTGCACAAAATTTACTGCTGCTTTTCACTCTACGGTTACAGTCTAATATTACCCAGTTGGTTAACATGCCAGCTCACTGATACTCAATGCTCGTTAACCTACTGCCCCCCTGCTTGTATTTAAACTCACTTCTTTGTCCTCTTATCATGTTGATAAAAAGAAAAAAGATGATTCATACGAGAGATTCATTTTGCTACATCTTCAGCATTATGGATTCTTCTCAGGTAAGTCATTCAAGTCTACATTAGACTGGTCTATTAGTGTTCTGTTTTCTATAATATAGCAAAGGCTATTATTTTTCTATCTCATATTTTTAGCTCACATTTTGTTTCTGTACACATAGACAACAGCTCCTCTGTGCATTCTGGCCTCCCCTTCAAAAGAGAATGGGAGGGCAACCAAGATTCAACTGCCTCAGACACGATCAACTCACCATCTGAGAGCAATGACTCCAACCTAGAAGAGGAACCCAAGCCATGTCAAAGTAAATATGCAAAACTGGCTGTTGGATCCTGGTTCTATGAAGTGTGGAAGCCCATTTTGCCACAATAAACAAAATCAAGTTTTGGTGAATTATAATTATGAGATAAAATGTAATAATTATGATGGGGGGGGGGGGGGGGATCTGAATCTAAATCAGAATTGTGACATAACCCTTTCCACTTAATTGTCATAATTTCAACTTTTTATCTCATAACCTAATTTAAATGTTATATCGTATTTTTTAAAAACTTTTTTTCTGTTTTAACTGTCAAAATATATACATAAGTGTCTAAATATGGCACAATTTGGACATATATTTCAACATTATTTTGGAGTTATGCGATACTGAGTACCGTAATAATTATGAGATTAAAAACTGAAATGATGAAATAGTTAAACATTTTATGAAAAGGTCATAATTATGACGAAAACCATCACTTTTTTAATTTCTTAATCTTGATTTATGTCATAATCTTGTCTGTTTATCTGATAATTATTACTTTATTTGTGATAATTTTGACTTTTTAGGTAATAATTTATTACCTTTCTCATAATTATGACTTTAAAAAAAATTTGTCTTATTGATTGTCTTATAATTTTGATTTTTTTTATCATGATGTCATAACTTGTTACTTTTTAAATCTAATAATTTCAACATAATTTTGAAATTATGAGATACTAAGTAATAACAATGAGATTAGGTGAGAATTGTGAGATAAAACCAAAATTATTTATGTAATCATTTTGTCTTTTTACCTGATCATTTTGATTTGGTTTGTGATAATTTTGACCTTTAATCATTTTTCACACATTTTTCCCCTCACAATTATGAATGTCAGTTTCAACTTTTTTTCTCATAATTATGACTTAGTACATCTTTCCCCCCCTCCTTAACTTTGATGCTGTCAACTGACTTTATATCACATATAGGCATGTGCCGATATCAATTTTTCATGTTGCGATTAATCGATGAAGTTTTATCACGAATAGTTATGAATGTTTATTCTCATTATTATGATTTACCAAATAATGATTTATTTTTCTATTGTGGTTCCAAATGGGTTTCCATAATGAAGCATGATATATCAAATTACATACTGTAGCATACAAGACTAAATAGAGTTGATCTCATGTAAAGATGCCATATGCTGTGGCATTATTGCCACCTTAATTGTGCCATATATTTATTTACTTCAAGTTGCCACACACTACGTAACACTTGAGTCTAATGCTAGATCCCATTTGAAATTCATTGCCTTTATAAAAGATTCAGACACTAAGAACGCATGATTGATTTAGGTAGCATGTACCACTGATATGTCTTGGTTACATGGGTAATGGCGATAATCGTTGCTGGTGACGGATGCTTCTCACATGTCTTTTAACTACAGCATGTGTGTTGGGTAATAGATCTTGTATAACAATGTCTGTGTGTTTCATTTCTTTCCAAGACTTTTTCAGCTTAGACAAAGTTCTCAGAACCCGGCAGCTTGTTTTTGACTTTGATGGGGAGCGGCCCATTCCACGACTAAGGGACCCTTTGGACCTGTTCACAATTCCATCTACCTCCTGTCCATTCCAGGGCGTCCGCTGGCCCATAGAATGTGAAGTGATCCGTGACAAAATCCATCATATAGGTACAAATGTATCCATACAATGAAATCTTTGATGACAGACTTTTTGGTAATACTTTATTTTACAGTGTTCTTGTTACACATATTACTTACCATAGTAATAACAGTAAATTAGGCATAATAACATGCAACTAACCCTCAACCAAACCCTAATTCTACCCTAAGCCTATAGTAAGTACATGAAGTTAACTTACGATTACGCAGTACTTAAATATACAATTATATAACTGTAACAATGACACATTAAAATAAGGTGTAACCAACTTGTTTTTAAAAACAAATTGTGAATTAAAATGTTTTTCTATTTTTGGGAGAGAAAAGTCAAAAATGAGAATGATCCTAAAGAGAAAATGAAGAAAGAAAAAAAAAACCTACTCAAAAACAAAGGACAACATAATGTTTTATCATTATTTTTTAGAGAATTTTTTTTTATAAATATTTTTTACATTTAAATATATATATATATATATATATATATATATATATATATATATATATATATATATATATATATATATATATATATATATATATTGTAAAGTGTCATATACTGTGACTCACCAAAAATACTTTTTACCATGCAAAATATATATAAAAACATGTTTTACTATAATAATAAAGTTTGTTTCACCCGTTTTAAACTACATACCATTTTGATTATTTTTGTTTGTCACTTAAAATATCAGATAATTTGACTGTTTTTAAAGGGGGGGTGAAATGCTGTTTCATGCATACTGAGCTTTTTACACTGTTAAAGACTTGGATTCCCGTCCTAAACATAGACAAAGTTTCAAAAACTAATGTTGGACGTTTGATGGAGTATTTCTGTGTTAAAAATACTCCTTCCGGTTTCTTACAAGTTTCGGAGAGTTTTTTTCGAGTATGGGTCGGTTTGACGTTAATAGATCGGAAGGTCCTTGTAATGGCCATACGAGCTCTTCTCCCGGTAGGGTGCGCGCACATGACTAGAGCGAGAGAGGATGCACGCCCCATAAACACTCTTTCAAGGTGCAGATCCAGTCATCCGGGAACACTTCTGACGCGCCCTTTGGTCACGCCGCGCTCCACTTTATTCCTATGAGTGACGTCGAGCGACTTCAACGCTTCAGCACAGCATTCCGGGAAGGCAGCACTGCATTTGAACCGATTTGAACACAGAAATGACGGGAAGCTTCACAACATCGCGTCAGTCGCGTCTAAAAGTGGATCTCCACCGTTCACTGCTGTCAGGACTTCACCAAATCATACCAAAGAAGTGTATTTTTGACGGAGTGGTCGCAGCGATAAAGGTTCGGTCCTGCAAATGTCTGTGCTCTTGGCTACCGTCGCATGAGTAAACATCAGTAAACGACACGATCGCGTGCTTCGTCATTCAAATGCGCTAACGGACTCCTTTGTTGTTCTCTGTACGTTACACTAGTCTGACGTGCAAAACCGTTTTGCTTGCTACTGCTAAGGTTTAACATTAGTCGCATACAATAGTCCATAAACCGAATCATGTCCTCATAAACTGCGAGTAAACACACACAAATATAGACAGGCCACTAAATACAGTACATACCACAGAGACGGACGTCCTGTCTTGCTGTTTCACCTGTTCAATTTATTTCAGCCTGGATCATATCTATTTGCTGAGATCGATAGCCATGGGTCTCTCCACGCTTGAGGACGTCACTGCTTTGCGCTCGTCATTCTTTAGCTCCGCCCACACAATACGCTTCCAGCCGCTCGTTTTTTCCGGAAAGACTCGGTACAGCCTATATTTCTTTTATAAATATAATAAAACTAAAGACTTTTCGGAGATATGAAGGATGCAATACTACTCTATAGGTACTCAAGATTGACATGAGATTGACTTAAACTGAGTGTTTCACCCCCCCCCCCCCCTCCTTTAATGGCAAGACAAGTTCATGTGGTGCAATTCCCTCAAAACTGATGACAATTATGTACAAACATTTCATAATATTTGTTTAAAAGAAATTGTCTTCTAAAATATATTTAAGACATTTTTTGGAAATTAATATTTAAAATTTCACCATTTTGAAACTAAATTTTGAAACTATTTTTGTGCATCCTTATTCATAAATGAGGGCTGTATTTCTTCTGTTTCTTTTGAAAACCAGAATGGGACCCTTCAGAGCCGGAGCCATTCTATCAGCCAACAGGTGAGGAGCAGACTCCAATGCCAGTAGGAGCGGTCAGAGGAAACACTGTCTACTGCATAGACCCAGGTAGGAAAAAGTGTACAAATCTCTAGCTACTTCCATTCTTTGGTTTTATATCCTCACTTCTTGGTTCACCACACTACTTTAGCCACAAAAACCTTCTACTTCACCTACTCTCGTGTGGGTGGGAGCAGAGGACCCATTAAAAGTGCCACGTCCTGTGCCAACCATCAGGAGGAGCCTACGCTAGCATTTGAGTCTCGTTTTGAAAGTGGAAACCTACAAAAAGCTGTGCAAGTGTGAGTAATACAGCTTTATAAACAAATCCATAAACTTATATATTTTCAGAGTCTGGATATCTTAATCTAATGTAAACCTGTCTGATCATGGTGTTCCAGTGGTCAGCATGACTATGAGCTGACTTTGCGTACCGACTTGTACACCAATAAGCACACTCAGTGGTTCTACTTCCGGGTAAGGAACATGAGGGCAGGCATCAGCTACCGCTTCACCATCATCAACCTGATGAAGTCCAGCAGTCTGTATGGTGCCGGTATGCGCCCGTTACTCTACTCTGAACACGCTGCCTGGCTGAAGAGGGAAGGATGGTATCGAGCAGGAACCAACATCAGGTGACAAATAGTGATTTGTCACTATGTTCTAATTGTAATGTTTTAAAGTCATTGTGGCCCAGTGATCATATTTAAATATGTCCAAGATAAATTAAAGGATAAATCTTTTAAAAATCTTGTTAAAAATCTATGGAAGCCTATTTCTGCCACATAAGAAAAACAAGTCATAAATATCAGATCAAAAGTCAAAATTATAATTATATAATATTATAATACACCCTGGCATCATTTCAAAAATTCGGTTTCAGTTACTGGATAGTGCATTTGCCTGTAGACCAAACCGCAGAGAAAAAGCTGCGGTTTTTAAAAAAAAACCTGTGTTTGTGTGGACAGGGCCTTAGTTCAAATAAGGTGTCTAATGTTGTATGTTAGACGAGGTCGAAGTATTCATAGGACAGTTCGGGGACAACATGGAGGCAGGGTGGGGAATCAAAATGAATATAAAGGTGGTCCAGGCTGTGCGCACATGGTGGGCACGCAAAACGCAATGTGACATGGGGCAGGGGCTATTATGCATAATATATAATATATATGTGCCCCATATATGGAATCAGAGTGCCTACTGAATGTAGTAAATGGAAAATCTCTACAGCAACAGGCCAACCCCTACATGCATTCAGTTTGTTTCTACCATTTATTAGTAATGATTTACACAGTTTGTTTACTATTTACCTGAACATTCAGTATTATGCAATATAGCACACAGAAGGTGAGGGACATTTGGGGGGAAAGAAGTGCTGCATTTTATCATTTAAACACGTGGCTTTTCAAGAAAATTCTATAATCCAAGATTGCCACCACCGTAAGACGTCATAATATGCAAATTAAATGGGAAAATGTAATCCCTACATAAACTTTGGGTCATCCTTAATATTTCTCTAATTTACAGAAAGTTTCTATCTTTTATCACTTTTAAGATATAGCCTTTTGAAATAAAGCCTTTTGCAAAAGACCTCTGGTGCCTAAAGGGTTAAGTACCTCTTATAAATATGCATCAGTGTGCATCTTGAGACAAAACAATGGTAATGACATATTTTAAAGGGATAGTTCACCTTAAAATGATGATCCTGTCATGCTTTACTCACCCTCAAGTTGTTTCAAACCTGTATGAATTTCTTTCTGCAGCTGAACACAAGGGAAGATATTTGGAAGAATGTCAGTAACCAAACAGTTAACTGGAGCCATTGACTTCCATAGTATTTTTTTTCCTACTATGGAAGTCAGGATGACAGGATTTTCATTTTAAAGTGAACTATCCCTTTAAAATATCTCAGTGCAAGTTGCTTTCAGTTAAAACAGCTCAAACATGCATTTTAGTCTAGGACTAGCTTAAGCTTTGTCTGAGAAACTGGAGGAGTAGCTCTGAATTTTGACTTAGTATGACAATTTCAGTTTTTCTTTTATGATTTACCAAAGCAGGATTTTTCCCTTATGTGGTGGAAATGGGCTTCCACAGAAAATATTCTTTGTATTCATGTTGATTTCATATGGTTTGA
The DNA here is from genome assembly GCF_024679245.1 of Pseudorasbora parva. Classification (NCBI taxonomy): domain Eukaryota; kingdom Metazoa; phylum Chordata; class Actinopteri; order Cypriniformes; family Gobionidae; genus Pseudorasbora; species Pseudorasbora parva. The sequence goes on along the minus strand of NC_090196.1, from coordinate 17,414,309 downwards.
AAAATGTTTACAACACTTTCAATAAGTATTAGTTTAATGAAAAATGTCTTGTGGTATAGCCATGAAGTAAAAAATAATGACATGTTTTCCTCACATCATGCCATTTGAATGCATACATGTGAGTATGCACATCTTAATCTTTATTTTACAAAGAAAAATAAATACCATTAAGATTTTGGGGAGTCAGACCACATGAGATTATATAACTCTAACCTTGCCTTGTCATAAAAAGGTCAAAATATCTGATATTTTAAGAGACTCGTTTACCTGAGGGTCTGCAGGGATTCTCTCTGTGCAGAAGAGGACTGGCTTCTTTGGTTTAGATAGTTTGAGGATCGTTAGATAGAGCTCACAGCGGGTGATTGATCAGAATCACGCAAGATTTCTTCATTGGAAGTATTTATTGAATTGACAACTGCATATGTACAGTGAAGAGTGGTTTTGTAAAGACGCACACAGCATTACGCAGTTGTATCAAGGTGGGTTGTAACTCAAAACCCGGAAAGAACGCTACCAACGTGCAGCGCTCCTAAGACAACTTGTGATTGGCTAACAGTCCAGGTGAAGCGAGGCATATTCCAGTAGGAGAGAGAGAGAGAGTCACAGTAAAGTGTCTGATGCTTAGCGGCCACAAGGGGGCCTTTTTTACAGCCGCCCCCAGATTACTGAAGGGAATCTGCAGAAGAAGAAAAGGCGCCCACTCGTCCGGTAGTGGTTAGTCTGATAATTCTGGAAGCTGGATGAGTCGAGCCACCGGGCGGGTGTAAGCCCGGTCTCCTACATTCACTTCAGCAGACCGTACTTTACTGTCGAGGCCGTGGGAGACCCTGGTCACCTTACCCACTGGCCACAGTGAGCGGGGGAGCTGCGGATCAATGATGAGAACCGTCTTGCCGATGTGCAGGTCTGGGTTTTCAGCATTCCACTTCTGTCGGGCTTGGAGGCTGGGCAGATAGAAGCGGATAAAATGTTTCCAGAAGTGGTCAGCCAACAGCTGGCTATGACGCCAACGCCTACTGCTCAGGAGCTCGGATTCAGGATACACCACCTGCGGGAGAGAGGCATCTGGCCGCCCAATGAGCAATGAGTTGGGAGTTATTGGATCCGGGTCGGCGATGTCTGCAGATGTGTAGCCTAACGGCTTGGAGTTGAGAATCCCTTCAATCTCAACTAGTAGGGTTCTCAGCACCTCATCTGTCACAAGCTGGGCTCCAAGGGTTACTTGCAGGGCTTGTTTTATTGAACGTATCTCGCGTTCCCAGCATCCACCAAAGTGGGGGGCGTTGGGTGGATTAAACTTCCAGTCGATTTGCTGAGATGCAAGTTGAGCTTGGATTTCTGGAGCAAGGTCGGCGAATGCTTCCTGGAGCTCTCGATCACCACCTCTGAAGTTAGTCCCCTGGTCTGAAATCAGCTCGAATGGCTTTCCTCTGCGGGCGATAAACCGTCTTAGGGCCATGAGGAATGAGTCTTTATTCAAACTGGAGAGCATGTCGATATGCAAGGCTCGGGTGGTCATGCATTTAAAGATTATTCCCCAGCGCTTTTCCCTCCTCCTTCCAATAGCCACTGAGTATGGCCCGAAGCAGTCTACTCCTGTTGAGTAAAAGGCTGGCTTGAAAAGTCGGACTCTAGATGGAGGCAGGTCTGCCATCTTAGGGATTTGTGGCTTTCCACGCCATTTCTGACACTCTTGGCACTTGCGCTGAAAGCGGCGGATAGCCTCTCGCCCTCCTGGTAACCAGTATTTGCGGCGCATCTCTGAGAAGACCCTCTCTGGGCCTGGATGGTGCAGCTGGGAATCATACTCTTGGATGAGCAGCTGTGTGACTGGGTGTTTGGCATCCAGCACCACCGGGTGAACCATATCCGTTTCCAGATGGTTACTATGACGCAGACGTCCGCCGACCCGGATGAGCTTGTCACTGTGGTCGAACTCTGGTGCAAGCTTGAGCAATCTGCTGCTCTTAGCGACTGGTTTCCCTGACTGCAGCTGGGCATAGTCAATAGGGAAACTGTCTTGTTGGACCTGTTGTAGCAGAGCCAGCTGGGCTTCCCTGTAGGCTGTGACGTTGCCTGAGGCCGCCCCATGTAGAGTCTTTGTCGTGGCAGTCAGGAGGTCTCTGAAGGAAGAAAACTGCTTAGCATCCGGGAGGTGACTTGACTCGGTAGTATTGAGGTAGCAGAACTGAGGTTTCTTGAGCTCTTCACCCTGACCTGCCTCAGTTTGGATCTGAGGACTTTGTGGCCATTTGTCTGGGGAACACCACAAGAAGGTTGGGCCTTGACCCCAGCGGCTGTCTGGAGTCAATGTGGCAAGAGGTTTGCCACGCGTTATGTCGTCGGCCGCGTTCTGTGCAGAGTCCACATACCGCCATGTGTCACCCTTGGTGAGATCTTGAATTTCTGCCACGCGTGTACCAACAAACACTTTGAAACGGCATGATTCCGACTGCAACCACTGGAGCACAGTGGTAGAGTCCGACCAGAGCACCACCCGCTGGATGGGCAGTGTAAGTTCAGATTTGAGGATCTGGGCCATTTGTGCTCCGGTAAGAGCAGCGCATAACTCCAGGCGTGGGATTGACTGCTGCTTTTTTGGAGCAACTCTGGATCTTGCAGTGACAAAAGCTACTTGGACGACTCCATGAGGATTCCTGGTTCGGAGGTATGCCACAGAGCCATAGGCTCGCTCTGAGGCATCACAAAACACATGGATCTCACGCTCACAGGTGGGAGAATCTAACTCACAGCTAGTGTAACATCTCGGAAGTGTTATGTTCTGTAGGTGAGGTAACTCATCCTCCCACTCTCTCCATGCGGCTAGCAGGTGATCTGGCAGAGCAGGGTCGTCCCAGTCACGCTTTTTGTCCCACAGGTGTTGGATGACAACTTTGGCCCTGGTTATGTAAGGTACTAGAAAACCAAGGGGGTCGTATTGGCTTGCCACCACTTCATAGATTGAGCGCATAGTGACCACTTCTTCATTGGCTACAGCCTCTCGACACTTGAAGGACAGTGTGTCCTCTCGGCAGTCCCACTGCAGGCCCAGGGCTGATTCTTCTTGGCTTGGGTGACCTTGGGCGATCCACTTTTCGGCACTAGCCGATCTTGCCTCAACAGGGAGGTGACGGATGGTGTCTGGATGTGTACTGGCCCACTGGCGAAGCTCAAAGCCTCCCTCGGCAAGAAGAGTCTGCAGCTTGTCAATGATGGGCTTGGCATCTTCAACTGTAGGCATGCTTTGTAGACAGTTATCCACATAGAAATGCCTTAACACAGAGTCTCTCACTGCATCCGCTGGCTGAGTATGGTCCGTAATGTGCTTCTGCAGGGCATATGTAGCACAGCAGGGGCTACAGGTAGTCCCAAAGGGCAGCACCTTCCACTGGTAGACTGTGGGTTGTTCATCACGCTTGAGCTCCCTCCAGAGGAAGCGGAGGAGAGGCTCATCCTCAGGAAGGAGCCTGACCTGGTGAAACATACCCCGTATGTCACTACTAAAGGCCACACAATGCTCTCTGAATCGCAGGAGAACTGAAAGGAGTGGTGGACCAAGAGTTGGACCAGGAAGCAGGAGTTTGTTCAAGTTAGCGTCACTGTACTGGAAGGAGCAATTAAAAACCACTCTGTGCTTGCCATTGTGCTCCACAAGGTGGTGAGGGATGTACCAGCTGCTTGAGGTGTTCTCTGTGCCAGGGGGTAGTTTCTCCACATAACCAGCCTTTTCAAGTCTCTGGATCTCTGCATTGTAGACTTGGGCGGTCTCTGGTTTCTTCGCCAGCCGCCTTTCCGTGTTCCGAAGTTGAGGCAGTACTGCCTCCTTTGGTGCGCAGAGGTGGGGAAAGTTCTTCACACGTAGGAGAGGAGTAGCATAGCGGTGTACACCATTAACATGTACTCGCACAGTCTGTTTATCCAAGCATTCAAGGGCCTCCTTGTCCTGCTGTGACCTCATACTGGCTTTTTCGCTGCGCCATGGGAGGACGTCCAGCTGCCACAGCCTCTCCACATGCTGGTAGATGTCAGCCGGAGGTGCCCCGAAGGTGGTGAAAAGGCAATGTTGTTCGATAAGGTGCTGCTTTAGATTGTTGGTAGGACCTTGCAGCGTCCATCCGAGACGGGTGCGGACAGCAACCGGCGCACCAGGGGGACCAAAGATGACTGGCTCAACTGGAGTCACCAAGTGAGGGTGGTCTGAGCCAATAAGCAGTAGCGGGACAATGTCCTTAAATGAAGGGATAGAAAGTTTCTTCAAATGTCTGTATTTGCTCTGCAGTGCTTTGAAGGGATATGTGTGCTGGCCCAGCCCGAGCTTGGGTGCGGTAAAGGCTCCTTTGATGTTGTATACCATGGCTGGAGAACAGGCTGAAGAGATACTAAATGAGACAGCCGCCCCGTGAAGCGTCTGCAGCTCCTGTCTAACGGTACGTAGGGGCAAATCCTCGGGCTGGCCTTCAATTCCCAGTTGTGTGACAGCCGGTTGGAGGAGAAGGGTACGTTCGGACCCATCGTCTAGCACAGCGTATGTCTCCAGAGTTTGGTCACCGTGGCGAAGGATAACTTTACTGACCTTGAGAAGCACACGATGGCCCTGCGGTGGCTTGCCAATGTATAGCACTTGTTCTGCACTTGGAACGGACAAAGGTTTGCTCTCACTGGACTTCACCTGGTCAGGTCTTCTCTCAACTTTGTCAGTCTTGGCTAAACTTCTTTCGCTGACATCATGTAGAGCAAGCAGGTGTCTGCTGTTGCATGTTCTACAGCACATCTTCAGATCACATTCAGCAGATCTGTGTTCTCTGCCGCATCGCCAACATCGGTTGTTGTCCTGAATCCAGGTACGTTTCTGGGTGGCGCTGAGCAGTTTGAAATTTGTGCAATTATTCAGAGTATGCTTATAGTTCTCACAGAATGGGCAGAACTTCTTTGCATCTAGACTGGTTGGAGGAGTGAATTTGGTCGGCTCCCTAATCGATTTGGGTTCAGCCCCCAGCATGAGGACTGAGGCCTTAGGTGACGACTTCACATTACTCTTGAGATCTCTGGGCTTATATCCAGTGTCCTTCCTCAAGCGATATTGTGCTATATCCTCCTGGATCTGGAGCTCGTATTCCAACCAATCTGCTAGGTCCAGAAGAGTGGGGATAGGAATACGGAGCGGGTGGATGTAGCGCCTGAAACTGGACCTCAAGTCGTGTGGTAGCTTGCCCAGTAGACGGGTGACATGAGAACCACAGTCCAGCTCTACTTGCCCTTTTAAACCGAGCTGCTCCAACATGCTCACAAGTGATCTGACGTTCAGTGCGAACAACCTGAATGACTTGATGTCTCCACTCTGAATGTTGGGGCCGTCCATCAGTTCGGCAATACGCTGAAGGGCGAGTTGGTGTGGCTGCCCGTACTGCTGGTTTAAAGCTGCCATAGTGTCAGTGAATGGGTAGTCAGAATTGCTGTAAGAATCTGCCACCAGCAAAGCTTCCTCCAGCTTCAGATGATCCACTAATATCTGGAACTTGAAACGTTCAGTGGCATCTCTAGGAAGGAGATTGTCTAGGGCAATACGGAGTCTCGCAAAGTCTCTTGGGTTAGGACTGTTGAAGTTCGGGATTGTAGGAATGGGTCCTCTGTATGTTCTTTCCTGTCCACCAGGGGGAGTCAATGAACGTCGGGGCTCATGCCAAGGTGAAGGGGGTCTATGTCTCTCGCGCTGGTCTGGAGAGTAGCTGCAGCGGTGTGCAGGAGAGTAGTCACCTCGGCTTGATGGTTCTTTGTATTCTCTGGTCTCTGGAGGAATAACAAGAATCTCTGTATCTGGAGTAGTGCTCAGGTGAGCGGTGGTGGCTGCACTGTTCATAATTTGAATGAGAACTGTAGCAACCTTCTGTGGATTCATAGCGTCGTCGCAAGGCCTGGTGCTTGGTGCGTACAGGCTCGGGAGAGCGCCTAGGTGAAGGAAAGTCATATCTGGTTGATTCCCTGTAGTCCTTTGTCTCTCTACTGTAGTCATGATGCCTATCTGAGGGCCGTGGTGTTGGTGTCTCCCTGTCCCGGAAGTAGACTGATTTAAACTGGGTTGAAGCACCTCCATAATCCAGCCCTTCTCTGTAAAGTCTATCTCTAGCAGTTACAATACGTGGCTCTGAACGGGAATTGATGGGTTCTGCTCTGGCTCTGAGCTGTTCGTTCTGTATTTTTAATTCCTCCATTGATGCCAAGAGATCTTCCCTTTCACGCTCTAGTATGCAGCACTCCCTTCTCCACTCAGCTGCTGAAGATTCCCATTTATCAGTGACTGACAATCGCGCTGGGCTGTGGTGCAGCTGACTTTCTGGGGATGTAGAACGTGAATCAGGTCTACGGTGATCCTCTTCGTCTAGAGGCTCTCTAGACTGTGATTCAGAAGGCTTCTTGTTTTGAGAGCTGTTCGGGAGATCAGATAAGTCATAATCTTGCAAGTAATTAGGGAGGGACCGCTGCCTCCTGGATCGAACACTAGACTCTTTATCCGAAGTGGTAAACATCTTGCTCCGCTGCAGGCTCTGGCTCCGGCTCGAAGGACCACTTTGTGCAGAAGAGGACTGGCTTCTTTGGTTTAGATAGTTTGAGGATCGTTAGGTAGAGCTCACAGCGGGTGATTGATCAGAATCACGCAAGATTTCTTCATTGGAAGTATTTATTGAATTGACAACTGCATATGTACAGTGAAGAGTGGTTTTGTAAAGACGCACACAGCATTACGCAGTTGTATCAAGGTGGGTTGTAACTCAAAACCCGGAAAGAACGCTACCAACGTGCAGCGCTCCTAAGACAACTTGTGATTGGCTAACAGTCCAGGTGAAGCGAGGCATATTCCAGTAGGAGAGAGAGAGAGAGTCACAGTAAAGTGTCTGATGCTTAGCGGCCACAAGGGGGCCTTTTTTACACTCTCTATGATGATATTTCACATATTGGTTGCACCACATGACTTTGATTTGGTGATTTAAAAAAAAAAATAATATTAATAAGCAGTAAAGCTCTTTGACTAAAATATTTTTTCTAAAAAATGTATACAATTATGAAAGATTATACTTTTTTTCCTCCAAAAATGTAAGATTTTTCAGGACACTGAAATTGTTGTACCCCAAAAATATATAAATGTATTTTTAGAAATTACAAACATGCTTATCATACATGGGGTGTATATTCAAGTCTTTGTATGTTGAAATTGATCCGGACCTTAATGTATTTTAGGTACTACAGAAACAACACTGAACAGGATGGTAAAGCGCTGTACTCCCTCACCTGGACCCTGGAGTTCCCGTATGACGGTGACACCTGTTACTTGGCCCATTGCTACCCTTATACATATTCAAACCTTCAGCATTACCTCCATGAGGTCATCTCAGACCCTGTCCGAGCAGCTTACTGTAAACTGCGGGTGCTCTGCCGTAGTCTGGCGGGGAACGCGGTGTATGTGCTGACTGTAACATCACCGTCCACCAGCTTAGCAGAACGAAAAGCCAAGCGGGCAGTAGTCGTGACGGCACGGGTGCACCCAGGAGAGACCAACAGCTCTTGGATGATGCAAGGGTTTCTGGAGTTCCTGCTGAGCGACTTGCCTGACGCTTGTTTGTTGCGGGAAATTTTCGTCTTTAAGGTGAGGGAAGGAGTGCAGGGCACAGATGGAGAACAGGTTTCAGCAAAGAAAATGTATATATATGCTCAAGCCAAATGCTTAAAGGTGCACTATGTAGTATTTTTGCAGTAAAATATCCAAAAACCGCTAGGCCAGTGTTATATATTTTGTTCAGTTGAGTACTTACAATATCCCAAATGTTTCCAACTATTTGTAAATTGTGAGAAAATTTCTATTTTAACTAAGGACCGGGACGTTTCAGCATAGCGTTTGAGCGAGTCGCCTGTCAATCGCGTCATATCTGCGTTACCCTCGGTTTTATTCTGCAGCGCTTTTCTCTTAGCAGTGTGAACATGTCACAGCGGCGACGAGCGAATGTACAGAGGAACGTCATAACATAATTTTAAACACACTTAAATGTATCTGATATGATAAAAAGAGCTGCTTTACCTGACTGTGTCCCGTCCCGTCATAATAAAAGTCCCGGTGCTCGCGAGCCGTGTGTTTGTATAACATTAGCTCCAGTGGCCGTGCTCAGCTCCACAACACTCGGTCTAGCTCTGCTTTACACTACAGTAACGTTAATAACTGCATCCACGAACATGATTTCTGCCCGAGTCCTATTTTCCACCGGCTGTGAGGTGAAGACCACATGTCTCAAGATAGTGCGCTCACACTTGGCTTCATCAAACTACGGCACGTTGCATAGTGCACCTTTAATGTAAAAAGTTGGATTGCCACACTTAAGGATGTTCTGGCCACAGGTTATACCGATGCTTAACCCTGACGGTGTGGTGGTGGGAAACTACCGCTGCTCGCTCACAGGCCGTGATTTGAACCGAAACTACCGCAGTCTTCTGCGCGACTCTTTCCCCTGTATTTGGTACACTCGCAACATGGTGAAAAGGTGAGTGAGGTTTGTGTCACTCTTTTAGCATGCTATTGTGACAAGATTTGGATGCTAAACATGAAACGAGGTCACATTCAGTGAAATTTTGCACAGCTCACACAGAAGTCATTTTTTAAAGCAAGCTTTCTGTTGGTCCGCATGGCGAATTCGCATGACCAACTTGAACATGAGCGGAATCTGCATGAGGAAATCTTTCACTCTCAGGGGAAACTCCCAATCACACAGATTCCTATTGGAATGACCGGATTTCGCCAGTTAAATTTTGCAGAGCAATGTCAAATGTGACCGCACCTATACACCTGGCTAATCTGATTTTACAGGTTGCTTGCCGAAAGAGAAGTGGTGGTCTACTGTGACTTTCATGGTCATAGCAGGAAAAACAATGTATTCATGTATGGATGCAATGATCGGAAAGATGCCTCGCAGTGTCTTCAAGAACGCATTTTCCCGCTGATGATGAGCAAGAATGCCAAAGACAAGGTTAGCTGTGGCCTTCATAGTCGTAATCGCATGGCAAAAAGCATTTAGTCTCTCATGCAATGTCCAAATTTTCAAGGAATGCTTTTGTCTTTTAGTTTTCCTTTAGGAGTTGCAAGTTCAAAATGCATAAAAGCAAAGAGGGTACCGGCCGCATCGTCATGTGGAGACTAGGCATTAGGAACAGCTACACAATGGAGTCTACTTTCGGAGGCTCATCTTTGGGTACTTACTTCTAGTTTTCAAAAATAGGCGTGGAGATGGAGCGGGTGGGATCCTATGCTAGCTTGCTATTGCTAGCCTCTCGGAAATTGCCTACCCTACCTTTAATATTTATATTTTAGCTTTATTTCAATTATCTTTGTTTTTTTAATCGTTTTGTTTTTAGTCAACACTGGAGTACACCAAAAATACATGTCCATTGTTTTAATTTGTAGGGGACAGGAAAGGAACACACTTCAGCACGCAGGACCTGAAATCAATGGGCCATTGCTTTTGTGACACTCTGCTTGATTTTTGTGACCCTGACCCAGCCAAGGTGGCCTCTCTTTGGGCTTTACTCCTTTTTAATATGGTTTCAATCAGCTTTGAAACAGCATAATTTATTAAAAAATGCATTTAAATATTTTTTCTACAGACTACACACTGTCTGGAGGAGTTAGGGTTGTTATTGAGACAAGAGGTCAGACAAAAACTAGGACGAGAACTGAACTCTTTAGAGGATCTGTCTGACATTGACGTCGAGTCCAGGTAAAAGTACAGTCAAATAAAATGATATGTTTCTTGTGGACTTTTGATAAATTTATGTCAGAACAAACCTTATCAATTATTTCACAATCTTGATTTTATGTGCAGCACAAGTGGATCAAACAGTACCGAATCAGATGGACTTCCTGTTCATCTTTTAAATGCCACAAACAAGGTGCAGTATGCCACAATCCCTCTCAGTGACATCCTTAAGATTCCTTAATTTTCCTTATTGTTCTGTGGTTTGTATGACATAATCAGGGGAAGAAAAAACACCTAAGAAGCCGTAAAGAAAGAAACAGACTCCGGCAAGAAAGAGTACGGAGTGCAGGACCCAAAATTATTCACAGGAACATCAAACATTTGGTTGGTATTACTCAAAATAAATTTGTATAGATTATTCCTAATTCATAATAAATTTGGGGAAAGTCTCGTTTTTTAAGTTTTGTTATAAGTAGTGCTGGGCAATCGATTAATCGTGATTAATCGCATCAACAACAAAAATTATATTTTTTGCAATATTATAAAATAAAAAAATGTGTTTGCATAATATATCTGTGTGTACCTTGTATAATTATTATGTATATATAAATACACACGCATGTATATATTTAAGAATATTATTTACAGAATATATATATATACAGGACATGCAAATAATATTTGCATGTCCTGTATATATATATACAGTGTACAAATTATAAATATAACATACTTTTCTTACATATAAAGCATGCGTGTGTATTTATACATAGTACACACTAATATATTATGTAAACACAAACTTTTATTTTGGATGTGATTAATCGTGATTAATCGATTGCCCAGCACTAGTCATAAGCTGCTCACACATTGCCAATACAAAAAGCGATTAATACATTACAATTTTTATATATAGCCCCTTTAAATAAATACATGCATACATTTAGATTAAAATTTGAAGTGTAATCATTTTTTCTATATGCCTTTCTGAAGGATCCTGTGCCCTTGAATGAAGATGCAGTCAAAGTGAGAATCCAAGAGAAAACGATGGGATTCATGAAGGACACTAAGAAAGAAAAGGTAATGAATCCACATTCTTTGTGAGTATGGTCCAAAATGATGACGATGAGTAATATATGATGTAAAATGCCAAAGAAATAGGATTTAAATGATAGTAAAAAAAAGTTAAGTTAAAGTTTTATTCTCTGTGCTGTGTAGGTGCCAAGTTCAGTCAAGGCGAACCAGACTGTGAGGTCTTGGATCCCTCATCCGACCACTCGCATAGGTGTTATAGATAATGTTGCAGATCTTTGGGGGAACAGACTAGACAAGGTAACTAATCTGAATAGATATTTTCGATCATTTACAAAATCAGGCACCAACCATCAAATAATTCAAGACTATGGCACAACAATAAAATGGACAACAAACAAAAAGAAACCTTATTTATTCCAGATTGCGCCTGCCACCAATTTTCACAATGGTTATTCAGCTTGCCGGCACTCTGTCTCAGGTAGATATATTTAAATATATAAAAAGGAATCATACACTTTCCTTTCCATCAAGTGCATAAAGTTGATGAAAATGTTATGTTTTTCAGTTGATCATACGCACAAAACGTATCAGCACGCTACCTCATCTGCGCCCCAGGGGCAAATGCAACGACAGACCCTCTTAGTTACTGGTGTTCATAAAAGATGTCCATCTGTACCAACCTCCAGAGAAAGAGCCCTGACTCTACCAGTCCAACCATACACAATTCCCTTCTACCCCGATTTCAGACCCCTACCAGAAATGAGAGGTATATATATTTTTATTTCATAGAAAAATAAATAGCTTTTCACTAACATTTTGACCACAGTGATGACCTATTTATCATTTTGCTGTCTCACAGGAAGATCCCATATTTCAGACATTATGCAGAGGAGGTAAGTAGGCTATCACATGACAGCAAATTACACTTCACAGTGGAAGGAGAGTAATAATACCAGAACACTGTAGCAACTACAGTAATTCCCTGGCAATCTTTTATATATATATATATATATATATATATATATATATATATATATACACATATTAATAAACTTTTATGTTAGATGCCATTAATCGATTTGACAGCACAAATGCATACATATGAATAACATTATTTATATGCATCCACAATTAAATAATATATATTATTTACAAAATAATATACATAATATGCAGATTTAAATGCATGAACTGTCTTGAAACATTAAGATAATAATAAATAAATACATAAAGGACTTTACCCACAGTCAACAGAAACTCAGGCAGGAAAGACAGATGCCAGTGACCCATATCCCTGTCAAACACTTAACCCCACTCGACAACATGGGGACACTGAGGATCAGTCATAAGACAGATGGACGAGGTAAACATTTAGTATTTCTTTCAAAATTGGCATGTCTGATATACTTGGACAAACTTAACTACATTTGTTGTACATTATGCGTGTGCATTGCACTACTTGAAATTTAATATCAGATTTAAATTAAGCCTCTAAATGTTTTGGCAATGTGTATTATGATACCGGTACTTGCAGCCCTGATTCACTTTCCCATGTTACCAGGTGCTGTGGCTGGCCTTGCATCACCAGATACAGAGCAGTCTAAGAGGACCACCGACCAAATCAGTAAACAAGATGGCTCCTGTTTCCTCCCTGAACTGCACAGGTTTAACTCATTATTTTTTCTGAAGGTTTGCTTGACTCCTGTCACATAGACTGCAGGATGTCATCAGCCGTTCTTACCACTGTCATTGTGTGTTCCTCTATAGCCATGGTCAACTGTTTGGGAACCAGGCTGCATTTAGAAGTCTGAGGTTAGGGAGGCTGTCTAAAGGAAGAAAAAGTCAGGTTTTTGGAAGAATTGCTGCTTCTACAGAGAGCCTGAGGAACGAGGAGAGGTATGTCGCAAAAAGAACGTTTTCACATTTCGCTCAGTCGTAGTAAGTTAACTCATCAGCTGATTTCCTTGACAAGGTTCCATCTGCAGGTAATGCAAGTGGAGGACGAGTCCACAGATGTTCTTCCTCAAATGCAGAAGTCTCAGGAAAAACAGGTCAAGCCAGACAAAAGGGCATGAAGAAGATGAAGAGGTGTTGTGCTGGAGGTCCTTTTTTGTGAAGCCAAGTGACTGAACACAGAAATGTGACTTTTCTTTGCAATCATATGCCATTCCCCATTTCAGTTCAGTGCAGTCCATTAATTTCTATGCATTTAATAAAAGGGACATTAATACTGGAAAACAAAGACTATATTTCTCATTTTCCCTTTTTGAGTCATTTTCTGAAAAAAAATATTCTGATATTAACTTCCCTTCTATTAAAGAGATGTCCTCACTTATTTGAAGTCGCCATGTGTGTAAAGCATGATTTATTTTTTTATTTATAATAAAAATGCATGGAAGTGATTTTTAAGGCAGCTGATTTATCTACTAAATTAAATTTGTCATTTTGTTAAATTCAGTTAAAATAATATGATTTAGTGGTTTATAACATTGGAGTGTATTGTCTTTGTCTTAAAGTCTGGAAAAAAAAAAGTTTTTTGCCCACATACAAAATATAATACAAGGCAAGATTTCTTTGTATAAAATAAGGCACAAAGACATCTGTAGTAACAATCCAGTTCAGTGACTGACACGTGTCCTCTAGGGGTTGCCACTGCCATCTTTCTTGTCTTTTTTTGTGTTCCCACAGAGAATATTATAATCCATGTTGTCAGTGCAGGAGTCTCGTCACGTTCTTAATTCCTGAATCCCATCAAACTGTCGCAAATGGAAGCGACTTTCAGTGTGTCGGACCATTGCACGCAAGGCGACAAATCCAAAAAGAGCCTGAAAAAAAAGCATTAAAAAAAAAATCCTTACATATTTAAAGGATTATAATCTCATATAAATACACAAATATACACATTCATACCTCTGCAAAAATAAATACGGCCAGTATTATATGAACTCCTCTCTCCAGAGGTTGGATGAGAACAGCCTCATTGAAAAGCTGGAACAGAATTAGAGGAAACTGGAGTAGAAGAGTCAGGAGCCAAAATCCAGCCAATTCTGGAACCTGTTCAAAAATAAAGGATTTATTATACGATCATGTATATTATATATTATATTATATTAAGTGTATATTATTATATTGACCTTTTCTTGCAGATTTCCAATATTGCCCAGGTAGAGTCTAATGGCCTCAATCAGGGTCATTAAAATAAGAATTGTGATCAGGATGAACTTGTAATAATCTGCAAGGGCTGGGTACTAGATGAAAAGCATAATATTTATTTATTTATTATGTTAATATACATGAATATGGTTAACCACCAATATTCAGTCAATGACACCAGACTGAATTGTTAAAAACATATTAGGTAGAAGAGAATCACCTTTAGGTGTAGCATCACAACCTCACTGATCCACCAGAAAGGAAAGAACCACATGTTAAAGTAAAGCGACATCTGAAGTGGGAGACTTGATACTACATCCTTATCTGCCAAATAAAAGTGCAAAAAATGTATATTACAACACACTAAAACCTAGGCACCCAAAAATTACAATTCTGTCAATAATTACTTACCCTCATATTGTTCCAAACCTGTAAGACTTTAAGAAATCTGAACGCTTTCAGTAAAACGAATCCACATAAATTGAACAGTTGAGCCCAAATTTTATGAAGAGATTTGATCGCTTTATATGATGAACAGAGTTAATTTAGACTTTTATTCACATAAACATTGATCAGCCAATAAGCTCAACTGAACTTGTTTGATGCTTGAGAACAAACCTTGGTTCTTGCAGAAGCTCAAACGTGCTGCGTAACACAAGAATTAACTTTGTTGGTTCAACTTCTGGCCATCCCATAAGTTCTCTCGCATATCAAGCAAACATGTTTGAGCTTCTATTTACCATAACTGATGTTTGAGTTGATGAATATATGTGAATAAAATCCTAAATTCAATATGTTCATCATATAAAGCGATCAAGTCTCTTCAGAAAATTTGACCTAAACTGCTAATTTAATTAATATGGATTAGTATTACGCTCAAAGTGGTAGTTGTGTAGCTGTCATCAGAGGCACAGAGCTCTTAGATTTCATCAAAAAGATCGTCATTTATGTTCCAAAGATGAACGAAAGTCACGGGGTCGCATTGGAACGACATGTGGATGAGTACGTTAACGCTAATGACCGAATTTAAAATTTTCGCGAATCAGTTCTTTCGAATAGTTAAACGTGCAGTACGCAACTTTTGGCCACTAGGGGTCACTCATTCAAAATAATAACAACAGACGTACTTTGATGACGTCGGGAAAGTGCGTGGGCTCATGGGAGTTGTTGTCATTATTGCCACTGTCAACCAGCGAATCTGGCATCTCCAGCAGAAAACATGTTCACTGACAAGGTAATTGTTATTACATCTCTATTATTGTTAAGTTTAGTTACGGCTTTTCACTTTATGTAATGTCAATCTAATGAAATAGCAGCGAGCTACCGTTACTTAACAAACTTATCAGTAACGTTAGCTAATGTGTGAGACAGAATGTTGTGCGGGCGGTCGCTATGCCAACATACCTATAAGTTGGTAGGCTATGTTGACATATTAACCGCGCATCATAATTTGAGTTACTCAAATTATAGATATGTTGACATGGCATCCGCGATTGTCGAACATTCTGTATATCAACTGTTCAATAAGGAAATAAATTTCAATTTAGTTTATCATTACCAACATTAAACATAGTAAATGAGAGAACCAGCACCAGCAATACGTTGTTCATTGGAACACGCGCTGTGTCGCTCCCCACGTTCATCAATCATTCTAATAAACATTTATTTTGGAACTCAGAGATATATGAATAAGTAGATCATTATTAAATCAATATTATATGTAGCTAGTATTAACATATGATAAAAGTGACGGTCACCTTATATTAATTGACCAAGATAGTGGCATATTACCTTATGAAGCTAACGTTACTTTCTCCAGCTACATTTAAAACCAATAATAGCTAGTCCATCTGCGTTTTATACATGACATCATCGTGTCACCAAATATAAGGATAGAAATACTTTTGAATCAGTTTTTAAAAAAATAGCGCTTTCAGTCTCCAAAAACAG
Source organism: Pseudorasbora parva (assembly GCF_024679245.1). Lineage (NCBI taxonomy): Eukaryota > Metazoa > Chordata > Actinopteri > Cypriniformes > Gobionidae > Pseudorasbora > Pseudorasbora parva. Next base: position 17,398,437 of record NC_090196.1, on the reverse strand, counting down.
AGAATCCGCCTGTTTGAAAAGCCGATACAAAATGTATAACGTTACGTATTCAGCTAAACACGTCTCAATGTGGTCAAGATCGCTATGCAATATGCAAACATACAGCATGTTATGATTATATGATTATTATGTTAGCTGAATGGTTACTTAAATGACCTGTTTATTAAAACGCAAGCGAGATCAGCATCTCTCTGCAGTCCGAGCTTGTCACGAAGATTTCGCCATCTTTCAAAGGCTTCTCCAAGGTTTACACGTCTCTTGCTTCTTCTACTGTCCCAAAATCTTCTCGGGTCATTTTTTTCACCCGTACGTTTGAGCTTTGTTGAGCTGGCAAAACGTACAGGCAAAGAGTAGTCATGATCCATTATCATACAGACTTTTTTATACGGGGGTTCCCCTTATACTGTCTGTCAGTGTTCCTCTTTGAGTTTGGCGGTTCCGCCGAGTTCGCAGGAAGCAAGACGCAAACGTGGATATGACGTGAAAGACTGGCGACATAACGGAAATAAAGACACGGTCCGTGTCTTCGAATTAAAATATTAATTTCTCTGGATTTAGAAGTTAATTGGAACTGTCGGGATAATGTAAACACACAACTTTAAAAAATATATAACATAGATATAGTGATCTTTTATATTTTTAATGCTGAAACATTACGTATTGTGCCTTTAATTTATCTAGAATGTTTTATTAAATACTTAATAAAACAGTTCTTGCTTTGTGTACATCTTCATAAAATTACATAAATGGGTTCGTAAAAATATTTCAATTGCGTCTTAATTTTAAAATTGAATGTTTTTGAATCGAGAACCGCTTGATTCGAACTATTCCTGAACAAATCGTTCAGATCAGTTTGGTGAGCAAGTTCAATAGATTCATTAAAAAGATCCGACTGAAAAGAGCCATTGGTTTAAGGGGAAACGTTTAGGTAACGTTAACTTAGGCAGCTTGATAGGTTTAAGACACTTCCAAGGTTACCAACACAGTGCTATAAAGCATTATTATATCAGAAAATAGGTAAGCAAAATGTCTACTTACAGGAGTTACATTACGTGACACATAAACTCGGCTAACCAGATGAATTAGCCCAGCAGCTAGCAGCTCAACACAAAGTCACCGTTTAGACAACCCAAACACACTTACACTGGCTTAGAAAATTAGCATGTTCTTCGGGAGAGGGTTGTGTTCGGCTTTGGTCCACAAATACGTTTCTGGAGAAATCCCCAAGCCGTCGCCGTATGGGTCCAGGCAGGTCCATCTTGGTTGAGAGGAACAGACGCGAGTCCGTAGCAACGAAGGCGGATCTCGTCGTGCGGTTTGCGACGGTCCGGGTCCAGCTGTGACTGGGGTGTGTTTTCACTTTCTCACACACTGCTCAGATCAGATGCATTTATCAGCATAACTGAATTAACCCAGAGTGTATGATGAAGAGGGAAAGTAAATAGATGCGTTTGAGTGGTACTTTTTGAGTAATTAATTACTAATTTTAACTTGCATAAATTAAGAAATAGTATTATTTAGGCTAGTTAAAAGTCCATTTGCACTCAAGAAAAAAAAAGCCTGGGTAAATTGTAATTATAACATAAAAAGTCGAAATTAAGACATAGCCTACTAAGTCATATTTATTCGATAAAATGTCGAAATTTTGACTTTAAAAGTCACAAAAGTCAAAATCATGGAATACTAAGACATCAGATGCAAAGATGTAATTATAAGATTAAAAATTCGCAATGAGACAAAAAGTTGAAATAATGACATTTTATGTCATACTTATGATGTGTCATTTCTTTTTATGCTTTATTTCGATTTAGTTAGGCTATAGCCTACATATTTCAATGTTTCGATCTCATAACTATGACCAATATAGCCTAGTCATAATTTCGGCTTTCCATCCCATAATTACGTTTAACTAAAGCATTATAGCCTAGATAAACCTTATAGTAAAGCCCTCACTAACAACTTCGTTATCATCCCAGCAAACTTTTGTTTCTAAGTTGTAAAATAAAATGTTGCATTGTCAACGTCATGATAACGGTTTTTTATCTGATGTAGGCTACTATATGAAATTATGAATATATTTTCAAAACGTTGCAGAAATATAGTTTTTAACCTGTCCACATTTCGTTGTAGAAACGTAGGCTACTTATCATGGACTTCGCATAAAACTTCCATGTTTTTGTTTTGTAACATTGTTCTACCATTGTTTTAGGAGTTGTTAACATAGCAATTCATATATACAATAAAATACATTTATTTTTTAATACATTTAAATTGCATTATTTACAGCTATTGCTAGTTCCAAGCAGTTAAAATCATTCAAAATCAGTCTGTTGTGTAACGCCAGCATTACAGGGTTTGTATGTATGATGAATTCACAAGACAGTTTCCATGGACGTCAAGGTGTCCAAGCGATCCACTGTGTCATAAAAGCGTAGACAAGCCTTGTACTGCAGGAGTTTCTCCGACAGGTGACTGTGTCCCACACCGCTACTTAGCTCTACGCTCAAATCTGTGTACCTGCCCGAAAACAATAGAAAGATTCAGCTGTCAATCCTGTAAACACTTAAAGGGTTAGTTCACCCAAAAATGAAATTTATTTCATTAATGACTCACCCTAATGTCGTTTCACACCCGTAAGACCTCCGTTCATCTTCAGAACACAGTTTAAGATATTTTATATTTAGTCCGAGAGCGCAAGTGTATGCACACTATACTGTCCATGAAAAACATCATCAAAGTAGTCCATATGTGACATCAGTTAGTTCATTAGAATCTTTTGAAGCATCGAAAATACCTTTTGGTCCAAAAATTACAAAAACTACGACTTTATTCAGCATTGTCTTCTCTTCTGCATCTGTTTTCAAACCTCAAATAAAGATTCAAACGGTCATGAATCAGCGGATTGATTCATAATTCGGATCACGTGTCAAACTGCAGAAAACACGTGACATTGGCGATCCGAATCATGAATCAATACGCTGATTCATGACCGTTTGAATCTTTATTTGAGGTTTGAAAACAGATGCAGAAGAGAAGACAATGCTGAATAAAGTCGTAGTTTTTGTTATTTTTGGACCAAAATGTATTTTCGATGCTTCAAAAGATTCTAATAAACTAACTGATGTCACATATGGACTACTTTGATGATGTTTTTATTACCTTTCTGGGCTTGGACAGTATAGTGTGCATACACTTAGATACGCTCTCGGACTAAATATAAAATATCTTAAACTGTGTTCTGAAGATAAACAGAGGTCTTACGGGTGTGAAACGACATTAGGGTGAGTCATTAATGACATAAATTTCATTTTTGGGTGAACTAATCCTTTAACATTATTATATTCAAAGCTTAAACCATACCTCTGTGATATTCTCCAAAACACCAGTGTGTTTATAGTCATTAATATGGCCAGCGTAAAGAAAAACCTCTCCATGTTGCCACTGCCAAGGTTATTAGGATAGAAGTTTCCTGCATTTATAAAACACAATATTTTCATATTAAATGCAAGTTCATGCTCTAAGATGCCACACTGAATTTGAACCAAAACAGCAAGTTTAACATATTCAAGAGAGAAGTATGTTTACCTCCTGACACAAAGTAAAGGAAGTGAATGAGGAAAGCCCCTAGAAAGCAGCCACCTCCATATGAGAGGGTTAGGAAGTGCAAGGAGACGCCTCTAAGGTTGCTGGGAGTCAGACAGAAGGATATGAGAGAGCCTAAGCAAAGCAACAGGAGAGACGGTGAGTTTTGTAAATTTCATTGAACATTTTTTTGAAGATTAACCAAAGTCCTATGGATTTGGAACAACAGGATGGTAAATAAATAATAAAAAATGTTGTTTTTGGGGAACTATCCCTTTAATATTATGGATAGTTTGTATGTTTTAGAAAGTGAATTGAGAATATTTACACGCTGGTGTCACGAAGGCCTCTGCCACTCCCAGTAAAATATACTGGGGCGTAAGCTTGAAACAGGTCATAGAGGACACCTCCAGGACCTTTCCCGATAGTGTCTGCTCCACTTGTGGATGATCCTTCCTGTGGATTTCTGAGATCCCTGCCAGTAGTGCTGAGAGAGTTGCGCAAGCATGACCCATAGCTGTAGGAATATGAAAAATAAAGGCAATTATCTATAGTGTAGCGAAACACAGCTCACACAGAAGTCACTTTCAAACCAAGCAGCTTTCTTTTGGTCAGCATGGCCAATTCGAGTAACCAAATTAAAAAACACTGCGAGAGTTTTTCAGAGGAAATTTTGCATGATGCAAGTTGCAACAGTGTTTTCTTCCAATGTGACGTATATCCAAGTGAATCAGCTTTTTGAACAAGAAATAATATAATGTAGGGCGGTACTTGATTTTGTCCATTTGGAATTGATTGGATGGTTGTGGTTTGCTATTGTTCGATCTCATGTGAGTGACAGGTTGTCCTGCTCTTCCTTGCGCCAGTAAACAGGTCATGGTGTTTTGGCGACATGGTGACTTTAGGTTGACTAAGCAAATCATTAATTGTAGTTAGCAGAGGCACATTTCTAGCCTTTCATCAGTACTGAGGCACCGGTCCCCTTCAAAAAACTGCTGATATTTGTATACGTTTTTCAATAATGTTTTGGATATAAATGGATATAAATGTACCTGCAGTATAGAGTCATTCACAAGCTACACACTTAATAAGTGACATTGTTAAGAAATTTACAAGTTGTTTTTTTTCGAACAAAGAATTGTAGAAAAGTGTCACGATTCGATACATATCAGGATAAAGAACTCACAATACAATATTATTGTCATGTAACAGTCTTCCAGCCTGTTATGTGCTGCATTCTAGTTAGTTTTTATTACGCCCTTCCCTCGCTAACTTCCCTCCGTCTCGTTCACTCAGATGTGCATCATTGCTTACATTTGCATGAGTTCCCATTACTGGCAGAACTTTTGCAATGGACTGAACTGGAACGCCCTAAGCCCTTAATCACTTGGAATCCACACTGGAGTTGATTTATTATTTATTTTTTTCCTTTACGAAATTGTTTAATGCAATATTCTATATGTATATAGGTGTGTTTGGATTGTTTTAAGTGTTTAAAAAAAATAATGAAGTTGTTTGTGGTGGGGTAAATTGAACACGATATGCGGTGACATCACAATCGTGTTGCACTGTGGTATATGAAACTGCGTGAACTGTACATATGAAGTAGACTCGCTCCCTCGGTCAAAATTGAGGGAACAAAGGGTTTGTCCATATAAACTTCCCTTGTCCACTTCACAAAGTGGAATGCACTTCAAAATGGCGGCGGGGATTCCCCTGAGGGGAAGCGCTTAGGGAAGTTTGCAAGTCCCTTTCTAATAGTGGAGTGGAACACAGCACAGATCTCTGAAAGGCTGCAATTTCATTCCTGACACGTAGGGGGCGATCTAGTGATGCTGGGGTTAGATAAAGTTAATTGACCAGTAGAGGAAGAATGCGTTGTGGCTTCCTTTCAGGTAGCATGCCAACATGACTGGCTGGCTGTTTTTACAAAAGTCCTTGTTGGGAAACATTTATTTTCATGCTCAACTGTAAGTAACTTTTATTTTCTGTTAATTGCTGAAGAAATGTGTGTTGCAGCGAATTTATTTGTAAAAGGCTGAACTGTAATTTCTTTTATTTGATTGAATTCAGATAATTAACTGAAAATGTTTTGTATGTTTGTAGAAGTAGCCTACTTTTTTGTTCTCTATATGCTTAATGCATATTTATGTCAGTATCGTGGATCTGGATAGGATTGTTACCACATATTATGGCTATGGTCTAAAGAGTCTGTTCAGAGGAACTCTTTAGTGGAAATCAGCAAAATCCGGAGGAACTTATAAGGTTGTTCATGGATTGCTTTTTTTTTTAGTGGATATCATTGTCATCGACAGGGCAACTCTGGACATCATAGATAAGACATTCTCTGACTCTTTAAATCTTGGCCCCTTGCCTTACCCAATAGGAAAACCTCTGTAGTCTGAGATATGCGTATGGCATGTTTATTGGTGCTGTTTGTCTGGGGTGCAGAATTAATGTTTTTTTTAAAGATGATTTTGGTTTGGGGTTATTATAAAAACAAAAAAGAGTTTTAAATATGTGTTAATGTTTATGACCCTTCCTAAAATCTGATGTATAACCAGCATTTGTTCAAAGTAGCTCCCGACTCCCAAGACATATGGTAAAAGGTTAACAAAAAACGGCGGACGTCCTGCTGTTGCTTCTTCTCCTGTTTAAATTATTTCAGCCTCCGGATCTGATTCTGGATCATATATGTATTAGTTGAATCTGATTGATAGGCATGGTTTATTAGGGTAACGTTTTCCACGCTTGAGGATGTCAGCTTTCAGACGCTCTCATGCACTAGCTGCACGCGCTCGTCATTCTTTAGCTCCGCCCACACGATATGCCTCCAGCCGCTCGTTTTTTTCAGAAAGACTCAGTACAGCCTATCTTTCTTTTATAAATATAATAAAACTAAAGACTTTTCGAAGATAGGAAGGATGCAAATCATGCAATACTATAAGATTGATATGAGATTAACTGAAACTCAGTGTTTCACCCCCCCCCCCTTAATGTAGGCTACAGTGTGACATTAAAAGACCAAACTTAGTAAACATTAAAAACATTAGTAAACATTAGTTTATATTCCTCTCAATTCTAAATTAGTTATTCAATAACTCCTACGGTGGCCGTCAACTCCTACGGTGGTTGATTTAGTCCAAGATTAACATGGCAATCCCCCTCTTCACATTCGACACGGTGCCATCGAGTGCTAAAACGCGAAAAGCGAAGCTTGAATTTACGGGTATGTCCCTCTTTGGCAAATGTACTTTCAAGATGGAGGAGCAACATGGTGACCAGCATTCGAACCCCTCACCCGTATGTATTTTCAATAGCATATTATAAACTTACGAGAATTACTTTACTACTTGAAAGAAGTAAATATACATTAATAAGCACATATATTTTTGAAAGAACTAAGTGTTTTTAGCTAAGAATAAACTAAAAAAAGTTACACAGTGCAGCTTTAAGTGGTTCAGAATGTCCCTAGCCACAGACATTTTTTATATCAATGTTCTTTGCGTTAAGAATTTGCTGGGCAATCTAAATCTGTGGTTTGTCTCATTTGCAAACAAATTGTTGCTTTAAAAATCTAATGTGAATACAGATTACAAAGCGTTCACCAAAACCATGTGTTTTGTATTGATTTACCATCTAACAAAGTTATCATAGTTGGTTAAATAAAGTTGGTGTGCCGCCTACAGGCTTTTTGGGTGAAGTGTAGTTTGGTAAACAACATAAATAGCCATAATTACATTACCCTTTTTGACAGAATTATCATGATTAATAATCATGATTATGATTTTGAGCAAAATAATCATGATTATCATTTTAAGTTATCGTGTAGCCCTACCAACCACTAATAGGATAATCGTGTTTGTCGGCTGTCAGTGGTCATAATGTTATGCCTGATTGGTGTATTATGACACAATATATTGTTAAACCTCTAGAACTGTTTCAATCCAAAAGTATTGCAAACAATTTCAGAGCTTTTTTAAACCTGTTTGGCCAATTAGATCAAGAGTGATTCATTCATGAACATGAGATCGCTAATTCTGATTCCAAACAGCTGAGAAAACGCATTACTGCTGAGTTCTCAAAGAAAATGATTCTCAGGCCAGTATGCAGCTATCTTCATTGATGCATGAAGATGTATCTTTTACTGGAGCTCGTACCCCAGTAAAAAGGGTGTAGCATACTCCTGGTAGTTAGGATGCTCACTTATAAATGTGGCTGGGGAGGGCAGTATTTTCTTTGGAGACTGGTAGCAGGTGTGCACGAGCTCCAGCAGTGGTGCTAAGATCAACACCGGCAGAATACTGATGACTTTCATCACTGCTACAGGCAGGAGAAAGCCGTTGAGTTTTAAGTTGGAATGCATCGTCTGCAGATAATAACCAGATGGAATCTGTGAAAAGAATTGTAATAGAGATATTAGAAAGGCATGTATACAGCTAAGCATTGATCTGAGTTTGCTACACACTCACCTGGGTGATGCAAGCTCGATACAAAAGCTGAAGTCCAAAGAGAGGGAAAAGTTTGACTAGGATCTTAACGTTTTCTACACTGGTCTCACTGTAGCAACCCCCATTGTTTTCCTTGGCACGGTCTAGCCAGTTGGCAACATCTCCGCTCAAATGGCGGTAATGAAGACAGCACATTTTAAGAGAGTTCAGGAACACCCCCAGTGTAGTAAGCAAGGAACTGCCTGTTATTTCACAGAACACAATTACAAGTTGTTAAGAAACAAGAATCAGAACACATGATCAATTGTTCTAGGAAATGATCACGCATAAACAACAAATTAATCAATTAATATTTGTATAAATATTTTACAGTATTACTGTTTTTACTGTATTTTTGATCAAATAAATGCAAACTTGAGGAGTACAAGACAATTGTATTGTTTAAATATAGATATGGTATATATCATATACATGTATATGTATATGGTATATACATAATATGGTATTTAAAGAATACCAACTCCTTTACTATTAAAAAGAGTGTATATGCATTATGAAGTGTGTTAACTACCTTTTTTTGGACGGAAGGTGAGCTTGTTGCGCACCATGTGTATGGCGATGAGGGCGAGGAGAACAGAGGTGAAAGGGATGAGAAAACACAGGTTTTTGGCAACTGACTGCTGAATGTAGGCTATCCCCAAAAAAACAACTGTTGAATTCAGGTTGACCAGCCAGTAAAACCTGTGGGATGTAGACAGCGGCCGTTTTTGAGTCTATTGTACGTCTTAAGGGTGCACTCAGTAATTTCGTCTTTCACAAAAAGAAATGGATAGTAATTTTTAAAATAGTTTTAAAAGTTAATATTGACCTAAACCTAACTGACCACACAGCAACCATTATTTTAGAATGCATCACATTATTATTATTATTATTATTATTATTATTATATACCTTTATAATGATCATATTAGCTGCCGCTTGCACCAAAATACAGTCATATCATATCAGGATTTACAACATGTCAACTGTATCCACTTTTCCTGAAATACATGAAACTCAGTGGCTGCTGAAGTGGAAGAATAGAGTAAATTTTATAGTTGCCTTCACAATTTGTATCTGATTTATGTAGTATAATGTGCTGAAAATTCGAATCACACTGCTGTGATGTGTCAGTATGTGTCAAAGGGTTAAACACTTTAATCATGACAGTAGACTAATACCATAGACTAATGCATAGGGGGTCGACTAATGGTGGCTGCCATTTTGAGATCACATGACCAGCTGAATGCTACATTTGTTTACAAAATGAATAAACCATGGCGAGTGTCAGCAGTGGCGCCTGCAGCTGTACGCACTGTGTATACCATGAGAGGGTGCTGCCGGTTTTATTTTTTACACATTTTTTTAATTGGTTATTTGTGTAGGTACACTCATTGCATATTGAGAAAGAGAGAAAAATAATAAATAAACGTTTGTGTTGTAAAGTCACGTGTGTAGCCTATGTGTGTGGCATTTTCTTTTCTTCCACACACTAAAAATGACATTACAAATAGCCTATTTACTTTACTATTGTTGTAGCTAATAATTTTTTTTAAAGGTGTTAACTACTAAATGTAGTTATTATTGTTTTTTTTTATTATCTAATTTATGTTGCTTATGAAAAGTGAACAGCATGATTAAGATGGACTACGTTATAAGATGTACAATTAGGGATGCACCGATACCACTTTTTTGGAAAACGAGTACAAGTACGAGTACTTGGATTTCAGTACTCGCCGATACCGATACAGAGTACTTAAAAAAAAGCATGATTTAAATTTACAGGTAACGGCTTTACTTTAAAAACAAGGGACTAGTTTGGAATCAAGAACATTTATTTAAAATGAAAAGCATGTTGTATGCAACATATTACAGAATAAATAATTATTTTTAAAAAATTAAACAGTGACAGTGCAACTCAAGTATTTTTTTCATAAAAGTATATAAATTCTGCGGAATTGTTTCGCATGTAATATGGCTTGTTGCAGCGTGAAACTCTCGTCTATCCACTGGGAGGTTGGGCTAATTAGTGACACGGGGTTACTCGATGATTGCCTGTGTTATTTTCACAGCACGTGGATTGTCTCTGGACATTTTCTCTCGTCTTGCAAGAGTTTGCTGATGTGTGGGTTGTGTTGGTTTAGAAGCGTGGGTAAACTCTTTGTACTCATTACTTTGTACTAAATACACTACCTTTTGAGCCTCCTCTGGACAATTTCGCTGAGCACAATTTGCAGTCCGCCTTTGTTTTGTCGTATTCATGCACTTTGAAATAGTTCCACACTGCTAACGTATCTCGTCTTGTCTTCTCCCCGCTCTGAGCTGTAGCCGGGCCTGGGGGCGGGCACTCGGCACCTGTGATTAACCCCTTACACGCCGCTCAAGTATAGACATTTCTCAGACCATGGTATCGTCCCCGGTATCGGGGGACTTTAAACGAGTACGAGTACTTTCGAAAATGTGGTATCGAGGCCGATACCAGATACCGGTATCGGTATCGGTGCATCCCTACGTACAATATGTCAGAAGACATGGTGGGTCAGACATGATTTCAACCACTTCATTAAATTGTTTTGTTGAAAGCCTCTCTTTAAAGTGAATTTTGTTTTGTATAAATTGTATCTTCATTTTAATCAATGTTTCATCAGCCAATTGCCTGATTTTAATAAAGAAGAAGCAAATATAGTAGAGAATAGCCTTTAATCATGACATGGAGGTGCCGGTGCGATCACTGTGAACTGGAGACTCTCATAAATGAACCGAAACTCAGCGGAGAAGCTGCTTGCCTAAGACAAGATTGAAATGTCTTTCTTTTTTTAACGAAACAATTAAAAACAAATAGACTACTATATGCTCTGATTATTATAAACAATTAATCTCTCCTTGCTATTTTGACATTCATAATCATTACTTTTGCAGGTTCTTTGTGGCAAGTTTTATGCATGCGTTTGAGTGCAGAATATATTACGGGAACGTTCATTATTCAGAATTCTCTTCAGTAAATATTTAAGTATTAATTCATAAATGTGTGGTTAGTCGACTAATGGCTTAAATGAACAACCAGTAGTTAACTAGTAAAACTTAAGTTGCCCTACTTTTTTCACATATTTTCGAACCAGCACATCACAAACGGCATTTGAGCAAGCGGTGATGAGCCAAATGAGCTCACATGCTCTGCTGCTCAGTGACTCCAGTAACGGAAAAAAAGAAAAGTTCTGTGCATACCCTGAGATAAAATCCTGCAGGCGCCCCTGAATGTCAGGTCAGTATAAGTACAAGATGACTGCCTTTTCTACCAGCACAAAGAAGACAAAGACTATTGACAAGAACAGCAAATTCTGTGTCCAGATTACACAATAATAAAAACTTGGCATCTTACCAGTTGAAGAAGGACAAAAGCTGGTGTCGATCACATCCTTGAAGGTCATAGGCTGCCATTGGGCAGAGGATGGCACGGATGCCACCGATGCCAAGGGCCACAGCGACAAGCCCCGTGTAGAATAATATGTGTTGCTCGTGAGGCTCAAGTTGATGCACAATATTATGTGTGTTTATATAGAAATCCTCAAAAGGGAATGCGACGACAGGAAGCAAGGCGGTTCCTATAAAATCGACCAAAAACACACTTCAGATTGGTTCGTATCACTTCTTCAAAAGGAATTAAACCAAAATCAAAGTATTAAAATGCCATAAAATGATCCCATGAACACCTAAATGAAGCATCTGACAGAACCCTTGAAGGTTCAATAATGTACCATTTCTTCTAAAAGTGCTGAGGTCGGTTATGCAGTTTTCGTGGACAGACCATTTTACATTCCTTGCTAGACTAGATCTAAACTAGTCTAGACCAGCATGGAAATGGGCTAAATTGGTCAAGCATGGTTTGTTAAAAAGCAATACGCAATGGCGACCACTAACCGAGGAAATGAAGGAGTGCGCAAAAACACAGTACTGTTGTCCTTCCCAAACACGTCTCAGCAAACCATCCCACAAGAACAGGTGTAAGTATGCTGGCTCCCACAAAGCATGTGTTCAGCATGGCTGCTTGGTAACTGCTGTATCCCAGCTTGATGGTGCAGAAAAGGATCATATTGCAAACAATCCCAAAGAAGGTGAACCTCTCAAAAAGCTCCACGAAAAGTACACAAACAATCACCTGCAGCTTCTTGCGTGGCTTGCTGACCGTCCCGCCGGGATATCGAGACGTGCAGATCCCATGAGGGAGGTGGCCATCGCGTCTATCAAAAGCATCTACCGGTGGCATGCTGCTTCTAAAGATCTTCCTGTGGAAGTGAGCTTAAGACAATACTTGTGCCCTGTCTCCATTACTAGAGAGCAGACAGGCAATTTCTCACCAACTTGTGAAATCTTGTGGATGCCTACACTCACGTTGTGTCTCCTGACTGAGGTTTCTGGGTAAGGTTCATGGACTGCTTCTCCTCACTAATGTATTGAACTTCTCAGTATTTTGTGTTTGATCGGCCTCCGGTAGAATCTCATTAGATGATGCAAGTGATTTCATAGGTGTGAGACATACTTTTGTAGTGAATGTCTTCAGAGAATCAGGGAAGAACTATGCTTTCTATGTAGAGAAAAACAAGTTTAACTGCTTTAATTTTTCCGATGCAATGAAATTGCCATCAAATATATTAGTTTATATTAGTTTTGCAAAGAGTTGAAGAGTTATTTTATCAGGCAGTTATCAGGTGTTTGCTGCATGATAGTGTGACCGGCTGCCCCTGGGAGGCCTGTAGAGCCGGGCCTAAATTTTTTTATGCTTGTTTATTTATTTCAATGGTGTGAAGTTGACAAACCTAATGATATGTCTCTCAAAATCATTTCACAAGCATGTATCAATGTGGTGCTAGCAAATTAAAGATAATTAAACTTCTAAGGAAACGAAGTGCCCCTATATAACACCCCACTGTGAAAGGTGGCCTGGAGGCAGGGCTAAGTTAGTCACATGTGAAATATGAAATCCCTGTCCCATCTTGCTGTCTGTCTTTTGAAGTAATGCAGAGAAAGTTTTGTTTTCTCCAGTTTGATATTGAATTTGTTCATTTAAATCAAGAGAAAATATTTATATATTCATACATTTATTTTCTCCAGTTTCAAGTTTGATGTTTAATTTATTCACTTGAATCAAAAGAAAAAATAATGTATCCACCCATCCGTTTATCTGTCCATCCGTCCATCCAATGTTGAATTAGTTTATTTGAATCAAGACAAAATATTTACTCATTAATTTAATTTCTCCAATTTCATGTTGAATTTACAAATTTAACTCAAGAGATCAAATATAAATGATTTAAATAAAAAAAATTCTTTATTTTTCCAGTTTGATGTTGAATTTTTTCATTCAAAATTCGAATCGAGAAAATATCCTTCCATCTGTCTGTCTGTCCGTCCATGCATCCATGAATTGGTTTATTTCAGAAAAGAAAATATGTATCTACTTTTATGTTGAATTGGTTAATTTGAATCAAAAGAGAAAATATTTATTTATTTTTGCCTGTTGTTGCATGGGTTAATTCAAATAAAACTTTTATTTATTATTTAATTACGCTGAATTGGTTAGTTCAAAGAGGGTGAAAAAGAAATGAATAAAAATGGGTTAATTTGAATAAAAATTAAGTAAATAAAATATAATACATTATTTATTTAGTTCAGTTTGATATTAAATGTAGTAATTTGATGAAAATAATAAATATATATAAAATTAATATTTCTTTATTTTCTATATATAATTAATATATTTTCAGATTTATTTATTTTCTCCAATTGCTTAATTTGAATCTATTTAAATTATATCTTTGTCATAATTTCAGCATTTATTTTTAAATGTGGTTGCCAATGCATTCAATTCTTTGGAAAGTCTCTTTGTATCTGTGGCCTGTGGCCATATAGCATCACATACTCTCTGTTCTGGATGGCTACGGTGTGCTGGGCTTGAATATTTCTGCCTGAGCTCACCAATTATATGAGTGGAGAAAAGACCACACTAGTGGCGCTGACTGGGCGTGAATGAGACTCAAAGCTAGCAGAGCTATGCTGAAAAGAGAAAGGAAACCGGTAAGCAGAGAGAATACAGACTCTGTGTGGTGCATCGGTGAATGAGGCCACAGTTTGGTTGCCATGGATCCAAACCTGAGTTTTGTGGTTAACCATATAGGCTACATATAAACAAAAACAAAATTAACTTTCAAAGAGACTTTTTTTCTGTCCTGTTCACATTTTTATTATTTTTATGACATGACTTGATGTGCATTCTTGTTTGTTTGATTATAATATGGTCATAAATATGCACTGTATATACCATGGAGGCATTTTTGCTGTTTTTATTCATTCATTGAAATATCTTCAGTGCATCTAACTTGTATTTTGTAATAGAGGAATTATTCCTCTAGAGGGCACTGTTTAAGTTGGCAAGACAATGCAAACAATTAGAGACTCTGATTTGTTCATTTCATATCGCTATAATGGTAAAAGCTTTAATGTTTAGTTAAATGTCTAGTACTCTCATTTGTGTTATCATTACTGTGACTTATTATATAAAGTGTCTTTTATGTAAATGCATTTTTCTTGGTATAGATTTAGAAAAGCTGTATGCAGAACTAAATGTTCTATTCAATAGAGAGAAAGTATCCCAGGTTATAAAGTTTTTAACACTTTAACACTTTTTTTTATGGAATAAAATTTGGCCACTCCGGGTCTTATTCAGATAGAATAAGATTGAAAAAAAAAACCTGCTTTGCAAAACAGTCAAGTGTCAAACGCTAAGACGTCGCTTGTTCTAGTCTGACCTGTAGGTTACAGGTCAAACATTTTGATTCACTTCATTCACACAACACAGCTTTAAATGACATGCGTAAGTTCCCTGCATTCTCTTTCACACACTCTCTCAAGAGCTTTTCTGCTTGTAAATACGACTCAAACTAAAGAGTGGCTTTCCTTGAAACTGCATGCATTTTTTCGTCTTTATTTCTATACATAAGGAAACAGAGATCTCTTCTCTATGGTGGAATAGCAGTGAAAGGATGGAGGGCTCTAATTAGCAAGGTGGCTTTTGATTCGTGCCACAGAATGGCTGGTGCAAATGCACAGGGCAAGAAGATTAGGCGGTTTGCTAGGTGACGTATGCCCAGACACTTTTTTTCTCCTACTGGAAGCCTGGTCATTGAGACTGAGGAGCCTTGGGGTGTTAAGCTGCTGGGGTGCCAAAGGGAGTGTTGTATAGGGTGACAATAGGGATCCCTGGGCCCAGACAGAGGATGTGATAGGGGAGCTAATGCATCCTCTTGGAGAAGGCTCTGGGTGCAAAAGGAGAAGTGAGGGAAGCCAATTCTTGTCTATTTAAAATGTGCAGCACTCAACATCAGTGCATACTGGGATTTATTTATAGGTAGTAATTATAAAAATGTGGCAAAATTAGGAATGTTATGTTGCATTTTTATATGCTTATAAGTAGTATTTGCTCTTTTACTGACTGTTTATTTTTGTGGATTGATATGCCATTCTCTATATAGGGAATAGTGAATGAATAAACAAATGGGCGATTTTGGATACAGCAAAGCATTGCAAAAAATGTAGTTTCCAAAAAATGGAATAAAATGACATCACACCACACCAGTGTGTTCTTTGATTCAGCTGGAAATACATTGTGGCCTTAAATTCAAAATGAAACGGAAGTTGCGATGATCTGTTCTTCCCTATTGTGAAGTATATGTTGTGAAATTGCTTCTTGAACAATATAAATGTATGTTGGGACTTGATTTTGTCCATTGAGAATTGATTGGGTGGTTGTGGTTCGCTATTGGTGCGATGTCGTGAGTGACAGGTTGTCCCGCCCTCTCGCCAGTAAACACGAGTTCCCTTTCGAGAGAGGTTCCTCGTATTGCGGGAAAAACTCCTTTTCTCGAGAATATAAAGCAAAACTTTATTAATAAAGGTATCCATTTAAAGCGCAGTGCAGCTGCACGGCCATAGCCCAGCGCGAGGAGCGCTCTGATTGGCCGGGCCGCGGCAACTGCAGGAACCTATGGTGAGGAGGCTGAGAGGAACGAACCAAAGGTGTTTATATTTTCATACAGGAGGCTATATAAGATCCTGATTCACCATAGGTGTCAGATTTTATCTCCTTCAGCAACACATTCGCTGACCTCCGGAAGAAGCACCGCCGTCGAACAAGCACCAGCAGAACCTCCAGCTGAGGACGTCGGATTCCCTCGATCTCCGCCTTCTCTGCCGTTCCAGCTACGTCATCCGGCGCCTATATCCTTTATTCTTCTTTCTTTCTAAAAGAGCGCGAGGCGTTGATAAAAATGCCTCGCACTTCCTGCGGCTCATGCAGAGCTCCTCTCCTCGGCGGCGAACGTCACGCTATAAGTGACATGCCTTGGACGGGACCACGTGCAGATCGCGCTTTCCAGGAGCGGCTGCCCCGAGTGCGACGTGATGCCGCTGCAGACCCTTCGGGCTCGCCTCGCCACCTTCGACCAGGTCCCTCCTCCTGCCGCGACCAGAGGCTGCCAGAGCGACCGGGCGACTGCACGCCGGATGATTCCCCGCGTGCCTCATCCTCGCCAGTCACCTTCACTCAGGAGGAGCAGCGCCCCTCCCTTGCAGCGGCCTGTTCGGTTTCCTTCGGTGGCCCGTCGCCAGAGGAAGACGAGGACAGCCTCTCTACAGCAGCTTCTGGTAGCGAGTGGTCAGTTTTTGTCTCGACGCAGACCGCCACGAGCTCCAAAACCAACGCAGACGAGGAACTTATCCACGTGCTCTTTAAGGTGCGGTCCCAAGTGGTCCCAGCCCGAAGAGCCAGCACGCCGCAGACTGGACAGTGGTACCTCGAAAGCCACCAAACAAGCCTACTAAGTCTTGGAAGTCGCCCTTCCGCGGCTCTTCCCGCCATGGCTGTCCTTCAGGTGTTCCAGGCCAGACTTCTCCGCTCTCTGGACGAGTCTGTCCCCAACTCCGAAGCTTTGAAGGACCTTCGACGGACTTGGCCCTTCATGCTACTAAGGCCACCGTGCAAGCCATTGGAAAGAATATGGCTAACCTGATGGTCTTAGAGAGGCACCTTTGGCTGAACTTGACCGAGATGAAGGACGCGGATAAAGCCTCCTTCCTGGACGCCTCCATTTCTACTACCGGTCTCTTCGGTCCGTCAGTCGTGGGTTTCGCGGAGCGTTTCACCGAAGCGCAAAAGGCTTCTCAGACTATGAGGCACTTCCTACCCAAGCGCTCCAGCTCTTCTTCAGGCCGGGGGCGCCCTCAAGGTAGAGCTCCGCCCTCTCAACCCGCTAAGCTGGCTGTGGCATCTTCTCGGCCTCGCTCCACTTCTGGAACACGCCAACGCTCCCGCTCCATGAACCGCAGCAGGCAGCCTGAACGCCGGGGACCTTGACCCAAGCTTGTGTGCCCTAGCCGCAAGGAGAAAGAGGAGATGGTTAGGTCTCGCCTCGGCCGGACCCCCATCTCTTCCTCCCGGTCTCCCAGTTCCCTGCACCCAGGTGACTGCCGACCTCAATTTCGCAGCCAACGAGCCCGTTGTCAAACGCACTCGCCTGCACACAAACGCCGTTATCACGGCGACCCAAATAAATCTCAAAAAGAGCTTTTTCTCTGTAGTAAATGTGCCCACTTCTCAGTCTGCACTTCTACACTCATATACTCCTCTCGCCCATGCTATAAATGTCCTGGCGCCCACTCCACAGTGCACGTCGCCACACACAAGCATTACCCCCTCTATGTCACAAACACAAAATGGCAGCGCTACCGAGTTCCCTCTAGTAGGCAACCCTTGTTCGCGCCAGCTCCAACCAGTATCGCTTCGGGCTCAGGCCTGGCAGGCCATTCCCGGTGTATCAAATTGGGTTGTGAACATAGTAAAAAGGGGCTACTCGCTACAGTTCGCTCGCAGGCCCCCGCGCTTTCGCGCTGTGGTCGAGACCTCGGTGAAGAGCAGCGTCGGTCAAGTGCTTCGCACCGAGATTTCGAAATTGTTAGAGAAGAGCCCGTTCCCCATCCCTAAGCAAGTCGGGCTTCTACAGCTGATACTTTCTCGTTCCGAAGAAGGACGGAGAGCTCCGGCCCATCCTAGATCTAAGGCATTTGAACAAAGCTCTGTCTCGCTCTTTCAAAATGCTGACGGTGAAACAGATCCTCGTGCACATTCGCCCCAGGGACTGGTTTTTCACAATAGATCTCGTGTCCCGCCTTATGCATGGAAATGGGGCCGTCTTCCCGTCAAAGTGAACCACAGCTGTATCAGGGTGGTATCGGAGGGGTGTGCTTATGGGCACGGTTACGAAGTTGAAAGTGGTCTTGACAGATGCCTCCACTCGAGGGTGGGGCGCCCTACACGAGGGCGAGCCGATCTCTGGCCTGTGGACAGAACCAGAGAAACGGGTGCACATAAACTGTATAGAGATGAAAGCGGTCGCCTTATTGCTGAGAACTTTCCTCCCACACATAAAGAGCCAACACGTCTTGGTCCGTACAGACATGTCGGTGGTAGCGTATATAAATCCCAGGGTGGCCTGAGATGACATTCTCTTCACTGCATGACGAAGCATCTCCTTTTATGGGCGCCTAAGGGCGGCTCACGTGCCATGTATTCTGAATCTGGGTCCGGATATGTTATCCAGGGGACCCATTCCCCCAGGGGAATGGTCTCTTCACCCGCAAACGGTTCTCTTAATTTGGAACACCTTCGGCAGAGCGAAGGTGGATCTCTTCGCCTCAGAAGACTCACTGCCCAATATTTTTCTCCAAACGCAGGGATGCCCTGGCCCATGTTTGGCCCAGACTCCCTCTATATGCTTTCCCCCCCGATCGCGATGCTGCCTCAAACCATCAAGAAAATCAGGGAGACCGTATCCACGGTGCTTTCGGTAAAGCTCTGGAGGAACCGAACGTGGTTCTCCGATCTGATCCAGCTGTCAGACACAGCCCCATGGCCCATTCTGCTGAGGCGAAACCTCCTCATGCAGGGGAAGGGGAAGATCTGGCATCCCAGTCCCGAGCTATGGGCCCTCCACCTATGGCCCATCAACTGGTATCGGGAAACCTCTCTGACAGAGTTATGAACACTATTTTGAAAGCTAGAGCCCCCGTGACTAGGCGGCTCTGTACTCTGAAGTGGTCTGTGTTTTCTAACTGGTGTGCTGTGCGAAATATCGACACGCTCATGTGAAACGGCAGAAGTGCTCGCTTTTCTCCAAGAGCTAAGACGCGGGTCGTTCCCCCTCCACACTGAAAGTTTATGTTGCCGCCATAGCAGCTATCCACGCTTAGATCGCGGGACATTCACTAGAGAAAAGTGAGCTCATTGTACGTTTTCTTAAAGGGGCTAGGAGATTGAACCCCTCTCGCCCTCCCTCGGTCCCTATTTGGGACCTCGCGGTGGTTTTAGAGGCCATGAAGGGTCCCCCCTTCGAGCCACTCCCGACCGCGGCCATAAAGCTCTTATCACTCAAAACCGCGTTTCTGCTGGCTCTGGCCTTGGTTAAGCGAGTGAGTGACATACACGCACTCTGAGTGAGTCCGTCCTGTCTGGAGTTTGGGCCAAACAACTCCAAGGTTGTTCTCAAACCGAGACATGGTTTTATACCCAAAGTGCTTTCTACCCCTTTTAGAGCACAGGTTATTACACTGCTTCCATTACCCACGTCTCAGGGAGAACTGGACGCAAACCTACTCTGCTCTGTCAGAGCATTGAGACTGTATCTGGAGCACTCCGCCCCCTTCAGGCAGTCGGACCAGCTATTCGTGTGCTTCGGTGGCCGCACTAAAGGTTGTGCTGTCACGAAGCAAAGACTCTCGCACTGGATAGTGGACGCTATCTCGCTGGCATATAAGTCTAAAAACCTGACTTGCCCTATAGGCGTTAAAGCCCACTCCACTAGAGGCATGGCCTCATCTTGGGCTTGGTCATGTGGGATTTCTTTGAAAGATAGCTGTGCGGCGGCAGGCTGGGCCTCTCCGTCCACTTTTATCAGATTCTACAAACTGGAGGTCCCAGCTCTACAAGCAGGGCTTCTCTCCATCTAGGCTCTATTTTGACCCTGGCAACAGATTGCCTTAGGTTTCGGCCTATACACATTAGTCCTTAAAGCACTATTCACTCTATCATAAGATCCAACTATGTCCAATCAGTTGTTCAAACAAACCGACTCTTCCGGTTCTTCATTCCCCTTATAACCCGCCTCTGTCGGTCTCTCTGGGTTTTTTTTGACATGTGCTAAGGGAATACTAGGTCGGTCAGCACACACGGTGCTTTACATTGTGTTCCCATACGCAATATGAGGAAACTCTCTCGAAAGGGAACGAACTCGGTTACTTTAGTAACCTCGGTTCCCTGAGAGAGAGGGAACGAGTATTGCGTTCCGTGCCGTGTTCGTGCTTCTCAGGTATCGCTTCAGTCGATCTTAAACCCTGACACCTATGGTGAATCAGGGTCTTATATAGCCTCCTGTATGCAAATATAAGCACCTTTTTCTGCGTTTTTTTTTCTGGAACGCCCCCATTGGTTTGTTCCTCTCAGCCGCCTCACCATAGGTTCCTGCAGTTGCCGCGGCCGGGCCAATCGGAGCACTCCTCGTGCTGGGCTATGGCCGTGCAGCTGCACTGCGCTTTACATGGATACATTTATTAATAAAGTTTTGCTTCATATTCTCGAGAAAAGGAGTTTTCCCCATACGCAATACCCGTTCCCTCTCTCTCAGGGAACCGAGGTTTACGAAAGTAACCGAGTTCGTTTCTCAGGGAGGTGCAAAGTTTCAAAATGTTTGCGAGGGTACGCAATAGTTTTATGAGGGAATGTATTAGTTTTGCGAGGGAGAGCAGTAGTAAGCAGTAGTTACGCAAAGTTTCATAGGGGAACACCCATTTTGTGAGGGAACAAAATGTTTCTCTGGAGAACGCTAAAGTTTTGCAAGGAAACACAATAGTTTTGCGAGGGAACGCAAAGATTCTCAGGTGAACGTTAAAGTTTTGCGAGAGAACACAGTTTTATGTGGGAACACATTTCTCAGGGGAACGCAAAGTTTCTCAGGTTAACACAAATTTTGAGATGAAATGCAAAGTTTCTTGGGGGAATGCAGAAGTTTCGCAAAGGAACACAATAGTTTTGTAAGGAAATGCAAAGATTCTCGGGTGAACGTTAAAGTTTTGCGAGAGAACACCAATAGTGTGTGAGGGGAAAACAACGTTTCTCGGGGGAATGGAAAAGTTTTGTCTGGGAAAGCAAAGTTTTTTAGGGTAACGCAAAAGTTTCGCGAGGGAGCAGCGTTTCTCAGGGGAACACAATTTTTGTGAGGGATCAGCGTTTCTCAGGGGAACACACAATTTTTGCGAGGGAATGCAATGCGTTCCCTCTCAAAACGTTTGTATTCCCCTGAGAAACGCTGTTCCCTCGCGAAAATTTGTGTTCCCCTACAAAACTTTGCTTTCCCAGACAAAAAAAAAACTTCCATTCCCCCGAAAAACTTTGGGTTTTCTCTCAAAACTTTGCGTTCCCAAACTAAATTTTTGCATTCCCCAAAGAAATTTTGCCTTCCCACGCAAAACGTTTGCATTCCCCGAGAAACTTTGCGTTCCCTCTCAACTTTTCCATTCCCCTGAGAAACGTTTTTTTCCCTCTCAAAACTTTGCGTTCCCTCTCAAAACGTTTGCATTCCCCCGAGAAACGAAGTTTCTCAGGGTAACGCAAAAGTTTTGAGGGAAAGCCATGTTTCTTGGGGAATGCAAAATGCTAACATTTATTGTTTTCTACTTTTATAGAGATTTTTGCTGATTTAAAAAAAAAACCTTTCTATATACATTTGTCAACTCTGCAGTTGTAAAATTGCATTGCTTTACTTGCATTTGTTTCAGGGGTCTCGCTAACCCTAAAACTTCACCCATCCCTGAGTGAGGGAGTGTGAGTTAGTTAGTGCATATGCTGGGGCTGATTGTGAAGAGGAATGCCATTGAATTTAAACCTTTTTTTTTTTCACGCGCAAGCCTCTTTTGTGCGCTAACTGAAGAAATCCATTGTGCAGCTGGACACCCTGAGAAAGAGGGAGCTCAGTGCCGTTGTCTGCAGATGCTTCTGCTCGGCCTCGGGGAGCTGAATGGGGTGAATAGCATCGGAAACAGCCATACCCAGGCAAAACAATACCGCTGGGCAGCTTTGAAGATTAAGAAATTAGGGATGGGGAGGCTGGGGCATAATTATAAATGCTGTTTCATTGTATTGGATATGCATATGTTTGTGTGCAACTATTTTGTTAGGAACTCTCTATTTTGCATAGTTTCTTTTAGTTTTCCCAATTTCGCTTCATCTGAATGGATTAAATATTCCAAAGCACTTCAGATGGGATTGTTGAAATTCTCTAAATGTGCAACTCTTCTGATTCACTGCTTTCTTTCCTCCGGTGTGAAATCCAAAGGAACGCAACAACTGGCCTTTACCTCACCATTCTCCTGTTGCTAGGAAACCCTCGAGCACCGCTTGAGTCCCTTTTCTTTTTAAGGTCTACTCCACTCGCCACATTTTCCTTTAATTGAAGACAGCTTACATATGAGAGGAAAACAATTAGCGCTTTGAATACTTTGTTTGCTGTTTGTCAGGGTCGTACTGCTCACCGCCTCGTGAGCCTGGTGGCTCTGTTGTGATATAAGAACAGAGTCAACATCTCATTTGAGCCGCTAAGTGTAATTGAAGGACTTAAATGCTCACGACACATCACATCTGTAAGAGCTGTAGATGTAAACTTTCTCATTGCTTTGGCTTCAAATGGCTTTGTAGGCTTTTAATGGATGTTTAGTGCTTTCGTCTGTTCAGTTGGCTGCCATGGAACAAAGGTTGGCCTTTCAATGACCAAACTGTTAGATGTTTGCCTCTGCTGCACTATTTTTTATTATAAATAAGGGTTCTTCAGTGCATGTTTCTTGATAGCAATTTAATTTTAGCACACATTATTTATTTTCACTATATAATGTTTCTACAGTCCATAAAATCAGAAAAGAATTAACAGTACAGCAACAATTTATATTATAAAATATAAGCAAAAAAGTTTTTTCTTTGTCTTTCTGTCAAGCAGTGACACCAGTGGACTGGAATTAATATCAAAATTTGAAATGATGACGGTTTTTAACGCACTTAGCTCAGGTGCATTTCAGTGATCATGTGATCACACCTGTGGTGTTTACTGAGGATTTATTGAGTAATGATCTGGAAAGGTGTCAGATTATAAAAAACTGCTGATTTTGATGCTATATGAAAGATTGAAAACTACACAACTCGTGTTTTAATAAATATTAAATAATAATAAATAAAAATATTAAATAAAGACAAATGTATTTAAACTTTAATGTTAACATGTCATGAACATAAAACTATTATTTTATTTTTTATATATTAAATATTTGTTTTGTTTATATTATATTAATTATTATTATATATATATATATATATAATATGAATGCATATATTAAATTTATATTGATATATTTATGACACGGTCTCATTTTCCGTTTGCTGTTTATGGACTTTTATTATGTTTCATGCCTTGGTTTCCTTTGCTGTTTATAGACTGTTATTGTGTTTCATGCCTTAGTTTCCTTTGCTTTTAATGGACTTTTATTTTGTTTAATGCCGTAGTTTTCTTGTGTCTGTTTGTAGTACCCTCATAAATCTTTTGTTTATTAGGTTCCCTTGATTGTAATCCCTGGTGTGTCTTGTTTCCATGTTATCTTAGCTCCTCTGTGTATAAATAGCCTCATGTTTTAGTCAGGTTTTGACAGTCGTTGTCTTTGCATCGTTTGTAGTTGTTTCTCCCTTATTTATGGATTATCACACCTGGGAATTTCTGGTCCTTGCATCTCTCGTTGAGTTTTTTTTTTTTCCCTCACACTGGTCACTTGTGAGCACACACTGGTGAGCCACTAAAAGCTCAACTCTTCTGTGATGATCCTTGAGGGACCTTGTGTAGAATTTGTTAATCAGGCTTTTTTGCTAAGCAAGTCTTCCTCTAATTAGGAGGAGAATGACTCTTCCCCTAAACATTTGTTGCTTGGTACACCACAGACCTCATCAACCAGCACCATGCCAGCCACTAGATCCATCTCATGGCCGACAAGACTGGCATCCAGTGTAGTTGACCCTCCACTGATGTCTATGCAATTGTCCTGAGTCCAGTGGTCCCAGTGCATCCAAGTCCGGTGCCCTATGCAAGTCCGGCCCTATGCAAGTGTCCTGAGTCCAGTGGTCTAAGCGGTCCTTCTACCATAGGCTTCCTGTGATGGCAAACACCATTTTGTGTGTTTTGGTGGTAGTGACCACTACAGCTCCTGCTGAGGTTGATCTCTCTGCCTGCCCTGTCAAGGCCAAGGATGCCATCTCAAACTCTTTTAATATCCTGTTATGGCCAAGGAGGGTCTTCATATCTGCCTGCTCTGGTCTCCTGGTTTGCCAAGCTGGTCTTTAGCTCTACCTTTGGTGGTCTTCAGATCCGTATGCTCTGCCGTGGGGGTCTCCTGGTCCACCGACTCTTCCCTGGTCACCTGCTTCACCTGCTTCACTTTGGTGGTCTCCAGGTCTGCTTGCTCTGCCGTAGTGGTCTTCTCTCTTCTGCTCCGCTTAGATGGTCTCCTGCTCTGTCGGCTCCACCCTGGTTGCCTGCTTCGCCCTGGCCGCCTGCTCCTCCTAATCCACCCTGGCTCCCTGCTCGCTCCGCCTCAGTCTTCAGGCCCTCTTCCACTCCACGGACCTGGCCCTCCATCCCTCCCCTTTCTGTCTCTCGCTCCGCCCTGGCCGCCTGCTCCTTTGACTCCACCCTGGCTCCCTGCTCCGCCTCAGTCTCCAGGCCCTCTTCCACTCCATGGGCCTGGCCCTCCATTCCTTCCTCGCTCCGCCTCTGCTCCAACTGGACTTTTATTTGTTGTAAATCAGGAGCTTCTAGTCCTGCTCCTGGATGGACATTGTCTTGCAAAGTTTAGCTCCAACTCTAATTAAACACACCTGAACCAGCTAATCAAGCTAAACCAATTGTGTGAACTTATATAGCATAATATAAGTTCCCATACAGTTTCCATATAGCATAATAGAACTTAAAAAGTGTCAGTGTTAATTACGTTAATCATAATTAAAAAAAAAGAAAATGTAGATGGATTGAATGGTTCTACAAATTTAGACATTATGTATTTGCATTATAGTGCTGCATTTTAGAATAGTTGCATCTATTTCTATTGTAATGTGTTCTGAACACCAGTAAAAGTAAAGCATTGACAATAAACAGCATGAAATGGAAACACCAAGCGAGTGACATAAACAAAGTAGTGATAGAAAGACAGATAAAAGCGAGGTAGGCATGGAGTCAAAGTGTCTACGCCTCGAATTGGCTTTCTTTTGCCCCCATATTGCTGAGACCTGAAATTTGTGTGTGAGTGTATGTGTTGTCTGTCCCCCATCGGGAGGCTGAGACGTGAGTCTGGGTTTGGCTGCGACACTGAAGCTCAGATAAAAGGCACTCACTGCTCCCTCTCCTCTTTTCTCTCACAGGGCTCCAGGAACCTGATGTCATTTGGAAGCACTTTGATTTAAAGCCTCTGTTCGAGCCTGTGAAGGAGCGTTTTGTTCTGCTGCTGGTATGTAGAGAGCTCCACGCTGCAGTGGACACAACTCCGGACCTGGACAAAATGAGTTTGGGAAATGGGGCTCACACTTGTACACACTGGCCTTGTTGCATTCTGGGCTGCACAATGACAGTTAATCTTCATAAAGTGTGAATGGTAACCATGGGTTTGCAAACTGACAATGGCTCTCCGGGATTTCCAATGTTGATGGTGCATCAAAACTCTGAAAGCATACTGGATTAGCACCCAAGCAATTTACAAATTATTGTGGGTATGGCAATGGTTTTCGGGAAAACGCGGTCTGTGGTGGCGGAAAGCTTAACGACTACATCCAAAACAGGCAAACAGGCACATATCAGGCATTGTGGCCTTTGAAGAGATCGGTACAACCCCCTATACAGAGTTTCCTAATCAGCAACTTTCCCAGCATTCAACCTCAATTTAGCTCCGTGACAAAACACTGCCCTTCATATCGAACTTGCTTCTTCTAAATAACACTAAGCGTCATTAAAGGTGCCATCTGTAAAAATTGAGGTAAAAATATCCAAAAAATGACCTACACCCATCAAAAGAATGAGAAGAAATAAGGGCGATGATGTCATAAAAAAATGTCAAGTTATAGTGCTGCAGAGATATCGACCTTAATTAGCAGTAGCATTACTAGCCCTGGCCCGACAGGTAATACCAGTCTCGGCCATGGGAGGCGGTATGCGGGCAACATAACCACCAGCCAACCTGTCGTACTCAAGGAGGTAATCTAGCACTTGGAAAGCGTTCCACCCATAGGGGCTGCCATTGCTAACCAAGCCATCACCTGCTGTTAGCATCCCATTGACTCCCATTCATTTTTGAGACACTTGAATAACTTTACATCTGAGGCGTTTAAAGACTCCATTTGTCCATTGTTTATAAAGAAACACGACAATGCATAAAAGGCTCCATTACCTTGTATCTTACATTATCGCCCCGTAGAAGCTGTTTTTGTAAAAATAGGCTAACGATTGCGTCATAACCTCTGTCGCACAGTTGAGAAATTACCGTATAGACATGAGACGCTCAGAAGCAATCTTTACTGTCTATGAGGCAGTCGGGGGGACGTGGAGACATAAAGTCTGATAAAGTCAAGGTAGAAGAATGGGGAGAAGCCCATAGTGAGCCAAAAGCAACGGGAGAAAATATTTAAACAACTTGATTCAGATTTCACTTTCCACAACTACTAGAAGACCTACAGCTGTCAGACAGGAGGCTTACGTCACATCTACGTCGTCAAGCTCAGTCTGAGCCTGCGCAGTTTGCTCAGCCATCAGGAAGTGAGTGCCTCTGATTGGCCTCATTTTTCCGCCGTTGAAGTCAATGGGATAGCTCTGTCCATTTCTTTTACTGTCTATGGTCGTACTTGAACCTGATGTCAATGGTGTGGAAAGTACAGCCCACTACTGCATTTCAGTTCAGGGACGAGAGTGGACGGATGGCCAAAGCCCTTGGCCCCTTAAATGGATCTATGATAAAAATAGCTGTTTTTACCTGATCGGAAAAAGTGGAATTGGGGGCGCCCGGCGACTGTGTCCCGTCCCGTCATAATAAAAGTCCCCGTACTCGCGAGCCGTTTAGAATAGGCGCCCTCCAGTGGACGAAAAGTTGCATGGTGCACCTTTAATAATAAAAATCATAATAATAATCTTACAAATTGTCATGCAATTATTAATGTGAATGAATGGTAATCTACATCACATCATCATATCGTACACCCCAATACATGTGCCGTGATATGAAATGAAATGCTAATTGTTTCAAAACATGTTCTGTAAATTAATGCATTGTGATAGGTAATTTCTCATCCAAACAGCTATTTAAACTGCTGGAGTGCGCTTCTCAACCTCCACACTATTAACAGTACTCGTAATTTGGGTCTATATTTTGTTTTTGTGGGTGCCTTTAATCCCAATTTTTAAACTCTCAAATAAAACAATTTCGTTTTTTCCCCCACTTCCCTGGTGATGGTCTCGCGTCTCAATCATCTCAATAGTTCAGTAGTCAGGACACTGATCAGGGAGCCAGCCCATTGACTTATGTCCTAATCAGTGCCCTGAATAGTGGACTAGTGAGATGATTGAAACACGCCCGATCTCCACGTCGGAGAAGTTTCGCTTCTTTGCCGTCTTCCGTTTGTCCCTGGCGTAAAATGAGGGTGTGGAGGAGGCGGAGACTTGAATATATAGGGGCGTGTTATTCTAATGACGAACGTTTTCAGCCTCGGCATTTATCAAGGGCAGGTATTGCGTACACCTGGATTGCAGAGGTGCGCACAGCTTCATAAATCAGTCGGTGAGAGGAGTGTAAGCATAATCTTATGGCAACATATATGCCCGTTTCTACGCAAGATTGATAAATGAGGGCCATTGTGATGCAACTCCACTATTCAGGGCTGCAATATAGCACAGATCTTCTCATATTTTATTGTTAAACAAGTAAGCAATTAAAATGTTATTGTGACCATAGTTGATGTTAATGTACAACATTTTTTTTAGCAAAACAAATTTCTGCCTTTTGAGGTAATGTAAAATATGAAAAAAATCTGAACTTTGAGATATAACATAACGTTTCAATCATGAGTTTTTTTGTTGTTGTTATACAAAAAAAGGTAGTCTTATTTTTTGGAAATGTTAGATGAAATGGCATTGTGTGAGATCCAAAATTGGATTTACACACACACACACACACACACACACACACACACACACACACACACACACACACACACACACACACACACACACACACACACACACACACACACACACACACACACACACACACACATATAATGTTGTACTTGCATGTTAAATCTGAAAGATGATGCATAGTTGACAAATAAGGATAATCAATAATAATTGTTCAGAAAGGAAAGCAGTCCTACAGTCAGGTCCACTGAGCCTATGCGTGCGCTGAACTGTGTAGAACTACACAAAGATCAGCACAGACAACAATTCGCCGCTTCGAGCGATCTGTTAGCTTTCAGGGATGTTTGCAGTGTTGTCACTATGGAACACTAAACTCTCCGGAATGTGGAATCCTGTTTTTTTTTGGAAACATCAAGGCATGTTTGGACATATTCATATTTGCCCAACAGCAATTTACTGGACATAAAATATTTTCATACTGAATTCACATGAAAAATAAAAATAAAAAGTAAAAAAATAAAAAGTAAACAGAACACCAGCACTTATTATTTGTGCTGTTATCAAAATGTTACATTTTGTTCTGCATAATTTGCACAGCTGTGTGTTTATATATATGTATGTATGCATGTATGTATGTATGTATGTATGTATGTATATATATGTGTATACACTGTAAAAAAAAAAAAAAATTGCTAAAGCATTGACGATGATGCTATGACATCATTGCTAAAGCATTGACAATCTAAATTTTTCAGTTAACCAAATTTAATTCCTGTGATTTAAATTGCATCGATTCACAGAATTTCAGTTCGGCCAACTGAAAAATTTAGATGTGATCAGTCACTAAATTTTTTTTACAGTATATGTATGTATGTGTGTGTGTATATATATATATATATATATATATATATATATATATATATATATATATATATATATATATATATATATATATATATATATATATATATATATATATATATATATATATATATATATATATATATATATATTTATATATTTATGTATATGTGTGTGTGTGTGTGTGTGTGTATAATATTATTTATAAAGAATTTATTAACATTGTCTTAGCTAATATAATAATATAATATAGTGTAATATAAAAGTAATACATACTGTGTGTGTGTATGTTATGTATGTATGTATGTATGTATGTATGTATGTATGTATAATATAATATATATATATATATATATATATATATATATATATATATATATATATATATATATATATATATGTATATATATATATATATATATATATAACAATTTAAAATATTGGTTTTCAAAATATTATACTTTTAAATAATCATTTATTTCTGTGATGCAAAGCTGAATTTTCAGGATCGTTATACTCCAGTCTTTAGTGTCACATGATCCTTCAGAAATCATTCTAATATTCTGATTTATTATGAGTGTTGGAAACCGTTCTGCTGCCTAATATATTTGATGAATAAAAGGTTCAAAAGAACTGCATTTATTCAAAATAAAAAACATATTTCCAAATGATATAAATCTCCTTTACTATCAATTTTTAAAATCAATTTAACATGACTGACCCCATTTTTAAAACATTTTCTTTTTTTACTTTGTTCATCAAAGAATTATAAAAAAGCATCACAGATTATGAAAAAATATTAAGGGGGGGGGGGGTGAAACACTCAGTTTCAGTCAATCTTGAGTACCTATAGAGTAGTATTGCATCCTTCATATCGCCGAAAATTCTTTAGTTTTATTATATTTATAAAAGATATATAGGCTGTACAGAGTCTTTCCGGAAAAAACAGAGCGCCTGGAGGCGTAACGTGTGGGCGGAGCTAAAGAATGACGATCGCGAACAAAGCGGTGACGCCCTCAAGTGTGGAGAAACCCATGGCTATCGATCTCAGCTAATAGATATATGATCCAGAATCAGATTCGGAGGCTGAAATAAATTGAACAGGAGAAACAGCAGCAGCAGGATGTCCGTCTCTGTGGTATGTACTGTATTTAGTGGCCTGTCAACATTGTGTGTCTTTACTCGCAGTTTATGAGGACATGATTCGGTTTATGGACTATTGTATGCGACTAAACCTTAGCAGTAGCAAACAAAACGGTTTTCCACGTCAGACTAGTGTAACGTTATACATAGAACAGCAATGGAGTAATGTTAGCGCATTTGAATGACGAAGCACGCGATCGTGCCGTTTACTGATGTTTACTCACGCGACGATAGCCAACAGCATAGACATTTGAAGCAGTTTTACTCACCGGCTGCTTCCAAAGCGGGACCGAACCTTTATCGCTGGGACCGCTCCGTCAAAAACACACTTCTTTGGTATGATTTCGTGAAGTCCTGACAGCAGTGACCATGGAAATCCACTTTGCGACATGACTGAAACGATGTTGTGATGCTTCTCGTCATTTCTGCGTTCATATCGGTTCAAATGCAGCGCTGCCTTCCCGGAATGCTGTGCTGAAGCGTTGAAGTCGCTTGATGTCATCCATAGGGATAAAGTGGAGCGGGAGCGTGGCGCGTCATAAGTGTTCACGGAGGACTGAATCTGCAGCTGAGAGTGTTTATGGGCGTGCCTTTCCTCTTTCGCTCTTCACACCCTTCCGGGAGAAGAGCCCGTACGGCCCATACAAGGACCTTCCGCTCTATTAACGTCAAACCGAGCCATACTCGAAAAAAACTCTCCGAAACTTGTGAGAAACCGGAAGGAGTATTTTTGACACAGAAATACTCCATCAAACGTCCAACGTTAGTTTTTGAAACTTTGTCTATGTTTAGGATGGGAATCCAAGTCTTTAACAGTGTAAAAAGCTCAGTATGCATGAAACAGCATTTCACCCCCCCCCCCCCTTTAAGCAGCAGAACTGTTTCCAACTTTGAAAATGAATCCTCATATTAGAATGATTTCTGAAGGATCATGTGACACTCAAGACTGGAGGAATGATACTGAACATTCAGCTTTGCATCACAGAAATAAATGATCATTTAAAGTATAATAAATAGATAAACAATTATTTTAAATGTTTATATTTATTTATATCATATTACATTTTTGTCTGTATTTTTCATCAAATAAATGCAGTCTTGATGAGCAGAAGAAACTTCTTTCAAAAACATTACAAATAGTAATGTGTCCAAACTTTTGGCCTGTACTGTGTGTGTGTATATATATATATATATATATATATATATATATATATATATATATATATATATATATATATATATATATATATATATAATTTTTAATTATTATTTTTATTTATATTTTTACATTTGTCTTTTCCAGTAGCTTAAATGCATCCAGACATCAAAATTATTTTAAGAGTATATACAATCATTAAAAGAGCTTTTTTTTTAATTACATTTTTACTGGATGAAATCTGAAGTTTTATTTAAAAAAAAAGTATGTGTATGCACACACATACAAAACAATAGATTCTCCATGGATGTAAACACAGCTTTATAGCGGGCCCCCTTGAAACATGCAGGTTTACAACTGAAGAACAGACTCTGCATAAATTAAAGATAATCCTTGGTAAATTATGTTAATGTATTCACATGGTCTCTGCATGTGTAACATGGGTAGTATATTACTAGTTTTGGGACCCTATTTTTTGTATTGAGTTGAACCATAAACCATACATGCCCCTTTAAATGAATGGAAGTCACCTAACGAGACACAATATTGAAAATGAAAGCACTTCCGGTTCCATATGCAATCATTAAAGATGCATCTGAAAGTTTCATTATCTGATATGACTACTTTCTCTGCTGTGCACACTTTTTGCAGTGCCAATGGTTTGTTTGATCAGTGTCTGAGCTCATTGTGCTAATGAGTTGAATTATTAAAAGTTATTAAACTTATTAAAAGTTTCTTCAGCAGTCTTCAGAGATAACTTAATTCTGAAGTGTTTGGCTTTGCTGTGACTCTTGAACATCCAAGATATAGCATATATATCACCTTCAGTGTGAATTAAAAATAGCTAAACGTTTGAGAAAAAATGTATGCGTAACTGAGCTATCCGTGCTTTTGTGCATGCCGATAAATAGGAATGTTGACCAGTAAGTTACTGTACAACTGTCTTACAAACATTCTTTACTTTTTACTCACCATAGTTAGATCCAGTCAACATGACACTCTTTGCTTTTGAACCAATCTAACCCTGTTCAAAGAAATAAACCAGGGAACATGCTGATCCCTAGGAGTAAATAATATATCTCATTCAAGCAGTTACACCTCAGTTGTAATGGTTTTTAGGTGGATTTTTTGTTTGTATGTTTTTGTTTTTTGCTTTATGAATTTATTAAAAATCACACAAAATATTTATATTAAAAATGTAATCATTAATTGTATTAATTTAAGCATGAAGTGTATCTTTCCTAAATCCTCATTTAAAACAAGTGAAACTGAAACAAACACACACAGTTATTTTTGGGGCGATAGCTTCACATAAGATGTTGCAACAGTAAGCACTAAGTCTATAAAATACATTTAGGTATTCAAAATTAATTAATAATGAACTCATGATGTCTCACAATATTGTACAATGTCTTATAAATATCAATACCTCATAACTAATTGTATACCTAATAACGTATAATGCTTACCTATTTATATATATTCCTTAAAAATTGTAAAATGAATTTAAACCAATGGTGTCCAGTGCTCAAATTTGATAAAAGTTCTGATATATATACTAATCAAGCATTACATTATGACCTAATATTCCTAATATTAGGTCATAGGTCATTTGGATATTCCTAATATTGTGTTGTTCCCCCTTGACCCTTTGGTATCTGGCATCAAGATGTTAGCAGCAGATCCTGTAAGTTGCGAAGTGGGGCCTCCATGGATTGGACTTGTTTGTTCAGCACATCCCACAGATGCTCGATTGGATTGAGATCTGGGGAATTTGAGGGCCAAGTCAACACTTTAAACTCGTTATGCTCCTCAAACCATTCCTGAACCATTTTTGCTTTGTAGCAGGAAGCATTATCCTGCTGAAAGAGGCCACAGCCACCAGGGAATACCGTTTAAAGTGTGTTCATGGTCTGTAGCAATGCTTAGGTAGGTGGAACGTGTCAAAGGAGCATCCACATGGATGACAGGACCCAAGGTTTCCCAGAAAACTACTACCTAAAGTGTCACACTGCCTTCTTCCCATAGTGCATCCTGGTGACATGTCACCCAGGTAAGCAACACACATACACAGCCATCCACGTGATGTAAAAGAAAGCATGTTGCATCAGACTAGGCCACCTTCTTCAATTGTTCTTTTCTGTCTAGTTCTGATGCTCACATGCCCACTGTTGGTGCTTTCAGCACTATGGACGCCTTGACTAGTCTGTGGCTATGCAGCCCCATACGCAACAAACTGCGATGCATTGTGTATTCTGATAGTTATATCAGAACCAGCATTAACTTCTTGAGCAATTTGAGCTACAGTAGCTCATCTGTTTGATCGGACCATATGGGCAAGCCCCATGTGCATCAATGAGCCTTGGCCGCCCATGACCCTGTTGTCGGTTCACCACTGTTCTTCCTTGGACCACTTTTGATAGATACTGACCACTGCAGACCAGGAATAACCCACAAGAGTAAGAGTAGTTTTGGAGATGTTCAGACCCAGTCGTCTAGCCATCGCAATTTGGCCCTTGTCAAACTCCCTCAAAAATTATGATTATTATTTTTTTAAGTTCGGAGCATTTTCTCTTGCTCCAAAGTAGAATTTGAACCCCTTGAGTGGAGCTGGACTGGAGCAGAGTGATCAAAGTCCCCTTTAAGCGGGTAGGGAAAACCTCTGCATCTCCACTCCATTTTATGGCATTCCAGAGCAGCTTTCAGTTTGTAAATGAGAAGAAATATAACTTTAACTTAAGGTGCGTTAACGCTACGTTGAACTTACCATAAGTACGAGATTTCAACTTGTAAAAAGCGAACACATTCTCGTAGAGCTCGTAGTTACAGCTTTTAAGGTGGGAATTTTGCAAGAGCTCATATTTTGTACCACATGACTGCTGTACCACCTGACCTAGGGGTGTCCAAACCAACCTGATTCAAACACACCTGACCCAGCTAATCATGATGTTCAGGGCTGCTTGATCATTTCAGACAGGTGTGTTGAAGCAGGGTTGAAACTGAAATCTGCAGGACGGTGGCCCGCAGGAGCAGGGTTGGCACCCTGACCAATGCAGATTCATTTAGCAGTTATAATTCCGAATTCCAACAGCTCCGAATGTAACATCACGTGTTGTCCTCTTGAGACCATGCGGTAATTACGACATGGCCTAAATGCAGCATAACTGGCCAAGTTTTGTAATGTAAGTTATTAAAGCGGCACTAGGTAACTTTTGCCCTATGGGTCCCCCTACAGTTGGGAAAAAATATTTTCCTCTACTACTGTCGTAAACTCTGTCATCCTACATCAGGGGATGCCATCGCGTGTGCATTTGTTGACATGACAACAGTGATAGCCCTGAACTAGTAATGAGCCGGTCATCTCATAACCCGCGGACCCCGTATGTCTATTTAATGGTCACGTGTGCGGGGCGGGTTGTAAAAATATATACAGTGGTGCGGGCGGGCCAAATAATTTAATAAAAGCCTTCGCTTTTTTCAACCGCGCATTACTAACAGTTACCCTATTTCACATACAGGTGTTCTGCTTGTGTCGCGTGTGAAATGTCTTCATCCCAGGTACAGTGGCATATGTTTCAGCATGAATATAATTTCATGGGTTTCATTTTTTTCAAATGCCAAATGATCGCGATGCTGACGTTTACAAGCCAGCGTTATTATAGTAGTCTATAGTCTATTGGTTACTGTTTTACAGAATCTATATATGATACTTCAATTCAATGTTTGAGTGGTACACTGTAAAAAATTTCAAGTGGTTTCAACTAATTATTTTTTAGTAACTAGTTCCACAGATTTTTTTATGTTCACTCAATTTCGTTCTAGAAATTGTTACCTGAATTAACATTTTTAATTGGCTCAAACTTGACTTCAATATTAAAATGTACCTTACTCAACCTGTTTTATAATTAATTCAACGAAAACGTTTTAATTAGGGGTTTCATTTTTAAATGGTATTAATCGTTACTAGAAATTGCAGTGGAACTAGTTACAAAATGTTATAGTGACCAACAATTCATTTCAAATTTCTTTAAAATAAAAAAAAGGGCCAAAGCCCTCTTCTTTAATTTCTTTAATGCACCTTTATGCACCCTCATGTTGTTCCAGTCCTGTATGATTTTCTTTGTTCTGCTGAACACAAAAGATATTTGGAAGAATGTTTGTAACAAAGCAAATAGAGCAACCATTGACTACCATAGTATTGTTTCCCCAACTATGGTAGTGAATTGTTGCTCTATCTGCTTGGTTATAAACATTCTTCCAAATATCTTATTTTGTGCTCAGCAGAACAAAGAAACTCATACAGAACTGGAACAACATGAGGGTAAGTGATGACAGAATTTTCTTTTTTGGGGGAACTATCCCTTTAAGAAGAACTGACTGGCTTGGATGAGAAACTTTGCAATGATGACAGCATCAATGGATATCTTGGTCACACCCTGTTGGAGAAAGAAAGGGAAAAATTAATTTAAAAAAATCAAATTTTTAAACATTTTTATCCATATTTTGAATGTACTTGCATGTGTGACTAAACTAAAGTAGTTTTTTTTACCCTATTGTAACATAGGGCTTTCTTTCTCTTATGCTGTTTAGAATTCGTCCCGCTTGAAAACGAGCGCCATTTTATCATAGTATTTGTGGTTATCTCGTTCTTTTAACTTTACGGGACAATTTCACAAGTTGGAACACGAAAAATCACGTTCAACACAACCACATAACCCTAAATAGCGGCCTACATTAGACGTGTAAAAACATTAGTGGCTAAACGCATCTCGTTGTCATGTAAAGTCCCTGTTCATGTTGGACAGACATTTTAATTGCATTTTGTGTCTGTTAAGAGGCACAAAGACACCCTTTACGTTTATGCCCCCAAAGCTGCCGTTTTAGCTGAGTGGGGTCTCTGGGCATTAACTGTAATATCTCTTTGTTGCAAGGACCAATCTGGTTCGTTTTTTTATATAGACTATACTCACAAAGATATAATGATCAAGATAAACTTTCGCCGGAGTTGTCCTTTAAGGAAGTGTGGGTGTTGGTGGAAGTGACGTATATGCCGTAAAGCAGTCGAATTTTGTAGTTCTTTTTGTTCTTTTAAAAGTTTAAAAGTACGATTAAGAACGATCCAGACCCCATCAGGCTATGGCAGACGTGTCACTCAACCTATTGTAAGTCGATGTATCATCACAAGAGTCTTGAAAATATATAATGAAGGTTGAAAAGTTAACTTGTGCTGATTTAAACATTATCAGCTTATTTTTTCGAGTTGGTGCTACACCAATATGTAGCCTATTTTTTAACATCACGAAATCACATCTTTGCTTATTTTTTAGCCTAGAAATCTAGATGCACCCTAGCGGCAGCAAATCTAATCTGCTGCGAATGTCGTCTAACAACTCTCAATACACTTCTGAGCTGTAAAAACCAAACTCTGGTCAGGCCAATCACATTGTGTATAGAGTCGGTGGGCGGGGCTTCACATAATGACGGCCGAGTTGTGCTTGCTGCTTCTAGTAAACACAGAAACTGGCCAACGGCGGTCTTTTGAATCAGCTTTGACCGCGACTCTGGAAGACTTGGAGTTGAGCTTTACTCTGAGAAAAGAACAAAAAACGGCACTGAAGCCATTCTTATAAAAAGGGAAGATTTGTTTGGAGTTTTGCAGACCGAATAGCCTACTGCGAAAGTTTAATCTTCACCTTTTTTACTAGCTTCAACTAGCTCCACTTAACGTTGCTCTGGTTGGTTGTAGCGCTATCCTATCCACAACTTTCCTGCCAGTCTTAGTGGGTGTCGCCATGACACTCGATACTGACGGTATCTCAGTTCCGGTTTAGCACACATAAGTTATGCAGCGTTCACACCAGACGCGAGTGACGCAAATAAATAGCTATTCGCGCGAAGTTGGACACGTGAACATTTTGAGTCCATTCGCTTCATTCACGTGTGACATTCACAACACAACAGACGCGAATTTGCATGTCATGGGAGGGGCTTCTGCCAGGCAGCGGCAGTCGTCAGAAGGAAGGCTGCTCTCGCCGGGGTTAATGAGCGCTGAGCGCCTGGGTCTCACACCTCCAAAATCTTGCTTCCATAAACCATGCAACATAAACGGACCCGTTTGACATGTTGCCTAGTATGGAAGTAAAACTGTGCCACTGGATTTTGAATTCTAATTTTTAGCACTGAATTTTTTTACATCTAATTTTTAGCACTGAATTTTATTTTGCATCTAAATCAGACTTAGAATTTTAAAAGCCATCGAATTTCTAACTCTGTTTTTTTTGCCTATGACATTTTTTCAATGTTTTAAAAAAATTCAGTGTAAAAAGAAATTCAACGTCTCAAAAATTTCAGTGTTCAAAATTTCAAAATTCAGAGTCAACATCCGGGTAACCAAGGAGAAGCAATCGATCCCTGTATTAAATCATCCAACATCCAGCCAATCATTTACGCTCCATTGGTCATGTGACGCTGAAACAGGAAGGCGGGGAAGTTCACTTCAGGTGAGCTCCAGAGCTCAGCAGCATGGCTCAGAACACAGACGATGGCGCTTCGGTGAGTTTACTCATGATCAATGGAGCGTAAATGATTGGCTGGATGTTGGATGATTTAATACAGGGATCGATTGCTTCTCCTTGGTTACCCGGATGTTGACTCTGAATATTTTTACACTGAATTTTTTGAGACGTTGAATTATTTTACACTGAATCTTTTGAGACGTTGAATTTTTTTACACTGAATTTTTTGAGACGTTGAATTTCTTTTTACACTGAATTTTTTTAAAACATTGAAAAAATGTCATAGGCAAAAAAAACAGAGCTAGAAATTCGATGGCTTTTAAAATTCAAAGTCTGATTTAGATGCAAAATAAAATTCAGTGTTAAAAATTCGATGTAAAAAAATTCAGTGCTAAAAATCAGAATTCAAAATCCAGTGGCACAGTTTTACTTCCATAGGCCTAGCACCTTACGCACTCCATTCAATGCCCAACGAGCTTCAAATAAACTCAAGACATGTGATGTAGAAGTAATATTTATATTTTAATATTTGTAATTGTTGAAATGATGTTCATGTCAGATATTGTCAGTAGACTTTTTTTTAATCAACATGAAAATAGATGCATGAACTTCAATGAATTTAAGTGCATTGTAATAAAAAAACATAACATTTCATTGCTGTAAATGTAATTATTGAGTTTATATATTAGTTTAAACTATTTAAAATAGGCTACTGCAGTAAAAGTGTATAATTTTTGCAAGGGTATGTTTATTGTTTTCAATAATTTACAAATTTAATGTGTAGCAAGACACATTAAAAATACAAATTATTACGGGAAAATACAATTATTTTGCGAGACTCCCGCAAAGTGGAAATATATATATAAAATAATTAGTTAGAAACAACTAAACCTTTATTTATAATAAAATAAAACCGATTTACAGGCGCATGGAAGGAAGGTAACTCTCGCGTGGAGCCTACCACACTGTGGCAAAATGTCTGCACCGCATAAGCTTAGTGCTACAGATATTAGTAAGTTCTTGTAAGATAGTCAGATCCATGCGACCATCTGGGACATGTGATCATTTTGCGTTGTTATAAAAGTCTACTCCTGAATCCTGATAATACAACCAAGCGTTTAGCTGATAACAGTGGGTGCAGACTAACGTAAACCGGAAGTTCGTTACCGGTTTGTTCTACGTTGCCATAGCGTTCATGGGAAAGGTCAGAGTTCGGGAAAGTTGTGGATTGCATGCGGAGGGAGTTTGAAAGACAACCGTTTATCCCACCCCTCAGATTGAGCCCTGTCAATGGTGAGTTTCCAGACCAAACATCTTGATGTGGGTCTGGCTGGTCAGGCTACTTATTTTTAGGACAGGACCACTTAATTGCTTCTGCGACACTGCTTAAATAAACATCTAATTTTATAGTAGCCTATATGCAAGGTAACGTTATGCTTGTGTTATTAAACATTATCAGATTATTTATCGAGTTGATGTACTACACCAATACGTATCTTATTTTTTAACATCACGAAATCACATCTTTGCTTATTTTTAGGACAGGAGCACTTCATTTCTTCTGCGACAAGCAGAAACATTTCATTTTATAGTAGCCTAGGCTATATGCAAGGTATGGTTATGTTATGAAACGGTGTACAGGTATTTACGAAAAGATCTAATGGGCTAGTTTATTATAAATAATTAAGTAATTTAGTAGGCTAATTTATCGTGCGATTATGACGTAACTGGTTATAATTCATTAAAGTCTTGTTAGAATTATTTGTAAAAAAGACTATTGGTTTCAGTACTATTTATAGCTATATGTATACATTTTATAAAACGTTATAGGCTATATAGAGAGTCTCTATAAGTGTTACCAAACTTTTTTGTGTGTGTGTGTGTGGTGAACTGTGGGCGGCGCGCGCACATCCAGCCGAACTCACGGAGCGCCAGGCGATGCGTTTCATCCGGACGCGCGCACATCCATGCAGCGGAAAGCGGAGTGGATCTGACCGCTGAAGGGTGCATCTCCTACCGTTACCCAACCAATGTGATACCCTGCGGCTCTTCGGGAGAGGAGTTCCTCTGTCGACGAGCTCGACTTCACCCCGTTTACTCTTTCCAGCCATATTACTCCACAATCAGAGAATAATGGAAGCGCTTGCGACGAGATACGCACTGTTTCTTGCGCAGATCGCACTCTTCTGTTACACAGGTAAAGCAAGATTCAGATTCTGTTGTGTACTTCATCTGCTTTTAAGAAATCCTTCATTAATGTGCTTAGAAATTATTATATAGAATGCTGTTCAGGTGCTTAAAGTGCTGGGTGTTATAGTTTGCACGGCAAGCATTTTTCTATTGAACTTGAGGTTCAAACTTTAAACAGGATTTAGCTAAACGTGATTTATGTCCAAAATGTACACTTTGTTGATTCACAGTGAGCAATCTAATGGCAATTTACGCTGTTTAAAGTGTCTATTGTACCTACTATAGCCAGTCAGTCAATATTGAACAAGTGAGCATGAATTGTAGCCTACATTAGAGAGTATACACATATTCTGCTGTATAATCATGCAACCGGTAAATTCATACTCTGATTCAGTGAAAACGTAACTTTAATATCTGCTTTATATTTTTATTGATGCCAAAGTCACATTCTGCATTGCTAAGTTCATAGTTTCATACATCGAATTGACAAAGTGTTTCAAAGAAGTTGGATGGAAACAAAAATAATCAGAAACCTTTAAAATCATTCATGTATTTTGTAGGGGAAGGGAGGGGCTTGTATTTCACAATCGGTGTGTATGATGTGGGTGATGGCATAAAGATAACAGATCAAAACAATAAATAGAAAGAAAGGGAAAATAAACACCTTCAGTATGAATAGTCAGCAGTTAGTTAACTTCATTCATCCAGGCCAATAGGTGTCAGTGTAGTCCAAAATCACTTACACTAATAATAAGAGCTCAAAAAACCTTTGAGTTCACCTTTAAGTAATTAATACCTTATCTTACTGCTTGTTATTAACTTGCAAAAGTAATTATAGAAATAAAGAAAAAAGTGTGCGTCTATGCTGTTTTGTTTGTTTTTTTGCGCACCCTATGAGAAGAAATGTAACTCAGTTGGAAGTTAACGAATGCCATGTATTGTTAAATCGCCCCTATGCAGTTGAGTAGAAAGAGACAAATGTTTATACAAACTTAGACTTATATTCAAGGCTCACTATTTTGTTCACTTTCTGTTCCGATGTGCCAAGGAGGCGACTGATATGCCTGGATTAATCTTTTGGATGCAGTCTGAGACAAAGCCTCAAAAAGCTGGCCAAAGCCATTTTACTTAGGACTTGGAAAAAGCCCTTTTGTAAGTCAGCTAGTGAACCGAGATAGCCAACCGGTACCTGCTAAAAACAAAAAACAACTTTGGGCTCAGCTGCTTTCTTGTCCATTACTACTTTTCTTCTTTTTGGTTTGGTGCTCTAAATGATGCTGTGATGAAATGTGTGGCACAAAGGAAGGGCTAAATCTTTAGGACGCGAGCTAGTGAATGAATCTCTCTCTCTCTCTCTCTCTCTCTCTCTCTCTCTCTCTCTCTCTCTCTCTCTCTCTCTCTCTCTCTCTCTCTCTCTCTCTCTCTCTCTCACACCATCTGTCTTCTCAAGTGCTGTACTATAGCAAACAACTCTTTTTCCCTTCTACACTTTTTTGGCACTGCTCTGTTTTTCCACTGAGGAAGTCCCTGTGTTGTTTGTCGGGTCTTGGGTTTGTGACAGATGGTAGTTGTGGACTGTAAAGCTGTCAGTCCGGGGTTCACGCGGCCCCTCCGCTGCCTCATGGCTCATGTGTGTCCACCTGTGTGGGACGTGTGGCAGTGTGTGTCACTACAAGCTCCAATTAGTCTCTGAGCAGAACAACCCTTTTGGGCATTTTCCAGTACTAAAATACATACTCCTCTCCCATAGTGAAACTGGGTGAATTCAAGTTTGCTGAAACAGTAACTAAATATGTATTCGACTACATTTATCCAATAGCCTGGATGGCCTCAGTGATGTTTGGTTGATTTTGATAACTCAACACAACTTTGACTAAAACATGTAGAGACCCACTTGTTTTAGAGAATCATTCACTCAACCGATTCAGCTGATAAAAACACTGATTTATTCATGAAATGAAACCTTCATAATATTATACAACTATACTACATTGCTTTTTTTATGCTTTGGAATGGTTTAGGGCTGTACTAGAATAATCGAATATTCGAATATTCGTTCGGTGAGGTGGCATTCGATTTTCAGTTTTGAGATTCGAATATTCGTTTTTTTTTTTTTTTCTCAACACGTGACTTCCGTCGCGGACTCATTCTCACTCATGCTTGAAATAATAATAATAAATTAAAAAAAACACCGCAACATGCTTTCAATAAAAGCATCGCGCATTTTAAAGATTTAAATTAACAAAAAGTCAGAATAAGACAAAATAAATCCCTTATATAGAATAAAACTAATTGTAATAGATATTACATTTTGTGTCATTTTAAAAACGATTCATTTATTCTTATTCAACTGTTTATAAGCATGCTACCGTGTTCTTTATTTATTACAGTTCATTGAAATCACTGTGTGTTACTAATTTAATTTCTGTTTTGGGATTCATTTGTTTTAAAGAAAGGTTCGTTATTAATACCTTATTAAAGTTCTTGCTCTCAACAGACTTTGTGTTTTGTATCACTTGTGCACTGTCCGTTTTCGGAGCATAAACCTGCCCGTGTAATGCGTACCGGAAACTGTTCTATTTAAAAGATTATTAAATGCTTATTAATATTTAAAGAATGTGTGCCACCTGATCATATTGCACCAAATGCAACACTGCACTCCACTGGGTCTGCCGCAACACATTTACGATGCCGAAGAGTGAAACGTGAAGTCGTGAAAGATGATACAAATGCAAACCGACACTATTATTATATATTTAGCCCCACCCACCGAAGCTTCGAATATTCGATATTGATTGCCACCTAAGCTTCGAAGCTCAAAAAATGGCATTCGAAACAGCCCTAGAATGGTTTATATAGTATAAAATATAGTATATTATTATGTCTTTAGCCACTGTTTTTTTTGACAACTCATTCTTTATGAGTGAGTCATTGAATACTTTACAGATTTATTCAAAATGAAAAGATTCATTCAGCAAACAAAATTAATTAGGGGCAGAATTTGTAATCTTATTCAGCCACCGTTTTCATGAATGACTTGATTGAATCATTCAGTCAATCAAATTTTTTTGTAAAGAAAACGATTTATTCAGGAACTTATTCAGGG
The DNA here is from genome assembly GCF_024679245.1 of Pseudorasbora parva. NCBI lineage: Eukaryota > Metazoa > Chordata > Actinopteri > Cypriniformes > Gobionidae > Pseudorasbora > Pseudorasbora parva. The sequence continues at coordinate 17,355,091 of NC_090196.1, read as the reverse complement.
ATTAAATTAATTATTCAGAGATTCGTTCAAAACACCTGATTCATTTATTGGCTTCATATGGGAAGGTGTTTATTATTGGAGCAAAAGCAGACAAAATAACTATCCATATATTGTCTAAAATGTAAATGACTCAATATTGACTATAAAATTGATGAACTGTATAAAATTGATATGATGGATGATTCATTGGTTAATGTACAGATTTGTGCATAACACTGATTCATTAACTTCATATGGGACTGGCTATTATTGGAGTAAAAACAGACAAAATAATTATCCATATTTTGTCCAAAATTTTAATGACTCAATAAAATCGATATATAATACACACAATCACGTTGTTCTGAACAAAGGCTTTACTGATTCAGTCTTTGTGCTCGTTTGTAAGTGTCCAACAGTTTTTTTGTCTGCGTTTTCTCTCTCCTTTTTGCTCTTTGGTGTGGGCACTTGGGTCAGCTTACCATCCAGACCCCTGTCCGAATCTGCTTGTGAAAACCGGAGCATATTTCGCCCCGACAGCAGCGACGGGGGCATTTGATGAACAGATTATTCAGTATTAGGCTCAAGCACATTCACCCATGCGGAGGGGACGCACTGAGCCTCAGAGTCATGTCTTTTCTCTCGTTCCAGAGACAGTGGAGGGGCCGAGGCTGAGTGAACCAGGGCGGTGGATGGGATGGTGGTGAAGGGGGGCACTGATGGCAAGCCAAATCTCTGCACCATCCTGCCCATGGCCTTGGGCCAGTCCCTCTTAGTGAATTATGCTGTCAGCTGCTCGATTTGTTTTATGCCTGGCTGGCAAGAGGCGGCCGGTGCTCGTGGACATGCAACAACGCAGGGTGTCTGGACTGGGAGGGGGGTCTTATTGTTGTGGCATGTGAGTGTGACATTCAGGAGGGCCCCTGATTTGTCCCAATGGTGGTGCTCCCATGTCACAAAGGATGGATGAGCGAGTTGGGGTACTTTTGTGTGTCTGTGTGGGAGAGTGGGCTGAACTTGAACTGAGTGTGTCAGAAGCTTTCCTGTTTATGCTCTTTTATTGCAAACACCTATGTGGAGCGCTGCTGGGTGTATTAAAGGGATAGTTCATCCAAAAATGCCTTTGCAACCCTGCATGACTTTCTGTCTTCAGTGGACAACAAAAGATGATATTTCTTAATAGGAGCACAACAAATGACTGTTGAGTGAGTCATTCAACAAACAAAATTAATTTTGGCAGCATTTGTAATGTAATTCAGCCACCGTTTTCATGAATGAGTTATTGAATCATTCATTCAAACTATTTGTTGAAGAAAATGGATTTATTCAGGAACAAAACAAGTTCTTTCAGTGATTCAAATAAATAAATAATTTACAGATTTGTTCAAAACACTGATTCGTTCATCATGTTCATCTCTCGCAAAAGTATTGCATTTCCATAGAATGTTTACATTTGCTCGCAAACATTTTTTTCCTTGCAAAAGCATTGAAATCTAGTTTTCTTTCCACTTCATATTAGCCTGGTTAAAACCAGACCATTCTCAGTGGTAACTGAGTTATGGTCTGGCAAAGCTTCATAGACAAATCATTTCCAATGGGGTGTCAGCAACGGACGATGACTTATGCAGAGCGATGGAGAATCATCTGAGACAGCAATTCTCCGTTTGTGATTTCGAGGAAGATGTTGCAATGGCTTCTGACGACTTTTGCCGTTGTTGTAAAAACATATGATAATAGCTGGTGTTCACTGCCACTCCATCAACATATTTGTGAAATTTGGAAACCCTAATAGCATCTCAGAACAACTGAAGCATCTCGGATTGACGGTCGAACAGAAAACATTGAGCTCTGATCGCATTGGCCATTATTAGAACACCATACTAATACTGTGTTTGACCCCCTTTCGCCTTCAGAACTGCCTTAATTCTATGTGGCATTGATTCAACAAGGTGCTGAAAGCATTCTTTAGAAATGTTGGCCCATATTGATAGGATAGCATCTTGCAGTTGATGGAGATTTGTGGGATGCATATCTAGGGCATGAAGCTCCCGTTCCACCACATCCCAAAGCGGCTCTATTGGGTTGAGATCTGGTGGCCTGTAGGGGTCATTTTAGGCCAGTGAACTCATTGTCATGTTCAAGAAACCAATTTGAAATGGTTCAAGCTTTGTGACAGGGTGCATTATCCTGCTGGAAGTAGCCATCAGAGGATGGGTACATGGTGGTCATAAAGGGATGGACATGGTCAGAAACTATGCTCAGGTAGGCCGTGGCATTTAAACAATGCCCAATTGGCACTAAGGGGCCTAAAGTGTGCTCAGAAAAAATCCCCCACACCATTACACCACCACCACAAGTCTGCACAGTGGTAACAAGGCATGATGGATCCATGTTCTCATTCAGTTTACGCCAAATTCTGACTCATCGAGACTCATCAGACCAAGCAACATTTTTCCAGTCGTCAACTGTTCATGCAAATTGTATCCTATTTTCCCTATTTGTAGTGGAGATGAGTGGTACCCGGTGGGGTCTTCTGCTGTTGTAGCCCATCTGCCTCAAGGTTGTGCGTGTTGTGGCTTTACAAATGCTTTGCTGCATACCTCGGTTGTAACGAGTGGTTATTTCAGTCAAAGTTGCTCTTCTATTAGCTTGAATCAGTCGGCCCATTCTCCTCTGACCTCTAGCATCAACAAGGCATTTTCACCCACAGGACTGCTGCATACTGGATGTTTTTTCCTTTTCACACCATTCTTTGTATATTCTTTATATATACATTCTTTATATATATATATATATATATATATATATATATATATATGTATATGTATATGTATATGTATATGTATATGTGTATATGTATATGTATATGTGTATATGTATATATGTATATGTATATATGTATATGTATATATGTATATATGTATGTATATATATGTATATATGTATGTATATATATGTATATATGTATATATATATATATATGTATATGTATATATATATATATATATGTATATATATATATATATATATATGTATATATATATATATATATATATAAAAATAATGTAATAATATTTAAATAATAATCTGGAGTCTTTGGAAAATTGTGTCTCAAACTTTATTCAAATTCAGTCATTTCAGATGTTAGAACATTTTCAGACTTGAGATTTGTTACGCTAGTTATTTATTTACAATTTTTACATGATTACTAGATATAGTATGAGGAAATAAGAACAGAAAGGCCAGATCCAGAGCTGCTGTGTGTGTGTGTTAGCACAGAGTAGCCGAGTGTTGTTCTTTTCTCGGGATTTAACGAAAAGTAACACAGACGTGATAGCTGATTCGAACGAGTGATGTTCCACGATGGCATCCATCTTTGTAATGAACAAAATCTGCTTCACAGTCGCTGCGCTGTCATCATCGTGTAAAGCCCGTCCCAACGTTTCTGACTGGTGCGGCGATTTTGGCGGATTAGAAATGGGCTTGAATGGGCTCTTTGCCAGACTACTTGCAGAGCAAATCTAAATTTGCCGGAAGTTGTCTGGGTTTTCCCAGGCTAACTTCATATGTTTTTTTCCAATACAAAATGTTTACTTGCGAACATAGGGAAATGCAAAAAATAAAATAAAAAATAAAATTCCAATTGCATGCAAAATTGTAGTAGTAGATTTGTGCTCCTGAGCCGCAATTTTAATATCATTGCTTCCCAAATTAGAAATGTTTAAATGCATCAGAGTTTGAAATCAGCAACCCTCCAGAATACCTTAGCATCCACCTGGAACCTAGCAGCAAGCAAACCACTACTCAAACAATTATAATTCCCTAGCAATAGCTAACAAATACTCCACAACCATCTCGCAATGCTTTAGAACTTATTTGAAAATCATAGCAACAGTATATCAATTTTCAACCATCTATAACACTCAGATCAAAATGATAGTTTAACACAAACAAGCACTACTTACATTTTCTTCATAAAATGTAAAACATCCAGTCTTTCATATGCTATCTCATCTCTCCAGATTTTCCTTTATCTCCCCGTCCATTGAATGTCTGTCCCTTTCTCTCCGTCACTCGGGAATCTCAGCATCTTCATCTCGATGCGTGTAGATTGACAGGTTCCGCTGGGGCCCCTATGGCGCTCTGCCGGTTGGGCGGTTGGGTCAGTATCCCTGACTTGCCACTTAATTAATGACAGAAGACTAGGGTTTGCTGTCATGCTACTGAAAGCGCTACTCCCGTCTGCCATTGGAGAAAACAAGAGCAGGTCTGTTGAGTGCTAGCTTAAGATGCTTTGAGATCGCTTCCTGTTCTTTTCCAGGCTAGAGGTGTGTGGTCTAGATCTCTGCTCTTATTCAATAGACCTTGGAGAAGATGCTGAATACAAATCAAAGCAACGTTTGGAAACTATGATAGTCTTTTGGTCTCTGACACCATGCAAGTATAAAGTCAGCGGTCACTGGACAATCAAAGCAGCTCGTATTTTCACTTAAATCACTTTTCTTCTGAAAGTAGTTTCAATGCTGTTTGTATAGAATGTGAGCAGGTTAAAGATGCATTATTGATAGAGTGTATAGGACTACAAAAGGTTGAATTGTATACAGTCCTGGGGGGCTTGGGTTACTGGATCTTCTGACAAGGATGGAAGCACTTTGGAGTATTAGGAGGTGTAACTAGGGGATACTAAGTCACATTTGTGGTGTAACCTATTATTAGCTTCTTTTTTTGAATGATTTTTTGTGCCATTTTTGTCTATATTGAAACAACAATGTAGGAGTGAGGTGTACAGGATTGAAAATGATCAGGAGCCAGGACTAGAACTTTGTTCAGCTGTCACAGTGTCACCCATGAGGCAGTCTTCTCAGACAAACGGAGCAGCTCTTAATTTGCAAACGGAACTGCAAGACTGTTCGCTGTTGGTGACATATTGACTTTGATACTAGCAGGCTAGTTTTGATCATATAAGCAGACTGTTCTGATCACATAAACACACAGAAGGTCTCCTCTTAGCCAAGGCATATGATATAGAATCCACACCTGGGTAAGTAGACAGCTGGTGGATGAGCTGTGGGTGGTCTTCTGATGTCCCCCAGATGGGACTTAAATGGGACCAGGGCAAAAGCTTATCTCATAATCAAGGCTCTTATAAGATTTACAAGCATATTTGACACTGATGAGTTCCTGGAGGACTGCAATTCAAAGGTGCGTTTCCTGAGAGCATTGTTAGCCAACTATGGTCGCAAGTTCCGTCATTATCAGCATAGTTCAACGAGTCGTGTTTTTCCCCGAAACCATAGTTCCAACGAACTTTCGCAAAAGTTCTGTGGTTGGAACATCAACACTCGACCTGTGGTTAGAAGCATCATTTCTTGTTTGCATGACGTGGGCTTAATAAATCCTTATCTTGAGCCAAAATAAGCAAGCTGACATTGAGTACAATCTATATCTTTAATTTCCATTATATAGAAATGCCATTTACGTCTTTTAGAGGGTTTTTACGCGACAACGTGCTAAAAAGCGTTGTCTATACGATTCCCGTTCACATGAATCTGCGAAAATTACCAAAAAAAGCTGTATTTTGCATGCCAGGCCCGTAGTTGATGTACGCATCCGTGGACATGTAATGCTCATGACGTCGTCATTTACACAGGTTCGCATTTTTGTTGTTTACATGGAAAGGTAAAGGTATTGTTTTTAAAACCTATTATTTTTAAACCCGTTTTCAGGCCCCCAAAAAGCTGTTGTCATCTAAATGAATGGCTAAGGTTTCCCTTAGTTTGTCAAGAGATTTTAAGCACCATTTTTGAAGAGTTTGCATATGTGTACATGCTCTAGAAGGAGCCGACTATTTCCTTTACTATATATATAATATAATATATATATAATATTATTAAAGAAGAATTTCATTTTCTAATTTCACTTGGTACTGGGATTTGTATACTTTCAAATATTTCCCAAATCTTAACAAAATGCATACACATACCATTAGTCAGGTGATTACTATTAGGGTTGAGATGGATTTTTCTAAATGTTTTAAAATGTTTGAGTGTGACTCAAGGACACTTCAGCGCTTCAAACGGGTGACAGTCCTCTGAATACTGAGTCTTCCCCCATCTGAGAATCCGTGCTCTTTTCAATTAGGATACCACTCAAAATAGCTATTCGCATGGGTCCTCCAGGCCATCAAAGAAATAATAGGAGATTTTCAGAGTCTCTTAATTAGGGCTGATTCTCGTTAATCCAGTTCACCCTGCCTACACCATCCGCTGTGGCCTGATGCAGGTGAAAGAACAATAAGAAATTCCTCCATCCTTTTTCATTCAACTTGCTGTAATGCTTTTGAATTTCTACTAGGTTGAGTGGGTAATCTCTGGCTTTGAATGTGAGGAGGAGACCCATCAGAGAGTCTCTCACACTTCTTAGAACTCCCTTTGCACCAGCCAATTAGCTAAGATTCATCATATTAAACTGCTTTATCACTTGCCATATTAGATACATTTATACAGACTTCAAAGAGTATTTGGAGCTCTTTGGTTTATATTATAAATTGTTTTATTGCAGCAGTTCTTGACTGTTGGGTCATGACCTAAAAACGGCTTGCAGGTCTGTTCTGATAGCAACTTAAATGGCCACTTAAAAGTCAGAGTTAAAGGTGCACTATGCAACTTTTCCGTCCACTAGAGGGTGCCTATTCAAAACAAAGGCGTAGTTTGATGATGCCAAGTTTGAGTGCAGCATCTTGGGACATGTGGCCTTCACCTCACAGCCGGTAGAAAATAGGACTCTGGCAGAAATCATGTTGATGAATGTGCGGTTATTAACGTGACTGTAGTATGAAGCAGAGCATGACCAAATGTTGTGGAGTTTAGCGAAGCCGTTGGAGCGATTGTTATGCAAAAACACGCCTCGCGAACGAAGGGACTTTTATCAGGACACAGTCGCCGGCGCTATTTTCCGCTTTTACGGTCATGAGTATGAGGTAACGCAGCTCTGTTTATCATATTAGATTTATTTAAGTGTTTTTAAAATGATGTTCTCTGTGCGTTCGCTTTAGCGCTCGCTAGAGCGTTTCTGCCAAAATCGTAAACCGAGGGTAACAATGACGCAATTGACAGGTGACTCCCTCAGACACTATGCTCAGACGTCCTAGCTCCTTGGTTAAAATAGCAATTTTCTCACAATTTACAAATAGTTGGAAACATTTGGGATATTGTAAGTACTCAACTGAATTAAGAGAGAGGCTGTACCTAGTCTTTTAATGAGTCGCAGGTGTGTTTTGGGGCGTAATGTGCAATAAACCAATCATCTCCCATTCCCTTTAAAAGCCAGTTGTGCTTGCAGAATTTGTGAGTGGAAAGACTGAATACTTCCCCAGAGAAGTCTTTTTATTTTTAGTATTTAAAAATGTTTGTGTGCTGCTGTGCATCTGTGTTTGTATGCGTGTTTTGCACCCACCAATAGAAGCAATAGACGCACCAATTTACTAACGCGCCTTTTAAATAACACAACAAATACTGCGCTATTGACTTTAGAACAGGTTTTTTTTAGTCAATGGTGCAGTTGTTTTCAGTTGCCTTTGAAATAGCAACTCATACTCCTGAACACACCTTGTTTTCAGACCAGCACACCCATGGGTGAACAGATTGGAGCGAATGCATTTGCTATTTAAACAGCATGGAGCTGGACGTGAAAATAATAACGACGTCGGGCTGAAACTAGCAAAAACACTAGTTTTTTTTGAGGATTTAAAGAAATTTGAAACTTAGTAATTGTGTGTTTTGTGGTTTTAGTGTTATGTTGTCATGGCAACATAGAAAAAAATACATTTTTTTACACATTTTACACAGAAAAAATATTTTCACACTAATATCATATAACATAATTGATGAGTATTTTAACATTTATAGATTATCCTCATTCCCTTCCATTTGTAAGACACAGAGACACAGCATGTTTGTGTGTGTGTGTTTGTGTGTGTGTGTATGAACAAGTGGGAATTCATTTTTGTGGTTAGCTGGAAATGTTTTTTTTTTATGGACATTTTCAACTTTGAGAAGTGACAAAAAGCTAAAACTTTTATAAAAATCCAAACTTGTATAATCTTGGAAGTCTAAATATGTTTCTGTTTTTGGCTCTTACTGAATGCTGGTGGGCTCTAGATTAAGTTTGTGTTTTCCTAGGAGGTCTTGTGCCAAATCAGAGACTCCTTATGTTCCGACTGAATCCTCTGAGCATGTGGAAATCTGGTTGAAATGATTCGTCTCAGATGTAGAAAGCTCTTTCTTCATTGAGAGACTGGCTCTGTATACAAGATGCTCATCTGTGTTGATCATTTATCAGGATGTTTTTACTGACGTTTTCTTGATAACATCTTTGAAACAACTTGAGTCAATTAGCTTCCAATAACATTCAAGACATATGTCACTATTGGATATGGTAACACTTAAGTTTATGGTCCAATTCTCATTATTAACTAGTTGCTTATTAGCATGCATATTAATAGGATATAGGCTGTTTATTAGTACTTATAAAGCACATAATGCTTTGCTTTATTAATTTTTTTTCAATTATCAATCACAAATCCAGTCTATGCCATCAAAGCCAGCATTGATATAGATATTATTACTAAGATCAAGAATACTTTATCATTGTTGCAAAATGTATCAGTGGCATTCAAAAAAATTTCATCAATCAAAATATCAAAAAATTATATATTCATATATATCTATATTTATATCATCAATATCTATCTTATCTTTCCCATGTGCTTGAATTGGCATACATGACTTACAGAGCACTCTGCTTATTTTTTCCCAATTTAATTTCAGTGTTGCTCTGCACTCGATTGGTTTCTTTCTTGCCATTAAGGTTTGTCTATACGTCTTTTATGACCGTGCAAGATGCTGTCTCCTTTCAACTCTTTCCCCATAAACAAAAGGCTCTGATGGACCCGTGTTTAAAACACAGCCAATCCAACTGTAAATGTTTACTGCTGTTTTGCTTTGGAGGCAGCTCTGCTATGAATCTAGTGGCACGCTTAACTTCGCTCATTTTGGCTCAGGTTTTTCTTATAGTTGCATGAAGAGCTTTAACGCACACAATGAAGACGAACATAAATAAACTCCTAACTTCAGCGAGTTATAGTGAAAGAGACTGGCCTGAAACTGTTCATGGTGTTGGGTGTGAGTTGGCCCAAGGTCCATTTGTTTTCCCGGAGTAGTAACAAAACGTTTCCTGCATGCTGATTGGCTAATAGAGCTCTTTGGCCAAGATAACCTTTCTAAATGTGAACTTGGGTTGTTAGTTTTCTTAAAGGGATCATCTTTTCATCATTTACTCACCCTCATATTGTTTCAAACCTTTATAAAAAAGGATACATTTGCAACAAAAAAACAACAACAACAAAAAGAAACATTTCATACTGGTTCACTGATTCAATCAAAGAAAGATTTGTTCATGAACACGCACTAAGAATAGCCAAGGTTCTAAATTTAAGGCCTAAAGTTAAATTAGAATTATCCCATAATTTACTCACCCTCAAGCCTACGGTGTATATGAATTTCTTGTTTCAGCCAAAAAGCTTCAGATGAGTTTTTGAAGCTCCAAAAAGCATATCTGATCCATCCAGTGATGCCAGTAACGCGTTACTTAGTAATGTGTTAGTCTAATCTGACTACTTTTTTCCAGTAACGAGTACTCTAACGCGTTATTATTTCCAAACCAGTAATCAGATTAAAGTAATTTATCCAAGTCACTGTGAGTGACTATTTTAGACATTTTCCTTAGTAAAAAAATTATATTTTTGCTTTCTTCTTGTGTCTCAGGGAGAGTATTTTTTCAGGAAATATTTTGATTTCATTTTATTTTTTGATTTCAACTTAAAACGTCAGGAGATACATTGTTTAACGTTACTGTTAAAAAAGTACTTTCTAATAAAGTGTGTTGCAAAAATGGTCATTTCTATGTTGAGGCGGCAGGGGTGTTGTCGGCAACTGATGAATGTAACTAATAAAGTAACTTGTAATCTTACTTAGTTACTTTTAAAATCAAGTAATCTGTAAAGTAACTAAGTTACTTTTTAAAGGAGTAATCAGATACATTTTTCAAAGTAACTGTGGCAACACTGGATCTATCCATCATAAAAGTAATCCATACAACTAAAGTGTCTATGCCGTTGCCAGAAACCAGTGATTTATACTTAACAAAGTTTTATAAAGATTTTCCTTTTTTTAATGGATGGATCAAAACTGTTTCTTTAATTTTTATACATTTAAATTGCATCTAAATTTTTTATCCATTTGGATTACACCGTTTTAACATTAGCAGACTAATAAACTTAATGTGGTGCATATTTATGAAATTAAATTATTCAAATCGCTTAGAATCAGTGAATTCTGTTCATGTGAAAACAATTAAATGTATTCAGTTAAAGGTGCAGTGTGTAATATTCGAGCATCTATTGGCAGAAATGCAATATAATATACGTAACAATGTCCTTACAGTACGGTTATTCAACAAGAAATTCAACAACAATCCAAATCCAATTACTAAATAAAATATTGGCTAAATATCGCCAAGTGTTGTTCTTGGCTTTTAACAGTACTAAACAGAGTGGCTAGTGCAGTGATAGTGGACAACAGGATAATCACACTGGCAACCAACGTCTGGTCCTTGATGAACCCGGTCACCATCAGTCTTATCGGGTAACACGATAGAGTTGATGCTGGAATGCACTGGAACGAGATTACAGAGCAATTAAAAGCATATCCTCTACCCACACACACTTCAGAACCATCAAGTCACACACTCAAACACACACTCACACACCTATAAGCTTCATCTGCTCACTCTAGCAACAGCATATTCACTCTGTGTTTGCTTGCTGGCTGTGTTATTGCCATTGATTTCTGCACTGTATAATACAAAATAGAGTGGTGCAGGGATGATGTAGATTGCGCCGAGCCGAAGTACTCTCAGAAGTGCTATTCCGCCATACATTATAGTTCTCCTTTTTAATCCGATTAGAAACGCTCCACGTTTTATTTTGTCACCATACTTGATCGTTCAACTACTCGTGTAACTGTATTTAAATAGGGGAAACGTGGAGGTGTTTGGTACTTCTAACTTGATCTCTGTTTGGTTCCATAGTGAATGAACTGGGCTTAGAGAGCCAAGCTAAATGCTATCAGATCGTCACTGCGTGTCAGAGAGATTAAGTGCACGCACTGAGACGAGAGTATCCCTTTAAGATTATTTTATCAACTGAAGTGGTATGCTAGCAGATGAACTTAAAGATAATTGCCACAGACTAAAAGTCTTGAATCAGTTGTTTTCACTAATTAGCAGTCTACAGGTTTTTCAACACGCACTCGCACACTCAAATTACTGTGTGCCTGTTGCATATATTGTTTGTGCATTTGGATTGTTGTTGAATTTCTTGTGCTTGCAGTTTCAGTATATCACTTTATTTTTGTGCTGTGTTTTATTTTCTATGTTGATTCTGTCATCCTACTTCAAAACCAGGGTTCACCTCACCTCTTGGTCTTTGAATCCTTGTTCTCACCTCATGTTGACTGGGTTTGATCCTGTGTGCTGCTCTCTCCTGTCTCATCTTTTGAGATGGCTCTCTTGGACTACTGTGTGGCTGTACACCTTTAATTTTACTAATGACAGCTGAGGTTTGAAGTGTGCTCTTCTGGCACATGTCTTCAAGGGGTGGTTGTGCTCTCTCGTTCTTAATGCATTAGAGAGGGGAGGAACAAAGGGTCACCTTCCTTACATTACCCTCTTGATACCTCTCTGTCTTGTCTTGGTTGCTGTTCCTCATGTCAGTCTTTTCATATCCTTTTAGCAGGTTGGACACTGAATAAGCTAAAATTATTGAGCCAAGATGCTTTGCCCTTTTTTTATTTATTCACCCTTTTTTTCCATGTTAGTACAAACCTGTATGATCTTTCTTCTGCTGGACACAAAAGACACGTGCTTACTGGACACATACTTGCCTGGCACGGGAGACCCCCGTTATCAGGAAGGCGATTCACCCAGGGTGAATGAACAGCCCTCTCTTCCACCCTCATAACCCACAACTGAGGTGCCCTTGAGCAAGACACCTAACCCAAAATCACTCCCTGGGTGCCGGCAACAAAAATGCCTTCCCACTGCTCTGTGTGTGTGTGTGTGTGATGGTCACCTTCATTTATATAGTGCTTTTTACAACACAGATTGCTTCAAAGCAGCTTTACAGTGATGGTTAGGGTTAGTTAATACTCGCTGTGTGTGTGCTTCGATAGATGAAATGCAGTGAACAAATTCACAGTCTGTGACGCCATACTTGGCTTCACGTCACATCACTTCCCTTTTTAAGAAGATATTTGGAAGAACGTGGGGGCGGACCATACATTTTGACTTTCAATTTATGGACCAAAAAACGTTTTCTTTAAAATATTGTTCCACAGAAAAAAGAAAGTCAGACAGCTGACAGAATTGAATTTTTGGTAACGCTATAGAATAATGGTCATTAGTTGACATTATTTAATGTATTATAACCAACATGAACTAACCATGAGCAGTACATGTTACTGTATTTGTTCATCATCGTCATCGTCAACGTCAACAAAAACAGCTGTTCATGTTAGTTCACAGTGCATTAATTAATGTTAACAATGATTTTAATAATGTATTAGTAAATGTTGTAATTAACATTAGCAAAGATAAATAAACGCTTTATTCGTGCAGTTCATTATTAGTTCATGTATTGGTTCATGCACTTTTTTTTTTTTTAAATGTTTTTTGCTATGCCTTTAAGGGCAACAGAGTTACCTTCAAATAACTCTATAGTTTACTAAAACACATTTTTGTTATACATATGTTGGAATAGCTACAAATATGTGATAGTAGAAAAGTGAGACCGTTTATGTATTAAACAATCACTTTTTCATGACAGCATTTGACTGAAAAAAGAAAACTGAAAATAGAGTTGTGCAGGTATGATGTCACTTTTTAGGTCAAAATGCTGAAACATTCAGATGCATTTTAACACTTCCGGGTCCATCGTCATTTTTTTAAATTTTTTTAATGGAATTTTGGTTAAATGGCTAAAGTAAGGTCTGTGGTGAACACAAGCTCAAGACACTTTTACATTATTGTATGACATAAATTAGTATTACCCCACTCATGATTTTTTAAAAGCTTTTATGTGTCTTAAAAACACGCTAAATGGGACTTTAACGTTATCACCGAACAGGTAAACTCAGTATGCTTGCAGCCTTGTTATGCTTACAATTGTGCTCTTATAAACTATTAATACTCAAACCTTCTGGGAAAATGATTTTAAATAAAAACTGGAAGAGCTGTCAGAAGCTTAGTGATAGTGACTTTGCAGTCGTGGGACTGTGGTGTAGTTTGTTTATAGCTACTTTTAGCTTTTTACTTTTGGCGACTGCATTTAGGCTAATAAAATAAATAAAAGTTGTGTTATCTGTGACAATGATCTTGATGGACAAAATATGCAAGTATCATAAAGTTTTGTTTTTTGTGATAATCCTAAAGGCTTTTGAAAAATCCTATTGGATTTTTGACGAGGGAACCAGTATGATGCTAACTGCTGGTTGGCCTCATACCGGTGACGGCATACCTGCACCATGCTATATGAATTCAGTTTATATGACTTCTCGCTATAGCGCCTAACACATTCTAAGCTTGTTTAGCTACAAGCGTTTGCATTCACATTCTTTGGCTTTAGGGGAGAATATGTCCACACTGCAACTCTAATGATAACAACACAGAAAAATATCATTAGAATCACTTTCAGAATATTTTTTTTCAGCTGATGAATAATAAAACATTGACAGCCAACCAGAATCCATCCTACTTTCTAAAAGTTTGAGCAATTAAAGTGGCTGATGGCAAAACTGCAGTGCATGTTTTTTAAGCGTCATCGCCCATGGTGTGGATACTAATATATGTCTGTCATGAGACTGTTTTCAAGTTTCTGAGAGATTGGCATGATAATAGAGATTGGTAGCCTGACAAGCCAGACTCACATCAAGATGTTTGGTCTGGAAACTCACTAGCCTGGATGCCAGCCGAACTCAGCCCCGCCCACAACATTTGAGCTCGATCCATAGAGGAGGGATTATGCCCAGACAGAAACTGTTCGGATCAATGAAATCATCTAAATTATTAAAGGCATTTCAAAGTTTATATGCAGGGGTTTATAAGAACCAGCATGTTGAATGTTCATAACTTCATGAACGCTTTGTTCTTTGTTAGCGAAATGTCTTCAAACATTACTATGTTCAAGAGTAGTAGAGAGTAACCAAACCTCCTTGTCTTGTCTAGAAACCAGCAGGACTTTGTTACATGTCATTCACTCTCTGTTACACCATGTACTAGGAAATTAAGCCGATGTGTAAAGCTCTTGGCTCCATGAGAGCTGTTGATTTGGTGAAAGGGAATATGGGTTCTCTCAGACAAAAGCAATCACACAGGCTGTAAGGCGTTACAATGTGTGAACCTGCAGTCGGGCCGTGGCTCTCACGGTTGAGCCACTGATCTCATTATTGTGTTTGTATTGATGCGGTGAATGGGGCAGACCATGAGAAAGTAGATGGCTGCAGTTCAACAGGGAGGGAGCGAGTGAATGGCCGCCTCTCCTGACTTCAGTCCTTTTTCATAATTAATTTTCTTTTGTTATTCTCACCTGTGTGCTTTCCAATGTAGCTCATGTTTCAGAATGGCTCCTGGCAGTTAGTAATACACACTCATGTTTCAGTGTTGTAGCTGTTGATAGTGTTGTAGCAGTTACTAACTTTTTTTTTTTTTTTTTACAGTTTATCTCTCAATTAAATATCACTAGGCAAATGTATTGTCTGTAACCTTTTCTATTTCACCTAAAAATTGTCATCACACTTTTAGATTAGTCCAATTCTCACTATTAATTACAAATTTTGCCTCAATTATTTATCATAACTCCTAATTCCTGCTATTAATAGTTAGTAAGGTAGTTGTGAAGTTTAGGTATTGGGTAGGATAAGGGATGTACAAACCCGATTCCAAAAAAAGTTGGGACACTGTACAAATTGTGAATAAAAAAGGAATGCAACAATTTACATAACACATCAAATGTTGAAAGTGAGACATTTTGAAATGTCATGCCATATACTGGCTCATTTTAGATTTCTTGAGAGCTACAAAAGTTGGGACAGGTAGCAATAAGAGGCAGGAAAAGTAAAATGTACATATAAGGAACAGCTGGAGGACCAATTTGCAACTTATTAGGTCAATTGGCAACATGATTTGGTATATAAAGAGCCTCTCAAGTGTGGCAGTGTCTCTGAAGTCAAGATGGGCAGAGGATCACCAATTCACCAAATGCTGTGGTGAAAAATAGTGAAGCAATATCAGCAAGGATTTTCTCAGAGAAAAATTGCAAAGAGTTTGAAGTTATCATCTGCAATGCATACTATCCAAATATTCAGAGAATCTGAAACAATCTCTGTGCGTAAGGGTCAAGGCCGGAAAACTATACTGGATGCCGGTGATCTTCAGGCCCTTAGATGGCACTGCATCGACGACACTATAATGGAAATCACAACATGGGCTCAGGAATATTTTCGGTAAACCTAATCCACCGCGCCATTCGCCGTTGCCGGCTAAAACTCTGAGTCAAAAAAGAAGCCATATCTAAACATGATCCAGAAGCATAGGCGTTTTCTCTAGGCCAATGCTAATTTAAAACGTTGACTGTGGCAAAGTGGAAAACTATTGTTGTCAGACGAATCAAAATTTTAAGTTCTTTTTGGAAAACTAGGACGCCATGCCATCTGGACTAAAGAGGACAAGGACAACTCAAGTTGTTATCAGCGCTCATTTCAGAAGCCTGCATCTCTGATGGTATGGTGTTGCATGTGTGTGTGGCATGAGCAGCTTGCACATTTGGAAAGGCACCATCAATGCTGAAAGGTATATCCAAGTTCTAGAACAACATATGCTCCCATCTAGATGTTATCTCTTTCAGGGAAGACCTTGCATTTTCTAACATGACAATGCCAGACCACATACTGCATCAATTACAACATCATGGGTGCATAGAAGAAGGATCCGGGTTCTGAAATGCCCAGCCTGCAGTCCAGATCTTTTACCCATAGAAAACATTTGGCTCATCATAAAGAGGAAGATGCGACAAAGAACACCCAAGACAGTTGAGCAACTACGCTTGTATTAGACAAGAATGGGACAACATTCCTATTTCTGAACGTGAGCAACTTGTGTCCTCAGTCCCCAGACATTTGCAGACTGTTATAAATATAAGAGGGGATGTCACACAATGGTAAAGACGGCCTTGTCCCAACTTGTGTTGATACCATGAAATTTAAAATCAACTTATTTTTCCCTTAAAAATATACTTTTTTTTCTCAGTTTAAACATTTGATATGTAATCTATGTTATATTCTGAATAAAATATTGAAATTCGAAACTTCCACATCATTGCATTCTGTTTTTATTCACAATTTGTACAGTGTCCCAACTTTTTTGGAACCGGGTTTGTAGAATAAGGTCATGCAGAATAAAGCATTAATATGTGCTTTATAAGTACAAATAAACAGCCAATATCCTAGTAATATACATGCTAATAAGCAACTAGTTAATAGTGAGAATTGGACTCTAAACTAAAGTTTTACCAAATGCGGTCATACTTGTCCTTATGCCATTCCAAACTTTATATTTGCAATTCTGTTTGTTGATGCTAGTCTTGCAGAGATTACTTAATTTTTAATCAAAGTGTTCTCCATTGTAATATTATTAATATATATCCAATAAAATATTTATTTAAAAACAGGCCATTTACACTTTTATGACTGTGTCAATAAAAGGGATAGTTCACCCCAAAATGAAAACGGTCATCTTTTACTCACTTCTGTTGAACACCAGAAGATATTTTAAAGAATGTTGTTAACCAGACAAGTCAATGGTTACTGTCAACTGTTTGGTTACCAAAATATTATTTTGCTTTCATTCGAAGCAAGAAATGAATACACGTTTGGAACAACTTGAGGGTGAGTAAATGATGACAGAATTTTCATTTTGAGGTGAACTATACCCTTAGCACACTTAAGTACACTTTTACAAAGTGCCCTTTGTGATTAATGTCAAATTAAAAGTTTTACTTTAAAGTGAATTTTCAATAATTATTAAAATAATCTTAATCGTTTGTCTTGCTTTAAAGAGATAGTTCTCCCAAAAATGAAAATGTGATGTTAATCTGCTTGACCCCAGGGCATCCAAGATGTAGGTGTGTTTGTTTCTTCAGTAGAACACAAATTAAGATTTTTTTTAACTCCAACCTTTGCTCGTATAATACAATAAACATACAATTTTCAATTTTTGGGCGAACTATCCCTTTAACCATATTTCAAAGACAATGTAAGTAGACCTAATTATGAAACTACATACAGATGCAGTTAAGTTCTCCAAGTGGGTAGGAAAAAAACACTTCAAAGTTCAGCTAATTGCATTTAAAATGACTTTAAACTATAATAAATTATCATTTGCTCCCAATTAACATACAATCAAGTGTCTGAAAACAACGCAATCAGTTCGCACTTAAGTACATTACTAAAATATTTCCATATATATATCCAAGTGTATGCTAAAGTGTACGTTTCAAAAGGGGAATGGTTTTACGGAGGGATCAATAACTTTAGCAACTTGTATTTTGGCAAAAGTATGCTTACCATGGTCATTTTTTATAAGACTAAACTAAGTAAAAAAGCACTTCATTGTTGTCAACATTCCCAGAGCATGTTAAATTAGATCAGAAAAGCTAAACCCTGGGTGAGCTATAATTAGCATGTATATACTGATACACTGTAAAAGTGTGTAGACGTTTGTATGGCCTAACAGGTGCACAGACCGTCTTGAAAGGACCAAAACCAATGTGTAGACAGACAGACAAAAGCTAACAGAAAGATGAGCCAAGGCTGTACTTCTGTTGCTAGTGAATAGGTGGACAGTTTCCCTTGGCAATCTTGTTCAGTGTAGGGTATCCTAGCTAAAGGTGTAAAGGTGTTTCATGTCAAAGCCATTGTTGCTTTTTATTGTGCTCTTTCTCCCAAGGGACAGGGCCCTCTTTAGGGAGTTTTCTTTCATCTTTTAAAAGCATTATGGTTGGGTTTGGCAGTAGACTGCTGGAACCTATAAAGGGACGTTGGCTTTAAAGTAATGGAGGGATTGTGTGGTTCAACTTAGTTTAACTCGTTGACAGCTTAATAGAGCTTCTTATCAGTCCTAGAACTAAACAGTTAGCATTGAAATAAAAATGTCACTGTCTAAAGGCAAGTCAGTTCTCGCGGTGGCCATCTTGGTTAATCCCCGGGGAAGTTTTCTTTTATGTGGGAAATTGGCAAGTTCAGCTGCTTTTTACTTAAATGGGGGAAGGCTGAAATCTCCAAAACTGTTGTTTACATTGTTTCAATAATGTATCTCAGCAATAACATCTGACAACAGGGAAATCATCATCATCAAATCATCAATATTGATTTTTTTAACTTCGTTCATTGTTTTGCAACATAATATCTGATGTTAAAGTGGAACTACTAGAATAGGTTTTCATGCTTGAATGTTTGCATAATTTATATATATATATATATATATATATGTATGTATGTATGTATGTATGTATGTATGTATGTATGTATGTATGTATGTATGTATGTATGTATGTATGTATGTATGTATGTATGTATGTATGTATGTATGTATGTATGTATGTATGTATGTATGTATGTATGTATGTATGTATGTATGTATGTATGTATGTATGTATGTATGTATGTATGTATATGTATATGTTTGGGTAATTTCACACCCCTTATGCCTCTTACTCAAGACTTCAATCGTGGTGTTTGGGGGAGTTCAGAAACAGAGCTTACTGATATAGGTTTATTAGATGACTAGATTAGGAAACCAGCTAGAGAAGAGAAGAAATGCAGAGAATAACTTTCTTTGGAGTGACTTTGTGCTTTGTAACATTGCAGACTTTCTCATGCTCAAACAGGAACATC
Source organism: Pseudorasbora parva (assembly GCF_024679245.1). NCBI lineage: Eukaryota > Metazoa > Chordata > Actinopteri > Cypriniformes > Gobionidae > Pseudorasbora > Pseudorasbora parva. Next base: position 17,336,048 of record NC_090196.1, on the reverse strand, counting down.
ACAGACACACACAAGAATGTTTCAAATGAAACAAAATAATAGGTATTTTATTTATTCATTTAATTTCTTTATTTTTTTTTATTATTTCTTTCATTTATTTTATATTTACTTATTTTATATTTAATTTTGATGATAACACCAGGGACAAATTCTCATAAAATCGTTTCTAAGGTTTTGCTATAATGTCAAAACACATACCACTGGTCAGACTAAAATCAATAAATTATAGAAAATAGATATAAATGTCATCGAGGGGGCATACCAGGTTTCTTAATGGACCCGACAAATTCAAATCAATAAATGTTATAATAATATAGTCTACACTATTACATATTATTTAATATCTAGAGCTATGTCTTTAATGGTGTTTATATGGACTGAAAACTCACTGGACATGTTTGGCACCATATTTTGAGAATTACCCTATAATACTACCATAAATGCTTGTTTAGCTCAAATCATTCAGAAAAACACTATCAGAATTTTCAAAAAAACTCTTAAAAGGCTCTGCATATTATAATTGACTGCTTTTTGTGGCCTATCTGATTTGTTCTGTTTTTGTTTGTTGAGTTGCAGTGGTGAGACTGAAATGGCACAGAGTTATGGACAGTTATGGATCAGAGGTCTGACCCACATGCATTAGACATGAAGGCTAATTATATTATATGCTAATTAGAGCATCAACAGAATGCTTCCACTGTTTCAACTAAAAACAGCAAAAATTGTGTTTTGGCCTTTCATTTACACAACAATGCTGCTTTGAGGGGCTGAAAATGCAAACTTTTGAAAACAATATTCAAAGTGGGTGCTTTTGAAAACAATATCATAGTAAACTACAAAAATTCAAATTTCTGTAAGCGTTGAAACTAAATGAAGTATGTAGGTTGATTTGATGTATTGCCTTCTATATGGCATATGATTGGAAGACTTTGTTTAGAAGTTAAAAAGGGAAATAACTGATCAAAGCTTGCTGATCAGCAGGAGACCACCATTTTGTAAGAGCGGAGTGATTATGAGGAAAAACTTTGCAGATGACCCTTTACCGCATGACCTTAAAATCCCGGGTGACGAACTTCTGACAATAAAAGAGACCCTTTTTCAGGTCAAGTGAATGAAACCACCAGGCAAAATACTGAACAAAGAGAATAATAGAGGTTGCCTTTCCCTTCAACTCCTCCTGAACTCTCATTCTCGATGATTTCCATATTGTTCCAACAATCTGACTCGGAATTGCGTTCTTAAAACAATTATGTGATTTGACTTTGGCATTGTCACTTGCCTAACAAGATTTATGTGGTGGATTACAACCTAACTGCAGTATTTCAAACCATTAGTAGATAAAATACCCAGAAGTCATTCACAAGACTGCATTTGACTGTCTGTGGTAGAGGTTTGACAGCAGGTCACAGCAGGTCATGACATGATTTAACTGCTGAAAGAGGAATTTAAAGATTGGTCTCTTTAATAGCTGATTTAAGCCGTTTTTAATCAATATTTGCCAGACACATTTTGAATAAACTTGGCACATTTTTAAATCTGAAGATTTAGATGTTTTAATAGGCTAAAGAGGCATTTAAAGGCGTGTGTGTGTGTGTGTGTGTGTGTGTCAGTTTTACCTTGGCTGTATTTTAATTTTTAAAAAATTGAATACAAAAATGTTGTGACGTTAAACGTAAAAATATTTCATTTAAATTGCAGCACTATGTCACTAAGCAAATAATTAAATTATTGTATAATAGTAATTTATTTATATTATTTATTTATGTCATGAAAGCAACACGAAGACACACCAAATAAGAAGAAATTCTGCTTGATTATTTTTGTCATCTCAAAATGTAAACTATTTTAGCGCCCAGCTCTAATCTGCTAAACGTGAAGATTTTTAGATATTATAAACATTAATATGATTTTTCTGGGAAGCTGCTTTGAAATCGTGTATTATTAAAAGCACTATACAAATAAAATAGAAATTACATTTTTTTTTGTTTTCATTCATATTCAGGTTTTTGTGTTTCTTAGCAAAAATGTTGCTATTTAGTTCTTTTGACAGAATAAACTGACTTTTCCTTTTCTTTTTCAGTGGATGTGTCAGAAGCTTATGGGTTCAGATCACAGAAGAAACTCTCAGAGAACATAGACTGGTCATACGCAGGTGAGTGTTGCATTCAGGATTGATATTGAATTTACGGATTAGACTTCGGTTTGTATAAAGGGTCAGTCAGACTCTTTTCTTAAGACATTTTGAAGTACTGGTGGCATCCTTCCCCCATGCCAGCTCAGGTTTAGGGATCATCCGTGTCTAAGCATGCAGAGCTTAACGCCACAGATTAAACTCATCCGTATCTCCTAACTGGGCTTTCAGGGTTAATATGGCCTAAATTACAGGTCCTGTCTGATCTAGCCCAGACAGTGCACGTCCAATTTTAGAGGGTGTGTTTGGATTTTAAAGGGGGGGTGAAATGCTGTTTCATGCATACTGAGCTTTATACACTGTTAAAGACTTGGATTCCCGTCCTAAACATAGACAAAGTTTCAAAAACTAAGTTGGACGTTTGATGGAGTATTTCTGTGTCAAAAATACTCCTTCCGGTTTCTCAAGTTTCGGAGAGTTTTTTGCGAGTACGGGTCCGCTTGACCTCAACGGGTCGGAATGTCCTTGTATGGCCCGTACGGGCTCTTCTCCCGGAAGGGTGCGCGTGCGAGAGACCAGAGCAAGAGAGCAAATGCATGCCTCATAAACACTGCTCTCAAGCTGCAGATCCACTTTTCAGTGCAACGCTTCTGTCGCACCGCACTCCACTTTATTCCCATGGGTGACGTCAAGCGACTTTAACGCACCCGCAGAGCATTCCAGGAAGGCAGCGCTGCATTTGAACCAATTTGAATGCAGAAATGACGAGAAGCATCACAACATCGCGCTTAAATCGTGTCGCAAAAGTGGATCTCCACGGTCACTGCTGTCCCAGGACTTCACGAAATCAACAATGTTACCAAAGAAGTGTGTTTTTGACGGAGCGGTCCCAGCGATAAAGGTTTGGTCCTGCTTTGGAAGCAGGCGGTGAGTAAAACTGCTTCAAATGTCTGTTGTTGGCTATCGTCGTGTGAGTAAACATCATTGAACAACACGATTGTTTATAGTTATTTATCAGTGGAGCATGCGATCTATGGTTTGTGTTTAAATACATTTGTTTAGCTGACCAATATAGGTGTCAGTTTGTTCATTGTAAAACCACCCAAACATAAACCTAGCGTTCTCACAAAGCGTGCTTCTTCATTCAAATGCACTAAAGGTTACTCCAATGTTGTTCTCTGTATAACGTTACACTAGTCTGACGTGCAAAACCGTTTTGCTTGCTACTGCTAAGGTTTAGTCGCATACAATAGTCCATAAACCGAATCATGTCCTCATAAACTGCGAGTAAACAAACGCAAATGTTGAGGCGCCACTAAATACAGTACATACCACAGAGACGGACGTCCTGCTGCTGCTGTTTCTCCTGTTCAATTTATTTCAGCCTCCGGATCTGATTCTGGATCATATATGTATTAGTTGAATCTGATTGATAGCCATGGTTTATTTAGGGTAACGTTTTCTTTTCCACCCATGACGATGTCAGCTTTCAGCAATCTCTCGTGCAGTAGCTGCGAGCTCGTCATTCTTTAGCTCCGCCCACAAGATACGCCTCCAGCCGCTCGTTTTTTTCTGGAAAGATCTTTTTTATAAATATAATAAAACTAAAGACTTTTCGGAGATATGAAGGATGCAATACTACTCTATAGGTACTCAAGATTGACATGAGATTGACTGAAACTGAGTGTTTCACCCCCCCTTTAATAAAGTATGACTCCAAGTTGTGGTTCTTTTCTGCTGTTCTAATATCCTGAAGGATGGAAGACTATTTTTTATTTGTAAAACTAACGATTTTCTCTATTTGCCACTTATTCTCAGTAGTGCCATGGAAAACAGAAATATGATCACTTATGTGTCTTTCACAATGTTTGTATAAGTGTGATCTTAGAAGACAAATTATGACTTCAGATAAGCTATATTGTAGACTTTTGGTAATAGTGATTTAGTTTTACAAAGTGATGGAAAGTAACAAAGTATTTCTTTGTTACTGTACTTAAGTAAATTTTTTAAGTAGGTTTTCTGTACTTTAACTGAGTATTTTTGTCCTACGCAAACTTAATTTTACTCCACTATTGATCTGTTCAAAAAACACCTGAATGATTCTTGAGTCAACAATTTACTGATCCGGTCAAAATTAGCCAAGAACAGGGATATGACCCTAGCTTGAATGTATGAATTAATGAATTTAAAGTATGGATTAATTTCAATACATTTATTTTTAGGTTTGTAAAAAAAATAAAAGTTTCCTATTTTGCATATTATGCACTAATCTTTTAGCCTGACAAGCCAGACCCACATCAAGATGTTTGGTCTGGAAACTCACCACAGACAGGGCTCAATCCGAGGGGCGGGATAAACGGTTGTCTTTCAAACTCCCTCTGCACGCGATAGGATAGCACTACACCAACCAGAGCAACGACGGTGAAGCAGAGCTTGTTGATAGATTAAACATTCACCGTTTCCGGTCGGCAAAACTCCGAACACATCTTCCCTTTTTAAGAATGACTTCAGTGCCGTTCTTTGTTCTTTTCTCAGAGAAAAGTTTAACTCCAAGTCTTCCAGAGTCGCAGTCAAAGCTGATTCGAAAGACCGCCTTTCGCCATTTTCTGTGTTTACTAGAAGCACGCAAACGCAACTCGGCCGTCGTCATTATGGCCCCGCCCGCCGACTCTATACACGATGTGATTGGCCCGGCAAGAGTTAGGGGAATACAGCTCAGAAGGGTATTGAGAATTGCTAGACAACACTTGCGGGCAGATTAAATTTGCTGCCGCTAGGGTGCGTCTAGATTTCTAGGCTACTAATCTTTCTCATTACTAGTCTGACTATTGCTGGTGAGAATAATTGTATGGTTCATCAATCAGTACTTTTTACTTTTTCTGAAAAATCAAGTTTGGTTACACTTTATTTTAAGGTGTCTTTTACACTGTAATTATATATTTAAGTACTGAGTAATATTAAGGAACTATAAATACTATAGGTGAATAAGCCCTGTTATGATTGGCTTACTACTTTACCTTTGAAAATTAATAAAAAAATGCCACCAGCAAGTCGCTGTAAATCTGGAGGATTGTATTTTTGGATATGTTTACACAAAAATATACTAAAAATAAACAGACATTTTTTGTGACAGCATTGTCAAAATTATCCCTGTTCACACGAATATGCAAAAAAAAAAAAAAAAAAAATACAAAAAATGCTGTATTATGCTGCCATACCAGTAGGTGGCGATGTCACTTTGTAAAGAAATACTATGCGCCTAGACTAAACATGTAATATGCATTTGCATGATGCCACCATTTACTCAAATTTGAGTTTTTATAGTTTACACAGAGATAATAACAGTATTGTTTCTTTGCACTTTGAAACCCATTTTAAAAAGGCTGTTACCGTATATGAATGGCCAAAATGCAGTTTTTGGTTGTAAAGAGTGCTGTGTAAACGGCGCCTTAGTGTGTCGAAGGTTGTGACGTCAAATCCATGACCATTTGTAATCCATTAGCATGTAGCTTTTTAGCTTTCATATATGCTCTGAGGGGGGAGTTTTATGTTAGAGCACATCAAAGTTTGTTGCTTTTTATTTTAAAAAAAGAGCAGGAAAATTCTTGGTTTTCATTATATGGCTCATTGAATTTTGGGAAGAGAAGTATCAAATCAAACAACATCAGTGACATATTGTGCATCTCTCATCTTTTCATCTCCAGCTCTTTTCCATTTCTAGCACAATGGAGAATTCCCCTGTCTTGCTTTGTTATTGAAAGTAGGCCAGATTAAAAATTCTGCTTATTGTTGTGCACTCTTGATATAAAGCGTCTGATCTTTATGATTTACAGATCATTCCTTTGGAAAAGGATTCTTCCACCTGGAGCTCAAAGTTTCAGAGTGTTTAATCATGGAAAGATGATCTTAAGTTTGGATAATAGTGAGCAGTTTATCAGCTTTAAAACTTTTGTCTTTGACCGGTCACAACAAAACAGATCTGGGTATCATTGGAGTTTTGCACAACAAAGGGGGCATTATAGCGTCCGGGCTGCAGGCAGGCGGTTAGACATGCAGATGGGACATTGTTCATCAGCATTACCCAGAATACCGTGGCCCCTCCTCTTCATTGACCCCTTTTTCATGTCGCTCATAACGTCTAAATGATACTAAAATGTGAATAATCAATCCCTGAAAGCTAATTCTGACATACCAGACTTATGAGCAGAGCTAGTCTGGATAAGTGTAGATGACTGAAATGTGCTTTGAGTTTTTACCTGAAACAGAACCCAAATCTGGAAAGTTTTATTTCTTTAGTTGTTGTACGTATTATGGCAGTTCAGAAATTAAATGCCTGATGAGTTGCACAAAAGGTTAATACTCTATTGTGTTTGAAAATAACATATCACCTACACTAAACCTGACCTAAACCATATATATATATATATATATATATATATATATATATATATATATATATATATATATATATATATATATATATATATATATATATATATATGTGTATATATATATATATATATTTTTTTTTTTTAAACCTCAAGCCCAAAGTACCATAGGCCCATATTGGGGAACCACCATCAGAACACCAGATTTACTGAGTTTAGTTTTACTAACCCTATAGTGAAGTATTATTTCAACCCTATCACAGTTGGTTTGGATTGTGTATATACTTTTATACAACAGTTCTTTCTGGTTCTCGAATCTGATTGTAATGGCTGACCGTCATGGTGGTAGAGCAAATCCACCATATTAAAAAAAGAATAGTACTGTTGTTGTGTCACAAAATGTATATATATTTTTTTTTAGCAAAGAATGTAGTTATTTAGATTTTTAAATATGTTTCTTATAGATATATATAACGCATAGTTTACTATTAGCTCAGATGCTTTTGCAGTCGACAGCGGCCGTTCAGCTCTCATGTACCCGCAGAGAACACCTTAATCAAGGCCAGTCCTTTGGGAACTTGCCTTTGGGCAATCTTTGGGTTAAGGAGGAAATTAAGTTTTGAGTATGAAACTACCTTCCATATTCAACTTACAGAGACAGTGTAACTGGCGTGACGTATGACGTCGGATGTAGCATAAGCATTTTGAACTGCGAGTTGAATATGGAAGCTGGTCTGGCAGAGGCTAGATATTTTACTTTATATGGATATTTTTCTTACAAAGCTCCTTCAATTCGCTTCAGAAGGCCTTTATTAGCTGAAAAACATGGTTTCTAAGTCAGCTTCAGTTCTTTTTCTCTATATCCTTTCTCTATCCCTCCCGATTACACAAAACATTTTTTTAAACACAGTTTACAATAATGTTACTTTGAAACAACAGAAAATCACAAAAAAATACATACTGACAATTTCAAATGAATCATGACAGCTTTGAGTGTTTGTACACTCTGGGAAATGACATGTGCTAATGAAAGAGGAGTGAAAACATTTAACTGGCATTTTCCTCCTCTGATTTTCGCTTGCTGCAGCTTGTCAGGCATCCAATTATCCCTGTCCAGTGGAGCCAGAATGGAGTAGCAGGTCACAACCCATCAGCATGAAGTCTATTATAACTCTATTAAATATTATGATAGTCATAAACAAATATGCATTGTAAAATATGGTTAAAAGTAAATGTTAACGAAAGGGTTGCTACTACATGTTTCTGGAAATCTGGATGTACATTGAGGCTTTTATGTTACTTGCCTGACCCGTCAAGGCATGGACTCCACTAGGTGTGCTGTGGTATCTGGCAGCAGATCCTGTAAGTTGCGAGGTGGGGCCTCCATGGATCGGAGTTGTTTGTTCAGCACATCCCACAGATGCTCGATTAGATTGAGATATGGGAAATTTGGAGCCCAAGTCAACGCCTCAAACTTTTTGTTGTGCTCCTCAAACCATTCCTGAACCATTTTTGCTTTGTGGCAGGACGCATTATCCTGCTGAAAGAGGCCACAGCCACCAGGGAATACCTTTTCCACGAAAGGGTGTACATGGTCTGCAAAATTGCTTTGGTAGGTGGAACGTGTCAAAGTAATATCCTCATGGATAGCAGGACCCAAGGTTTCCCAGCAGGACATTGCCCAATCACACTGCCTCCGCCGGCTTGCCTTCTTCCCATAGTGCATCCTGGTGCCATGTGTTCCCAGGAAAGCGAACACACACCCACACACCCAGCCATCCATCCAACGTGATGTAAAAGAAAACATGATTCATCAGACCAGGTCACCTTATTCCATGACTGTGGTCCAGTTCTGATGCTCACATGCTTTCGATGGTGGACAAGGGTCAGCATGGGCACCCTGACTGGTCTGTGTATGCAACAAACTACTAATAATAATGATACAATTAAAATAATAATAAAAAACACATGCTGCTTTTATCAGCTACTGATTTTAAATGCTTAAAACCACCAATAAGCCACTTAAGGGTGTGCGTTACAATGGTTTTGCCACAGTTAACAGGGTTAACTCCACATTGTTTAAGGCCTACCAACACCCTTTCTTTTTCATTCAAGCTGTTCTGCTGTTTTTTGACTCAGCTGTACTGTATCTACTGTACACCAGTGTTTTTGACTCAGCTGGGGGTGTGTAATGCAGCTATTGACATGCTAATGAGTGACCTAGAACTGCTGGTGACCTGGTTCATGGGCTTCATGTTTGTGCTGTAGGGACCTCCAGAGAGAGGACTTTGATTAACCCACCAGCAACTACTGAATACATCTAATGATGCTCCTGTGTGTCTGTGAACGGGGGTTTTGGAAAGAGTGTATGTGTCTGTACCGTAGCGTCTGTTTTAAATTCAGACGATTCTCCACTAACATTTATGAAAGATTTCAAGAGGTTTTTTTTACCCAATTGAACTTGTTTCTTACAGGAACTCTAAACCAAAATAACTGGGCAAAGAAATACCCATCATGCAACAATGCCAAACAGTCACCAATAAACATCGAGGAGAGCCTGACGCAGGTCAAAATTCATTTCCAGAAGCTGAGATTAGAGGGATGGGCGGAAAAGACATCTGACTCCACTATAGTAAAGAATGATGGAAAAACTGGTGAGAACAACTGTATTTTTTAAGTATTGCACAAATAATTTTATTTCACATTTATTACGTTTTATTTCTTTTTATTGTTTTTAGAATATTCACTTTTTTAATATATATTATTTCCTAGTAAAATATGATATTTTTGTCAAAACACACAGATATAGTACTTTTGAATGGCATAAAATAGAGAAATGTTATGACTTCTACCAGCAGTGGTTAAGTAGACTTGCGACCCTTGACCTCTTGGTAGACAGGCATTAAAACTTCAGCCTTGGTGTGAATAGATATTAAGTGTTTATTTCTGTAATGTGGTCTTTGTCTCCAGTGGCCATCGATATAGGAGGAGAGTTTTATGTGAGTGGAGGGGGGCTCAGGTCCAAGTTTAAGGTGGGACGCATTACTTTCCACTGGGGCCTGTGCAACGCCTCTTCTGAGGGCTCGGAGCACGGCCTCAACGGAGACAAATTCCCCCTGGAGGTAAGTTACTCTCACGTAATAAAATTATGTAAATTCATATCAATATTTATTTAATTTTATGTATTATTATAAATAAATAAATAAATTGAAGTCACTGCATAATAACCAGAATAATGAACAGTTAGCTGGTAATTTTTGCTGATCACCCAGTGACGGTTAATTGGTGATAAGAACTGGCTGAGCACATTATGCCTTACTTTTAATTCGAAGAGGGAATGTATCTAATGTTGATTTGTATTGTTTGTTTATGGTGTAGATGCAGATATATTGTTACGATGCAGATGTTTTCAGTGACCTCGATGAGGCCTTCAGAGAAGGAGGAAAGATCACGGCGTTGGCTGTGCTGTTCGAGGTGAGCATAAACAAAGTACCTTTTAAGCCAGCAGAACGTGTTTTTCAAGTTTGAAACTCCACTAGACTTCTGAAGGTGCCTTTTTTGGTCGACGTTATTTTAATTTAGAAAAGAGCAGTGCGTTGTGTTTTTTGTGTTATGTTGCTAGGCAACCCCCGAATCAGCTCTAATCGAATCAGTTTAATCAAGGTAACGGTCACCACAATGGAAGTCCCCTGCCTCTCCATTTATTCGATCAGACAATGAAAAAAAAAAAACCCGCCATGACATCAGTTTTCTGCTTGGTTGACTTCAGCCGCTTGGAGCGCTCCTTTAAAAAACGCGAGGCGCAGTAGGCGCGCCTGAGGTGCATAAACAGCATGCAAAACACTCACTGCTTTTAGAAAGCAGTTTAAAAAAGTCTCTCACTGTAAAAATCCATTCTATCTGATCGGGGCCTTTGAAAGGGGAAACATTAAATTGTTAAACTGTTCGCCAAGCTTATGATTACATTTCTTATTTGAAATCACCAATGAAATCTGACAACAACTATCTCATAAATTTGATTTCTAAACACTCAAATAATGATTTGCATTTTTCAGTCTGGACCGAGCTAATGCGCATGCGCAATCCTAAACATGTGTCTCAGAACACACTGCCTGTTTCTTTAGCAACTGGAGCATCTAACGGCAGCTGCGGTGACTTATAAAGCAGGGCTTATTTACCGTATTGGGCATTGAACTTTCTCCCATTCATAAGTAATCGGAGTGCACTGTTCTCCTATATAAACTCTATATGTAGGGAATAATTGACGACGGGCTGTTGAATTATAAGAAAAATAATGCACACTTGAGGTGGTAATATGGTCACGACTTGAAGCGGAGTCCCAATCCCAAGCCTCCCTTGCAAGTTCAAAAATGTCTTTTTAGAGCTAGAAATGGAGACTTGAGACACTAATAACAGATTAGTGTAGTTATTATTGCAGTTCAGAGAGAGTTGTCAAGCGTGTATGAATTACCTCAGTCTATGCATCTCTCAACAGTGTCCAGCACCAGCGTCTCTACTAACAGTGAAACTGTACGTTTATCTATTCAAGAACAGCGGCGTTATTACCTCACTAGTGAGATTGTGTGTCCGTACTGTATATGTGTGCATTTGAGTGGGAGAAAGAGAGTATGTGCTTTCCGTACATAATAAAAAGCTATTTTGTGGTAAAAACATGGAAAAATTTGTTTTTATTCTATGGTTTACTATATTTATTTGCTTGGTGAGTGTCCTTGTGGCTTTTGGTTCTTTTGCTGTTGTAGGCTATATATGGATTGAAATCATTTGGCAAAGAGATATGCGACTGTAATATGGTCAAGACCTGCTTGGAACTACTTTATCTGTGTTTCCCTTAAAATAATTGCACACCTTAGAATGTTCAACCAATTAGATTTAAACGCATTCAACAGTCCTGTAGTGTGTGTGTATGCATGTATATGTATATATGTATATATATGCACTGTATATTGTGGTCTTGTTGCTGGTTCTCCATTATGCTTGCTTGCTTTGTATTGAACATCCTCACTCCATCAAACTAATAATCTTAGACAGGCTTCTACACCCTTCAAAACTTCACTTACACCCCCGGCCAGCATTTAGCCTGAGGTACAGAGCAGTTTCAGAAATCCTCATCTCCACGGTTGTTCTGATGGGAAAGACTGACAGAACATTACACAATGTTTTGCTAAACCTTCATAATATGTCGGCTTTTCCCTGAGGATATTCTGGTATAATTCATGTGCAATAACATGAAGTTGTGTGCTTGTATATCATGTTGTTGTTGTACGGTATGCTTTGAAAGTGAAGCTTGTGTGAACGCGTCTTATTTTGAATGCAAATAATTGTGGTTAGGATGTAAGGCAGCAAAATGTAAAAAAAAAAAAATCTCTAATCCGTTTAGTCTGAAGAGCCGAAAATAACATTGAAATGCTCAACAAGCACATACGCTTGTAGTATTCAGGTGCCCACTTTCTTTTGGCCATGCGTCATATTTTGTTTAATATTATGTAATTATTATGTAAATAATGCTTCTCTCCACAGACAAGTGCTGATGATAATGACAATTACATGGCTATCATCGATGCTGTCAACAGTGTCAGCCGTTATGGTAAGTTCAGTCGTCATATATACATTTAAAGGGGTCCTATTCCTCATTTTTGGAATATTTATCACTAAAATTCTGTTTTCCATGATTGTCATTTAAGGTCTTCCAAGTCCAAAGACCTTTAACACTCTACGGATCTTAGGGACAAAACTGTCCAAAAGCATTTTTTTATTTATTTTTAAAAATACTTCCCTTAATCTGAGTGGTACAAGACTTGGCTACTTTTTCTAAGTTTGTCACCTGAACATAAAAAAAAATACATTGACTTGATTTTACAATGTTTAGTGGTTGAAAAAAAAAAACTCCTTAATTGGGCCTTCGTGGACAAAAATGTCCACCCATAGGAATTAATGGGAATTTAATAGATTTCAGAGCTTTTTCATTTTTATTTGTCCAAAAAAAAAAAAAAAATCCAACACAATGATGATCATACATACACAGAAATGAAGGTGTGAGTCTGTACAACATTCTGAATGTGGCAAACACTCACACATGCATGCACACACACACACACACGATCTCCTACTTTGTCATTTTCTTATTGCATGGTTAGATTTTTCTAAGCATGTTTTGGCATATTTTTATAGTCTAAAACAACAAAAAAAAATTTTTTTTTTTTTTAATTTACAATTTTAACTTGTGATAAAATGTAAAATTTAAGAGGTTAAATTCATTAAAACATTGGTTTATAGAGTTCAGCCTTCATGCAGCTATGCATATTGCAGCCATTGGGTACTATTATTGCCATCTAGTGGCTACTGAAAATTATTAATTTTATACCAACATAGGTCACCAGATGTCACCAAAGTCATCACATTTTTAGGGTTTGGCTCTCTGAACATACTGCAATTGTTTGTTTCACTAAAATTAAGTTACTAATAAATATATAAAAATAAATATATAAAATAGATATGTTTTACATAAAAATGGTACTTTTAGTGGTAAATAAATTCAAAAATTAAAAAAAAAAAAAAAAAAACTGCATCAATGGATAGTTTTTATATTATTGAAGATATTGATATAACAATTATTTAAAAACATTTTTTGAGGTCACACCTCAGACCCCCGTGGACAAAAGTGTCCACTAAGGACCAATTAAGGGCAGTTAAGTGAAGGTCTTTTGAGAATTCCGTACATAATTACAGATTATTCTGTCATTTCACTCACCCTCAAACCTGTATGACGTTCTTCTCTGTAATTTGAAAGCAGAAATTCTGACTTGTGTTGGTTGCTCTTTTTCATATTATAATAAATCTAAACTAAAGTTTCAAGTGCCAAAAAGCATGTTCCAAACGATTTATGCCTTTAATATCCTAAAGCCATACGATAGCTTTGTGTAAGAAACTTAACCATAAATTCCTTTCTTCATGGAAGACAGAAAGTCATATGGGTTTGGAACGACATAAAGGTGGATACCTTGTGCCAACTCTTCTTGTTTTTTCTGGTCAGGAAAGAGCGGCCCCATCTCTCCGTTCACCATGCAAGGTCTCCTGCCCAGCTCCACGGAGAAGTACTTCATCTATAACGGCTCTCTGACCACCCCTCCCTGCTCCGAGACTGTCGAGTGGATCGTCTTCAAAAACACAGTGGCCATCTCAGATGTTCAGGTCAGCTTCATGGAGAGCTTTTTAGAGTATTGACCTGATAGCACACATAACTGCATGCTTTATTTACATATTTAAAGGGACCGTTCACCCAAAAAGGAACAATATGGACCCATGGTGGACTAAGGCTTTTAAGCTTAAAAAAGGACGCATAAGTCCTTCCTAAAATCATAAGCATGGTCCATATACACCCTATTCCAAGTCTCCTAAAGGTATTTTTATATATCTTGACCCAAACTTTCCTTGTATTGACTATTTTTGTCTTTTTAAACCCGAAAGCCTCGGTTTCATTGCATTTGCTTGGAAAAGATCAACATCAAAAGCGCATTATTTAACATTTATTTTATAGTATTTTCCCTTAAAATAAGTCATACCTCAGGTTTTTAGTGACCTGGGATGTCATTGCCAACACTCCTCATAAATTTGACCTCAACCTACTTAGTATTCCTTAATCAATTCATTATAAACTCTATATATATATATTTGATTTTTCATTCATAAAAGCCTGTTTTTTGACCTTGACTTTTATTCCACAAGGTGGCAATGTCTGATACACAATGATGAAGTGATGTTTCACTCATAGTTACCGTAGGCAAAAAACAAAAGAATAGGAAGAATCTGCACGTCAAACTAGTGAGTACATAGAAAAACAATGGAATAGTAGCGCATTTGAATGAAGAAGTGTGCTGTGTGTAAACGGCCCCCGAATGTTTGAGATGGTTTTACAATAAACAAACCGACACCTATAGTGATCAGCTAAACAAATATATTTAAAAACACACCATAGATCACATGATCCATTGATTAATTAACTATACACGATTGTGTTGTTTCATGATGTTTACTTACGTGACGATATCCAACTACACACAGTAATTTGAAGCAGTTTTACTCACCGCCTGTTTCCAAAGCACGACCGGGAACTTTTATCGCTGGAACCGTTCCATTAAAAACACACTTTGGTGACATTGTTGAATTGGTGAAGTCCTGTGACAGCAGTGAGTGCAGTGTTTATGGGTGTGCATTTGCTCTTTTGCGCTGGTCGCGCGTGCTCCCTTTCAGGAGAAGTGCCCGTACAAGGAAATTCCGCCCTGTTGACGTCAAGAGGACCCATTCTCGAAAAAAACTTTCCGAAACTTGTGAGAAACAGGATTGTCCATGTTTAGGACAGGAATCCAAGTCTTTAACAGTGTAAAAAGCGTAGTATGCATGAAACAGCATTTCACCCCCCTTTAATGCATCTGGTGAAGTAATGTCAACAATCAAAATATATTTTATGATGTATATTTTTGAGATTGTTTGAGACCACGAATATGAGTCAGATGCTGAATGTACTGTAATGAGCTCTGCTGATGACAGTGATGATGGTATAAGACATCTGCTCAAACTGAACACTTTCAAGCTCCAAAAGGTAACAAAATATGCTTTATTTTATTCTTCTGTAATTGTAACTCTAATACCGGGAGAGTTTTATTATTATCGCGACAGGTAGAGAGATCCATCTGTGTTAAATATAGTTCCGGGTCGATAAAGACCCAAATATGTAATGATTGGTAAAACATCCATGCATTTGAGGATTAAAGGCTCCGACACAGCAGACGATAAACAGATTGTGGCGTGTATATAAAAGACTTCACCACCACAATCTTTAGACCTGTTATTGAGCTGTTAATGTGCTGACAGATTAGAAGATAGCCCACATGAGACAAAAAGACTGCTGACAACAATTGCCTTATACCCACAAAAACATTTTGCTCATAAATAATAAAAATGGCTTTGTATTGACTAGTATAATTCAATAACTCAAAACCAGAGGTTTTTTTCCAGTGATAAATACTGGCTGCTAAAGAAACCCTGAGGTCATCTTCACCTGGAGTGATATTGTGACTCTGGCGTCTATTTGTCATTTGGCGTCTGTTGCGCAACACTAACTCTGTGACACACACACTCATGAACTGAAAACAATTAGCAAGAAATGGCACACACGCCCAAACATGACAGCACAAACATTAATTACCATTCCGAATGTTATTTTACTTTGACGTGTAGATAGTTTCATTTCCCGTGTCTTCTGTATCTACATTTACATTTGATTTGACATTTGCATTCTTAGAAATCCATTCAGTCATGTCCAATTATAATAATGTTAGCTGAGCTTTTAACTCTAAATACTAGAGTGTGCGCAAAAAGGTTGCCAACTCCCTCCAGAAGAAGACAACAGCATTTTTTGATTATTGTGATATTGGATACCACCATTCAAAAGCCAACTCTCATTAAATAGAATTAGAGGGAGTGAGCATAGAGTTACACGTCACAAAAGACTGTAAATGCTTAAATACAGCCTTTGTAGTGTGTGTCATTCAGTCTGGGGCTGTTGCCCTCGAGTAACAAGCAAGTCGATACAAGCTGCAATTGAAAGCAGGAGCTTTACCGCAAAGTAACAAACCCACACCTGATGACATCACGATGCGAATGACATTGACTCACACACATTAAAGAGCAGCTTTGATGTCAACACAATGGAGGACGTCTCGCCTCTGGGCTATATTGTGTTTGTTTAATGTTAAATAAAAACTGTTGAAGTTTAATGTATGAAGATTCAACAGTTCTGTTTCATCTAGGTAAGTTCAAGCCTCATAATACTGTAAAGTTCGGGATTATACCAGTTTATTATCATTGCCAACTTAATTAAATATATATAATTATTTATTTTACTGTCATTTTTTGTATTTAAGTAACCCTTCTGCAGCGTACATCAATATGCCAGTAGGTGGCGAAAAGTAACTGTCTTTTTGAGTCATTAAATCATTTACTTAACCAATTCCTTCACAAACACTTTGTGTTGGAATATGCCTACTTCCATACTATACAGTAGGCGAAAAACTGTATTTGAGTTGTTTAGTATGTCTGAATTCATATTCATAAAACTGTTGGCAACCAGTATGACATCAAAGTACAGTTTTCTCGTATCACTCTTGTGGTACTTTGATTTCATACACTGATTGATGCCGCTTCAACTCAAACAAATGTTTTGTGAATGACAAATGAAACTGATGCCGTTGGTCACATGGCAGTGACATGGCAGTATATCGTATGACAGAATTTTATTCATAACACACATTCATACTATATAGAACATACTATTTTAATGGTCAAAAAGTACGTTTCAAACCAAATGTTGAACCTTGATTTCAGACATGGCGACATAATCGTTTTACAGTTTGGTCTGCACGATCAGTTTTACGCCACAAGAAAAATAATAATAATAATTAAAGCTGCGAAAAGCATTTATCAGGGTTCAAGCATTTAAGTAATTTAAACATTTAAGGTATTTTGCATTTAAGGCCTTTAAAATAAGTGATACATTGACAAAATGTCATTTTTAAATGTGAAGTGAGTCACTGAATCATTTACTCAACCAATTTGTTCCAAGACAGTTTCATTAAGGTACTAACCAGACTTGTTTTATAAGTGTGTAAATGAATCATTCACTCAACCGTTTTGTTCAAAAACTCTGAATCATTCAGGATTATGAATGTGTTACGCAGAGACGTGCAAGCAGCAGTTAATTTGTCCGTGGCTTTGTTTGGATCTTCTTCTGTAGCAAAAATAGACAAACTAAGTGCCATTTTAATAGAACATGGTCAAAAACGCAAGATGCAAAACAGTGGAATAGAAAAGTGAGAGGTCTAGACAACTGATCTATTTAGATAACAGACACTGCTGCCAAACATGTCTGTCTAGTGCAAGTTTACATAGAAAACAATGGAAAATCATTCTGTGTGAATAGTCACTAACAATACTGTGTCCAAAATGTAGGTTAATTAATATGAACTTTTTATTTGTTGAGCGGTTGTATAAAAGCAAATGATAGTAGCAATTGCACTCTTGGTCCGAATATTGACATGGTGAATATTCAGACCAGCTGCAATTTTGTGCATGTGATTTACCTACTTAACAGTCAGAGTAATGAAGGTGTTATGAAGAGTATTTCATACGACAGAAATGTTTGCTGCTGTTTCTCTATTTTAAACCCTTTCTGAACACAGAAACAGTTTTGTTGTCTAATCCGTATGGTATGTGTTCACAGCTGGAGATGTTCTGCGAGGTGATGACCATGCAGCAGGCTGGATATGTCATGCTTATGGATTACCTGCAAAATAACTACAGAGAGCAGCAGGAGCAATTCATGGGACAAGTCTTCTCATCCTACACTGGCGTCGAGGAGGTCCACACTCCTAGTAAGTACTTCACAAACACGCATGCGTGCGTAAACAAACTAGGGTAGCGTGTGTCTAGAATAGTTCATTCTTAAGGTCTTAAAGCAGTCAGGCAGTTTGAGGGTCATGGATCCAATTAGCCTCTAACACATTTCTAATCCCAAACAACTGCTTCTCAATTAAATAAGGTTTCTATTTTTATACACCGAAGCCCTCCAGACATTTTCCTACTTTCTATTCATAAATATAGCCAGACATTTGGCCCATTTTTAGTCATGCGCAATGCTTTCATTGCTCTTAATGGATGATTCCCACTCATTTCATTGTGTTTTATATGTATCGTTATGGATTGTAATTCGATAACGGAATTATGGTATATAATTTAAAATGGTTTTAACAATTCAGCGAAAGGCAGTGGTTAATTATTTATTGCCTTATTTTTTATATGACGTGAATATTGTCTTCCTCAACGTTTTACAGCCAACTTTTTTTGTGCTTTTTATTGTACAATAACTCTTATTATTGTTGAAAAACTAACAGTCTAAATGTTCCTATTTTTCCACTGGTCATTATGCCTCTTCATAAAGTATATGTGCATAATGTCCCTGTTTGAAATCCTGTGGTTGCACAAAATGAGTTGTTGTTGTTTCACAAATCTATTACTTAGTCTGACCTGTTCATTCATGCTCTCAGATTTTCCGCTGTAGCAGATCATTGGTGGAACATCGATGCCCCCATTTCAGATTCCTTTGCTACAGGGCGAACTCTGTATGATTCAGAATCACTGGCACGTAGGAGTTTTTTTTACAGAGGCCATATGCAATGGAAAATGTCCCACTTGTGTTTCTTTTCAAACATTACACTCACCTAAAGGATTATTAGGAATACTAATACTGTGTTTGACCCCCTTTCGCCTTCAGAACTGCCTTAATTCTCCGTGGCATTGATTCAACAAGGTGCTGAAAGCATTCTTTAGAAATGTTGGCCCATATTGATAGGATAGCATCTTGCAGTTGATGAAGATTTGTGGGATGCTCGTCCAGGGCACAAAACTCCCGTTCCACAACATCCCAAAGATGCTCTATTGGGTTGAGATCTGGTGACTGTGGGGGCCATTTTAGTACAGTGAACCCATTGTCATGCTCAAGAAACCAATTTGAAATGATTCGAGCTTTGTGACATGGTGCCTTATCCTGCTGGAAGTAGCCATCAGAGGATGGGTACATGGTGGTCATAAAGGGATGGACATGGTCAGAAACAATGCTCAAGTAGGCCGGGGCATTTAAACAATGCCCAATTGGCACTAAGGGGTCTAAAGTGTGCCAAGAAAACATTGCCCACACCATTACACCACCACCACCAGCCTGCACATTGGTAAAAAGCATGATGGAGCCATGTTATCTTTCTGTTTACGCCAAATTCTGACTCGATCATCTGAATGTCTCAATAGAAATCGAGACTCATCAGACCAGGCAACAGTCTTTAACTGTCCAATTTTGGTGAGCTCCTGCAAATTGTAGCCTCTTCACAAATGCTTTGCTGCATACCTCGGTTGTAACAAGTGGTTATTTCAGTCAAAGTTGCTCTTTTATCAGCTTGAATCAGTTTGCTCATTCTCCTCTGACCTCTAGCATCAACAAGGCATTTTCACCCACAGGACTGCTGCATACTGGAGGTTTTTCCCTTTCAACACTATTCTTTATAAACCCTAGAAATGGTTGTGCGTGAAAATCCCAGTAACTGAGCAGATTGTGAATTACTCAGACCGGCCCGTCTAGCACCAACAACCATGCCATGCTCAAAATTGCTTAAATCACCTTTCTTTCCCATTCTGATAATCAGCTTGGAATTCAGGAGATTGTCTTGAACAGGACCAAACCCCTAAATGCATTGAAGAAACTGCCATGTGATTGGTTGATTAGATAATTGCATTAATGAGAAATTGAACAGGTGTTCCTAATAATCCTTTTGATGAGTGTGTGTATATATGTATATATAATATATAATAATATAAATATCTTCGTGCCTTATAGATTTAGCAGATTCAAGCTAGCCGATAATATACTTTCTAATCTATTTTGCAATGATATAAACAATCACACAGTTGAGATTTGCCATACAGTATCTCCATGTGCGCCTTTTTCCATACTCCCTCTTCCGGATGTCTAACCAGGAACACCCCACAAGAGCTGCAGTTTTGGAGATGCTCTGACCCAGTGATCTAACCATCACAATTTGGCCCTCGTCAAACTCCATCAAATCCTTACGCTTGCCCATTTTTCCTGCTTCTAACACATAACTTTGAGGACAAAATGTTTACTTGCTGCTTAATATATCCCACCCACTAACAACAGACAGCTGTGATGAAGAGATAATCAGTGTTATTAACTTCCCCTGTCATAATGTTATGCCTGATCAGTATCAGTTTATAGCCATCCTTCAGCTAGAGAGTGACTGGTGAAATCCCAGACTAGCATAACAAGGGAATGTAAACCCGGAAGCAGCCAGGCAAACCAGATTTACTTACTGTAACATCTCCTTCACTGTCCACACAGTATTAACAATGTTTACTCACTACTATCCAGTCACATCAATCACGGTCTCTTTGGCTTACATATCAAAACAGTTTTGAGTTGCTAGGAAACTGTCTCTTTCTGTTTGCCCCTTCACTTGCACAGGTTGAATTCAGTTCAAACCCTTAGAGGCATCTGGTTGGCCATATATGTAAGCGTTCTAATAGATTTACGTTGACATGATAGGAAAGTTTGTGATGAGAAATTGCAATAAAATACGTATGTAGTGAAGAGAGCGTTTAACATGACATCAAACCAGAACAGTGAACATTTGAACTCATATCATTTAATAATATATTTATTATCATCATTAAATTACATACATATATTGTGGTAGAAATACAGACTTTAAAAAAGTTTCACATTATATTCTGCCACAAATTAAACTTGCACGGATTACACACATTATTGTACATATTTTTCAAAAAAGAGTTTTGAAAAAAAAAAGTTATTTGTTTTATAGGGTTAACAAAAAAGAGATTTGCAAGTAGCCTACTTCCTAAGTACTCTGTACGGTTGGGAATCGCTGTTTAAAGAGGAGACAGACTGTTTAAACTGCGGGCGCTTTCTGCCCTCTTGTGTTAGAAACCGATGGCAAGAAATATTACACATCAGTACAATTTGATTGTACTGATGTGCAATTATTGAGAACTCGCTTTGCTATCGCTTTTTCGATAGTGATAAATATCAAGTGAACTTAAATAAACCAGCTTTAAACCAGGCCATAACTTGACCCAATAAGTGAAGCCTCAAAAAATGCTTAATCTGAGACAGTAAGATTTTGAAAGAAATTATTTAGTGACCGTAAAGACATGTATAATGTTACAAAAGTTTGTCAAATCAAAGATTTCTAAATCCATTTATTATGGATATTATGTATTTACAGCCACCTTTTCACCTGACACCATTGTTTAGTATAATAGTATGTGTTTGTGTGTGTTTGCTGTCATAGTTTGCAGTTCAGAGCCGGAGAATGTGCACGCCGACCCTCATAACTACACCAGTATGCTTGTAATCTGGGAGAGACCACTTGCCGTATATGACTCGAGCATAGAGAGATACTCCGTCACCTACCGGCCGGCCCAGGGCGATGATGAATCTGCTTTAGAGTACTTAACAGATGGAGACCAGGATGTGGTAATCCATCACACTTTTGCCATAAACGTCAGATATTGATGAATGAATGTTGAAAATCAGGCATAAATTGTGAAGGTGAACGTTCCATATTTCACCTCCAATATAGGATAACAGGTTATGAATATCAATTGATGATTTTTTTGTTTCACCAACAGGGGGCGATCATTCAGGACCTGTTGGCCAACACCAGTTACATGGTGCAGGTTGTTGCCGTGTGCACCAATGGTCTTTATGGCAGAGTGAGTGACCAGCTGACAGTGGACATGCCCCTGGATGATCCTGGTAAGACCAATCGCGCCCGCCGCCCTCGCATCCGTGGAGAATAAGTTTAAAACACTCATGTCCCATTACAAATGTTAGACAAATGCCAAATGTCTCAGATTGTAGACTGATCCTTTGCAAACCAGTTACATTGTCCAGAAAATGATGTGGTGTCAATTAAGATTTATAAAGAAATGGGCAGAATTTTTAGTCAGAAACATTTTACACAAGTACATGTTTATGTAAACAGAGATCTGAATGCATGACCCATGCAGTGTAATATTGCAGACCTATATACAGTTTGTGCTAGTGTACATTTTTCTCTGGGTATTAATGACTTCCTTTCAGATTACAGCAACATGCTGTTTTTTTTTTTTTTTGTACTGGTACTTGCATAGTGTTTTGAAATGAAAACCATTACTGTAATGAATAATGTTATATCAGGCTAACCCAACTTGATTTCCCATTTAGATGGCAATTTCAGTAGTAACTTATTTTAAAATGTAATATTTTACGTTTTAATTAATTTATATTTATTTAACCCGAACTTAGATATACATGTATAATAGGTACACTTTTTTTTTGTCAGTGTTCTTTGGGTGTCCTTTTCTATTTTTGTCTCTGTCTGTCTGTCTCATACTTTGCTGTCACTATCTGCGTTTTGAATTTCCTTCTATATAGATTTCTTTCTGTCTATTTGCATCTTATTTGTTTTCAATGGATCATTTGTGCTTTTTATGTTCTTTTATAATTCATTGAAATGTTGGGGCGTCTGTATTGAGCTTACTGATTTATAATAAACCTATATATCTAGTTGAAAGTCCCTGTCATTATATTTCAGTGTCCATGAATGTGTTGTCACAAGACATTTTTGTCATTATAATATAAAAATGTTTAAAAGTGGCTTGGGTTTACATGCATCATTGAAATGGGGCAAGTCTATCTAATAAAATCATACATGTTCTACCTTTTAATGTTTCCATGCTTCACAAACCGATCTTGTCCACATATCACAAAATCTCTGGGGTCTTTTCCACCATTTTGTGTCATTGAGCTTGATCCCATGACAGGTAAGAGCCTGCAAGAGATTGTGAGCTCTCTCCATCTTTGTGTGCTGGGAGCTTTTGTAATGCATGAAGGTGTCCAAACTCTCCTGTCTTGTAAAACAATGTGTATGATCAAAAAACGACCCTCTGACCCAGAGACTGCTCCCTTTTGCACTCTTTGCATCAAAGAATGACCTAAACAAATGTCCTATCTGGTGACCTGGTTGACCTTTCCTTCCTTCTCAACCTCTGTACTCTCAACATAGAATATCAAATGCCAAAATTGTCCCTTTAAGGCATGTGGATTGTGATTGAATACACATTGAAAACCAATTTGTGTGTTCAACTTTTGTTCCTCAAGCATGCAAGTATCTTTGCCTATTAAGGGTAAAATTATAAACAGAGACTGATTTTCAAGTGTGAGGTGTGTGTACATTATGGGAAAATGATTTTTTGAAAATCTTTTATTATTGCAATTATTGCAAATTGTCTTTAACAGACAGCGAGTTGATCTAATAATCACACGTTTTTGTTATAAAGAGTAAAGGGCATATAGGACACTTTTATACAGAGCTGACATGTGAAGTTTGCACTAAATACAGTATATTATGTCAGAATAGTTTAGGTTTATTTTCAGTCTCATAGACACATAAAAAATAAGAGATTACAGAACATATTTATCTGTAGCTGACGTGAATTTTTTGCTTATACCATGTTCTAACTCTTTTTTTTTTAATGTTTTGTTTATTTTCAGAAACAGACAATGACTCTGTATCATTTGACTATAGTGAAGAGGTAACTACATCAATACTACTTTAGTGTGTAGTTATTTTTTGGTTTTCTACGACAGTACTAAACACATTGCTTCTCTCTCTGTCCATCTCTTTCTTCTGTTTTAGGAAGATGATCACATCAACACCTTTTTGATCAGACCCAACACAAAGCAACTTCCATATCCTTTCCAAACCACCACAACCAGCCCCAGAGTTACTTCAACAGAGCGTCCAGACCATCCAATTGTTAAGACGACGACAAGGACTCATGAAAGAAGATTCCCAATAGAAGACTCTCAGAATACTCAAGATCATTATATTCCAGTGATATACACAGATAAACCTACAGTGAAATACACAGACCAACCTTCCACCCCTGCAACCATAACCACCACATTTGTTAATGTACACACCACTAGACCAGATAGTTATAGTATTGTAGCAGGTGTATCCTCAGAGTCTGATGGGCGAAGCAGTACCTTTACAGATTTTCCAGCAAGTGTCACCCCTGAAACAAGTGTGCCCCCTGAAACAAGTGTGCCCCCTGAAACAAGTTCCACCTCTGAAACAAGTGTCCCACCTGAAACAAGTTCCACCTCTGAAACAAGTGTCCCCCCTGAAACAAGTTCCCCCTCTGAAACAGGTCCCCCCCCTGAAACAAGTTCCCTCTCTGAAACAGGTGTCCACCCTGAAACAAGTTCCACCTCTGAAACAAGTGTCCGCCCTGAAACAAGTTCCACCTCTGAAACGAGTGTCCCCCCTGAAAAAAGTGCCACTTCTGAAACAAGTGCAACCTCTGGAACAAGTGTCCCCCCTCAAACAAGTGCAACCTTTGAAACAAGTGGAACATTTTTAACACCAGCTGCGATAGACATTTCGGGGGTTGAGGATCTGTCTCAACCTGTAACCGACTCAGACAGCTATGTTGGGGATAGTTCAGTGACTGTAGTCCTGTTGCCTGAAATCCCAATGGAATCATCTTCCTCTACATTCCCCCCTGAGGCCCCTCCTCGACCTACAACTGCTAGCTTGCCTTTTCCAACCACTGCAGCTTTCAGCACTGTTCTGTCGCAGACCACCCAGCCGGTGTTTAATGGTGAGAGTGCCTCATATGCCCCCTCTGTATCTGACACTTTGTCCTACGTGCATGCAAGTTCTGTGTCCCCCTACTCCTTAAGCAGTGTGTTGTCTGAACCCATCCCTGACTGGGACATCCCGTACACCGTTTCCATGCTGGTGTCTGGTGGTGCGCAGTCTATCACCCCTTCCCCTTCCTACCCTACCCTATTCCTCACCGGCTCTGTGTCTTATTTAGACATGGAGCCTGTCTCTAGTGGTGGTTGTAATGATGATGATGGTGATGATGATGTTTTATCTGGGTCCTTCTCGGCTGACCCCCAGTGTAGAAGTACTCTTCCTCCTCAAATGTTACCAGAAGCGACAGCTTCCGTTATCTCCATGCAGCCAAACTATGAAAACAACCTTGTACTCCCCTCTGAGCTCCCCAGTACTGTCTCCGCACTGAGCTCTCTTGCATATCTCCAGCCTTCGGTTCCTGTCACTAGGGACTACTCTCTGATGATGACAACCCTTGACTCTGATGCTTCTCTCTCAGGTAGCATTGTGGACTCAATGGAGTGGGTAGATTCTTATCTAGTAGGTCCTTCTTTTAGTCAAGACAGTGGTGCATCTAGTGAAATCTCTTTGCATGCTTCTCTAAACATCCTGCTGCCCTCTTCTACTTTGGGATTTCCCCCTTTTAGTGATCTCTCGGTTGACCTATCTAGTCCTGTAGATCTAGATTTATTTCTGTCCACTTCCAGCACCGGTACTCCTCTGTGCAGCGATGCAGACTTGGACCTCTGTGCCGAAGCTCTTTTTTCTTCTCTTCCATTTTCCACAAAGCCTTCTAGTGACCTCAGAATTTTTGTTTCAGCCACTGTCAGCAGTATTGCACAAAGTGCAATTGGACAGTCACAGGGAGCACCTACTCCCATAAGATCTTCAACCATTGCGTCAACCTCTACTCCAGTATTCAGATCCATACCTACTCCTGTGGTGACTCCAACCCTTGTGCCAACCTCTGCCCCAGAATCCATCTCTGTGGTTGTTCCTGTTGTGCCCCCAACCGTTGCAATCTCCTCTGCTCCAGAGACTAATTCCATTCCTTCAAACTCTGCCGATGGGCAGCTGGAGAACAGCGCCTCGGGCTGGGCACTCGATTTAGATTGGGGTCAGAGCTCAGCATCTGGAGATGAGAGTGTCATCCCATATACTACCACTGCCTCTCCTACCACGGAACCTCCTGATGAGGCGGATGATGGGAATGAGGAGCACTCTTCCTCCTTCTACTTTGAGGGGGAGAATGGGACAGAGAGTGAAGATACCGAGTTCAGGGTCACCCTGCGGCCCAGTCCTTCCTGGACTCTACGAGGTAGTGGGGAAGAGGAGAGTGGATCAGGTGAAAACCTCACCGATAATGAGACGTCTTCAGACTTCAGTATTCCAGAGCGCACTGAGAGGGATTCAGAGGAGGAACCAGTGGAAGGTAAAGCTCTCGGTTACTGACGTCCATGCTGAAGGTGCTTCTTGATTTAGCCATGCTCAGTGAAGTTTGATCAGTGAATCATCAGTGAAGAGTGTCTGAAAGTTCTCGTTTCGAGGACAACTAACCCATCCTAAATTTTGAATGCCATAACCCACCACAAATGTAACCTAAACAACTAAAACCTCATCCAGAAAGTGCTCTGTAGAAGTTAGTTCGCTGGGAAGGTAAGATTTGAAGAGCTCACTACAGCATCCTTAATAAACGTATGCATCAAAACGTTTGACAAATTAGGCTAAATGCCATAAAACGTGCTACTAAAGAACCATCATCTTAATTAGAAAATCCCATCATCAATGTGTCTTATTCCTAGTCCCATGTGATTCCTATGTGTTCTGTCTTGTCTTGCATGTTGTTCATGTAATTTTGCTAAAAATGTGCATTAGCATGCTCACACCTGTCATCAGAAACATACCAACAGCATTTTTTCCATCTCAAGTCGAATCCAAGATACTGATGCCATTTGTTTATGGGATCAACGTGTAGGTTTATCAAGCGTTTTATGATAGAAAGTCTGAATAGTAAATTAAACCACATGGAGGCTTAGCATCTGAGCTAAGATTTGGTTTCGCTCTGGGAAACATCATCAACAAGCCTTTCCTTAGTAGCCTCACTTTTTTTTTTTTTTTGGATGATTCCTCCATGGGATGAAACAGCTATTTTACTGTGTGTCCAGCAGAGGGCAGCAAAACTCTTATATGTAGTCACTAGTGAGTGACAGCTGGCAGTGGTAGCATTGTGTTTTGGCTGGGATGCTGAGGTCATTTCAGACAGTCCTAGGCCAGATCCTAATCTCTCAAACATGTTTGTCTGCAATGAATCGTGACCTGTGAACTCTTTAGCTTCTTAGTGTCAGACCAACTCAAAACACATTTCTGATGGAATAGACGAGAATTGGTGCTATGCCAATCCTTCTAGATAGCAAACTGATTATAGGGTCTTTAAGAATCAAAGAGAAACTGAGTCAGTATCCTGTGGTGTTAGCTTGACCTCAGTATCTGTCATTGTCAAAGAACAAGAGGTTGTTTGTTTTGACAAAATTAATTGTTTTATGCCTTTTTTAAATACAAAATAGTACCTTCACATTTTTTTGTTGTCATTATTGACAACATTGATTGTACCATTGATTTAACATAGATAATCATTCATTGTTTAATCATGTGTATACAATTTTAAAATCAAAGCCATTTTTATTTTATTTATTGAAAGTATTACTCCGTCTTATGGCGTACTGGTTTGCAAATGATGTCACTTCAGTGCAGATTAACCTGAATTTGTGTTAAAATTTACATGAAGTGTGACTTCTATTTTACAAGGTGAGTTTGTTTTCAGTGTATATCCAAATTTTTAGTATTGTTCATTAGCCCCATGCACCAAATATGTTTGAGTCTGATAGGAATATCTAAATTATGATTACTGATAACGCTCTGATCTGAGGAGGATGTTTTTTGACCCATAGACGCCAATAACAGCAGTCATGAGTCACGGGTGGGCCTGGTGAGCAGCATTGAGCGGCAGAAGGCGGCTGTTGTTCCTCTGGCTGTGGTCTCCACCCTCACCTTCCTGGGTCTCATTTTTTTGATTGGCATTTTTATCTACTGGAGGTAAGCCTAATACATAACAGCATTTTCACAAAACAATTGCAGCATGTTGCAAGGAACAGTATGTGAACCGCTTGCAAAATTTAACTAAATAAGAGATATCAAACAAAAGGCCTGTTATTTTTTTATTTAGTACTGTCCTGAATAAGATATTTTAAATAAAAATATTTACATATATTCCTCAACACAAAAAACCCAGAAATTATTAAAATGACCCTATTCAAAAGTTTATGAACTATTGATTCTTAATACTGCGTCTCGTTCCCTGGATGATCCACAGGTTTTTTTTGTTGTTGTTGTGATGGTTGTTTCATTTTTACCATTTCTCGAGTCCCTTGTTTGTCCTGAGAAGTTAAACTGCCATGAATAAAGATGAATAAATGCCATGAATGAGACATGAATAAAGGCATTTAGGACATATGCTACCACATGAAGCACAATTTTAGGTTACCTAAGCAAGTAATTTTTTTCTTTCTTTTGTAAAATCTGTTTTGGCATTGGCCATGCATAGCTGACTCGGACAAGAATGGAAAACAAAAATACACTTCCTCTGAGACAGCTGCTTATGATTCCATTCCTTTCATGAATCATATTGTTACTAATCCATAATCATAACAATCGTCGATAAGGGGGAGCAGTGTGTCCCCATGAGAAGCGTGTTGTCTGTCTGTGATGGGGGTCTAATCTTGGGCACAGACCCAATCTCACACCCACCGGGCGAGGGACCACCTCAAAGGGAAGAAAGATAAACAATCCATGATGTGGCAATGGTCTTTGTGTGTGTGGTGTGAATTCTGGCCAGTTTCATACACACACAAAGCAATACAAATGCTCTATCCACACCAGGATGGAAGTCTCTAATCCTGTTTTCCTTCAGATATTCCCAACTGTGAAATAAGCAACTTTGGCAATCCCATCAAGAACATGTCTCCGATGTGTAAACAGTTTAGCGGCACAAGATTGTACATCTCTCATTCCGACATGCCTCTTGACCCTTTAACGTATTGCTCATGTTTGACTTTTTGTTGTTACACCGTGAAGATTGCGAGGAGATTAAATCGGTAATCTTGGAGCCGGTGATTAAATCTCCGATATGCTGATCTGTTGTTTGTGGGCCTACAGGGAACACATGCTGCCAGGCTGGAGAAAGAACCTCCACGTGATTATGTTCAACACGACCAAGTCATGTTCATGTCTTGTTAGTGCAGCCGTGGGTGGTTCAATCTCAGCAGAACATGGGCATGTACGACCGCTTGTCCATCTGTAGCTACATGGTGCTCATTTGGAGAGCAGACAGATGCGCACTTAATGGGACGTCTTGAAACGTTAGCGTTAAATCTGTGTCGCCCAGTGCTGTGGTCACTAATCCCTTCCAAGAAGTTAGGTTTTAGACAAAACGGCTTCCGGTTAAGGAAGGCCTCTGAGTGATCCTGTTAAAAACATGTTGTGGATTAGATTGAATATGGTTTTTGTGTTTATTTTTTGAGCTTGGAGTTCAGTCTCAAGCACATATGTGGATATAAGTCACAACAACACGCAAATAATCAAAGCTTGTGTGTGAGAACCATGTGTTTTTATTAACTTTGTGTGAAAGTCATTTGCGTAGTACATCCAAATTGACATGCTCTTCAGTCAACAGTATTTCTGCTACATAAAGTGCTGGTGTAGAAATAGTGTTTAATGCCGTTACAGGAAATGTTTTCAGACTGCTCATTTCTACATTGAAGACAGCACATCACCCAGGGTGATTTCCTCTTCGCCAATGCTGAGTCCTACTGGTAACACACACACATGCACACACTTTTTCATAATCATAACTGGGTACTAATAATATTTGGGTCAATAACGTGATTTTTTTTGTCTAATCTGTAATCTGTAAATTTAAAAAATGCAATTCATATACTTAAAAGGGATAGTTCTCATTTTTGGGTGAACTATACCTTTAATGACTTAGATGCGCCTCTTCTATGATAACCACGTTATACATTTATGAAGTAATAATAATATTTGTTGGGGAGAATAAAGTAAAAGTTATAAAAGTATTTTGGCCTAATATTTTATTATAGTTATTTACAATATAACAAATATATATATATAAAATGCTTGTAATATTTGACAAATTTGTCAAGTGGGGATGACCAACATGCTATAAAAATCGATATCATCATTGTGCAAATAGGCCCCTAAAAAGTCCCTTCAATAATTCCCATAAAATCATGATCATTGTCATATGGTGAAACTTCCCTTAGAGTCTCAGAAAAAAAGGTACAGTGCTGTCACTGGGGCGGTACCCTAAGGTACAAAAGTGAAAAGGTACATCTTTCTACCTTACTCACCCCTAAATGGTACATATTAGTAACTTAAAAGGTACATACTTTAAGAGTGCGTATTAGTACCTTAAAGGTACATAGTGGTACCTTTTGGGTTTTGTACTCTAGGCTACCGCTCCAGTGACAGCATTGTACCTTTTTTTCTGAGAGTGTATAAACCAATATTTATTATATAAATAATCACATTGAAAAATATATGTACAAATAGTTTTAGTATCAATTGGTTTATTTAAAATGTATTAAATAGTTTTATTAAAATTAATGCACTCAATTTATTTAAAGTGCATGGCAAATATAAAATTACCTTTAACTTGGTTAAACCATATGACATTTTTTTTTTTGGTTCCCATGAGGCAAAAATGACCAACATCCAAATTCACCCGACTATAAACAGGTTTCGCATTATTGTTAGCTAATAATATAATTTCTCTGACCAGTGTAAACCATAACTGTGTTCAAATAAAAGTCATAAATGCTTTTTAATGCTATTGTCATCAGCAACTGTATTTTGCCCTTCCAGGTGAACATGAACCCCAGTCAGCAAAGCAATTTGTAAAGCATGTGACTGAGCTTCACAACACCAACTCATTTTCCAGAGAGTTTGAGGTTCGTATCCCATCATCCCCCTCTCTTTTTTTTTGACACTTTTCAAGGGACAGCTGTGTCGTACGAGCCTTGATGTAGCACATCAACATGTCATTAAGGCATGTCTTATAAATGAATTGTTTGGTTCATTCAGGCACGATTATGCTTGCCGTGTCTATCCATTCATGCATGAGCGCAGGTTGTTGATAATGCATTCGAGTTATAATTAGGTCAGCAACGCGCTCGGCTCTAGATTCCAGTCAGGTGCACAAAAAGACCCAGTTACATCTTAATTAACATCAGTCAGTGTCAGATAGTACATTCTCACCATAACATTAATTTATTAACACTTGATTAGATCATTCAAAAATCAAGCAAGTTTTAATTGGACACAAACAAGGCAGTAAACATAATTATTATTTCTTGTCATAAGCGCTACCTGTGAAAAGTAATATTTTTCAAGTTTCCTTTTGAGAACTGTTACTTTTTGTGTCACGTTCAGGCTGAATTAAAGTTTATTCTCTACACACCCACTAGCGATAAGTGTTTTGTGGCAGGCTAAAACATACACGATGCACAACGCAAAATGTAGTTCAAATGCATGTTCTGTTCAATCATGACAGCAAGGCTTTGGATTCTGTCCATTTTGATTCATCATAAATCTGATCTAAAAGAAAAATAATTTCCTAAGTATACATTTGTATTTATAAATATTGAGGAAAAAGATTTGAAATACTTTTAAAAGGGTCAAGAAGTGCATGTTTCCTGGTGTATGATTATGTTAGTATGATTTTTACGTCAAAAAATGTCATTTTTCCTACCCTGATTTTAGCCTCTGATTTGAATTATCTGTTTAAAGTGGCGTGTCTGCTCAGAGATTCAATGTAAATGCCCACTGTTGTGATTGGCTGACATCTTTCCATATGAAATGGGTATTACATGTGGCAACTCTCAAAAACTTTTAGAACATTTGTACTCTTACAGGTCTCAAGGTTAACTCATCTGAGAACTTGTTTATTATATTATTAGATTTAAATCGTGGCATAAAATGTTGCAGTGATAAGCATTGTGGCTGATCACCGATATGTTGAGCTTTCTGTTTTTTTATGCCCAGTGATCTCATCATTGCAACTCAATTTCTGCACAACTAACATTGCAAACACAATGTAAATACGAGATCTGTTGGTTATTACAGGAGTTTGGCCAAGAGTCCAGAATTCAGTCACTGATAAACTCTCGCTGTTTGATCGACAGCTCCAGCGATTGTAAACAGAGCATTATTTAATAACTCCTTATTATAAATTACTCTCCATTTAAATACCAGATTATTTTCATCCTACTAAAGTCCCCTTCACACTGCGATTCCGGCAAATACACGGATAATGCGACCCGGCATTTGTTCCTGGGCCGCTAGATTTGGTCCATTGACACGGCCAGCGAAATACCGTAATATGTGCGCTTTCACACACAATGCTTAACGGTCCCGGGTCGAGTTGACACGTGACATCCTGATGTGACGTATAATGGCGAGCGATCTCAGCTTCAGCGCGGATAGTAAGGAGCTCCGTGGTCTCGACTTATGTCCAGTTTGGGCACGTTTCTGCTTGTTTAGTTTTAGTTTCTTTTGTATACGAACACTCTCTGCGTTTAAAACACCGACTAGCTCTTCTGGCACTGCAGGGTTGTATTATTAAAAAAACAAGCTCTAGGAGTCGCACGATAACTACGTACACGTTGCGGCATTAGTTTCGGCTTTTGTTCACACAGCACTCGAACCCCGCAATGTTACTAGGTTCCCGACCCGGGTTCAATTCGGTAATCAATTCCGGGACGTGGTTGCTTTCACACAGAAGGCGACCCGGCAATGTTCCGGGAATATTGCGGGTCCGACGTGCAGTGTGAAAGGGGCTTAAGAGAATCGATGTGAAGTGGACGGTTTAGTCACTGGTTTGATTTACTGACACAGACAAAGAACATCTGACCGTACATGAATCATTACATTTCAGAAATCACTGGTCACAGATCAGGCATTAAGATAACACGGTTACTTACATGTTTGTGGAATTACTGTCGAGTCTGTATTGTAAAAGTCTGTTTGCAAAGACTACGTTGAAATTGCCATTGATTTATACCGACTGTGGACATTCAGTCCACAGTGAAATGTATCGAATACAAACAAATAATGCTCAACTGAAACGTTCACATTGTTGAAAATAAATAACCACATTCCTAGCATTAGGATCTTTTGGAAGGTAATGCTGTTTTTAGAACTAAAAACAACAGTACCTTCCAAAAGATCCAGAGAAAAGTGTACTCTCACTAACATGCCAGTGGGCGGGGCCAAAGTTGCAATTATGATTTAGGCATTGCTTTTCTTCTTCAGAGGCGGTCTTTCACCTATGTTTTATAGATAGGAACATTCCACAATGAGTTTTTCTCTGGCCTTGGTTACAATAAAAGCTGTTTTTGGATTAATAAGTAACTTGTAGGATATTCCTATTCTACAAGTTACTTGTTGCTACAGGGATTTCTGGTAGCTCAACCAGTAGAGCATGGCGCTAGCAACACCAAGGTCATGGGTTCGATTCCCAGGGAAAGCAAGAACCGACAAGAATGTAAAAATGTGTACCTTGAATACAATGCAAGTCACTATGGATAAAAGTGTGCCAAATGCATAAATGTAAATCTTATAGTATGATGACCTCTTATATGGTAGAGGTTCAAGGAAAATTTGATTCCTCAATTATTGACCCCTTTAAGAAATGTAGGATTTTTCTGCCTCACAAAACAATCTACTTGTAACTTCTTGTAATTGCAACTTTATATCTCACAATTGCTATTTCTCATAATTTCAACATTGTCTCCCAATTATGACTTTTTTTTTCTTACAGTATGTCTTTATTTCTTGTAATTACTCATTTCTATCTCAATCACAGATTTATATCATAATTGAGACTTTATTTCTTATTTAGTTGTTTCGCTCTGTTGACCAATCAGCTTCCAGAACTGGAATTTGTAGGCAATTAGCATAATTCAAATGAACAGAATCCAACCCAGTCTGTCAGTGCTTTTGCTCTATGCTGTGTTTTGTTTTATTTATTAATGGTGCTTAGTTTATTGTATTTCATTGCTTTTTGCATTCTCATCCCTTCATTAGATATTGAAAGAGTATTTTGAGGTAAGCAACATCTCCTTTTAATTTGTTTGCTTTTGATAGCTTTAGCATGTATTCGTGATGCTCACTTGTTATCAAAAGGCTGTGTTTTTGGTGTTTGGTTACGGCAGACTGTTGGAATAGAGGATTGTTTGTGTTTTTTAGGAAGTTCAGACATGCACCGTGGACCTTGGAACAACTACAGACTGTTCCAACCATCCGGACAATAAGAACAAGAACAGATACGTCAACATTTTAGCCTGTGAGAACCACTGTCACCATATATAAGCATTAGACGCACGTTTCTGTATTGACTGATATAAAATGGCATATCTTGGATTACATCCTTTAGATGACCACAGCAGAGTGCGACTCGCACCCCTGACCGACAAAGATGGAAGAAGCGGAGGGGACTATATTAACGCCAACTACGTGGATGTAAGAGATGTTACTTAGCTCAGAAGTGTTGCCATGCAGGCAAAACATGAGGATTTTATCATCATTTAATAGGTGAAGCATGCTTACCTCCAAGTGTGGCTGTGTAAGTGTAGATATGATTAAAACAGCAGATATAAAACACTTCAAAAGCACTGCTGATTTACTATTGATTTCATCTTAGAAAGTCAGGCGTGGTGGCCTTGAGTGTGAGAAAATATTTGCAGCCCCTATTTGTAAGATTGTGTCACCTGAGATGTTCTTTGAAAGTTTAAACCACTTGCTAAGAATGCTAGCTTTATTTGTCTCTTCTTTTTCCTTCACACAAGGGTTTTAACAAACAGAGAGCCTACATTGCAGCACAAGGGCCCTTGAAGTCCAGCACGCCGGATTTCTGGCGGATGGTGTGGGAGCAGAATGTGGGAGTGATTGTTATGATCACAAACCTAGTGGAGAAAGGAAGGGTGAGTTATTTTTATTAAAGTCTACCTAAAAGCATAGGTAAAGCATTGATTAACATTGTTGTATGGCTTCAGAAGATTTGGAATATCTCGTAGACACGTTTTATGGTGAATAATGGGGCTTGACAACCCCAGTTTCCATTCACTTTCATTGCGTAGAAAATATAGTAGTGGCCAAAAGTGATGATGGGCTTAGGAAATTGACATCTTTAGCCTTTAATCAAATATTTTTAGAATGTTTTTTTTTTTAAGATTTTGTAAGTATATTGGGTAGTTTTGGATGGAGTCAATTGTTTTATTTGTGATAATGCAATAAAAGATGTGCAATTGTGCAGACATAATTTCTTGCTTTGACAGCTTGGGCAAAAATGATGAACACATGCAACTAGAGAGAATCAACTAAATATTAATAACTGATTATGTTGTAGTGAATTTATACTTTATTACTTTTTTTGTTGTTGCATAAAACCTGTAGTAAAATAACCAGCAGCTGTAGATTTTTTGTGTGCAAAATAATTTTGTCAGATATATAAATCAGTCACTGTTCAGTGTTTTGTTCTTTTGTTATTGAAAGAAAATATATTTTTCTCATAACCTGCTGTTTTTCAGTTGAAAACTAAAACTTTTATGGGTTTTGAACAAGGTGAGAAAGTGACAGAATTTATATTCACTGTAAAGAAAAAAAGTAGTTTCAACTTAGCCTTCATGCTGCCTTAATTTTAAGATTAGTCAACTTTTAATGTGAAGTTGTACTTAGTGAGAACTTGTATATTTGAGTTGACGAAAGCAGCATGAACACACTTTTTTTTTAAGTTGAAACAACTTTGTTACAGTGTTGATGGAAATATGATGTAAATAGACATTCATATTGAACCAATTTTTGTCCATTTCTCAGAGGAAGTGTGACCAATACTGGCCTCTGGAGAACCAGGAAGAGTATGGCTGTTTTTTGGTTACTGTAAAGAGCACAAAAGTCCTCGCGTACTACACCCAGAGAACCTTTACCATCAGAAATACCAGCATTAAGAAGGTATCAAGCAGCAATACACACTATCTCAACACCATATTGGTAATAAGTCGATCTTAGAGATTTTTTGAGTTATTTGTATCAGTCGATATTTTATATTTATTGTTTATGCTCATTTACACTATTTTTACATTTAGATTGG
Organism: Pseudorasbora parva; assembly: GCF_024679245.1. Lineage (NCBI taxonomy): Eukaryota > Metazoa > Chordata > Actinopteri > Cypriniformes > Gobionidae > Pseudorasbora > Pseudorasbora parva. Next base: position 17,299,973 of record NC_090196.1, on the reverse strand, counting down.
CTTTCTCATCATCTAAAGTAACACTGTTCACTTTAATTGTTAGCAAATCTCAAAATTAATATCATTTTCATATTGTACATCAAATAGTTTTGACTACATTCCCTTTAGCATTAAAAATGGCTGTTACTATTTTTTTGTTGTATTTAATTATAATGTATTAAAATGTATTTATATCATTGAGATATATCATTATAGTTTTAATTTTTAAATAGATTTTGTGTTCAAAAATATCAGTTTTTATTTTAATTTCAGTTAAACTTTTTCATTTTATTTTAAACTAAATAAAATTGGTAAATGTTGTCTTGGCAAGTAGCTAAAATAATTTTTTTTTTGTGTATTTTATTAATTATTTATTGTTTATTATTTAACATTTATTTCAAGTAATACAATTTGTTTATGGTTTTAGTTTGTTATAACAACAACCCTGGTTTAGAGTTTTAGTATTATTAATATTAAATAATTTAATGTTATTGATTAAAGGTCCCATTCTTCGCGTGTTTTCGAAGCTTTGATTATGTTTACAGTGTGCAATATAACATGAGTTCATGTTTCGCGTGTAAAAAAACAGTATTTTTCACACAATTGACTTATCTGTACAGCGCTGTTTTCTCTGTCCTAAAAACGGCCTGATGATTTCCTTGTTCTATGAAGTCCCTCCTTCAGAAACACGTAACGAGTTCTGATTGGGCCAGCGCGTCCCGTGTTGTGATTGGACAGCAGCTTAGCGCACTTTGCCAGGAAAGGTCCCGCCTCTTACCATAACTGGGAGATGCAAGCACTGAATGCGTGTTCTTGTGGGCGGAGGGTTAGTCAACAAACGGTTCTAGTGACGTCATTACATCCCTGCACTTCCTGCTGTAGTCCAAACCGGCCGTTCACTGTAGGCTTTGAAAGGGAACTTCTGTTAAATAAAATATCTCGCTTGGCATTGAACTTTGAGCTTTATAATTTTACAGGTATTATTTATGCTCCAACAGCAACATTACACACTAACTAAAGTTTGAAAGATGGAATCATGAAAAACGGGACCTTTAATAAGTTGTTGAATTGTTATTTTAACATTTACCAAAAAGTTTTTGTTTAAAGGTTGAGTTTTGAATTTAAACATTACGTGTGTGTATATGCCGTTTTGATTTCTTCAGGGTTCTCAGAAAGGTCGTAGTAATGAGAGGACGGTAACACACTTCCACTACACACAGTGGCCAGACATGGGTGTACCTGAGTATGTCCTACCTGTGCTTTCATTCGTCTACAAGTCCTCTAGAGCCAAAACAGATGACATGGGTCCAATGATTGTACACTGCAGGTGGGCTACAGGACATTCTTTAAATGTAGCAAGTGTCATATGGTATATTTCACATTTCTGATGTGTGTCTGATTGTGTGTGTGTGTGCGTGCTTAGTGCTGGTGTGGGCCGAACAGGGACCTACGTAGTGTTGGACAGCATGTTAAAACAGATTAAAGAGCAGGGGACAGTCAATATCATGGGCTTCCTCAAACACATTCGTACACAACGGAACTATCTAGTTCAAACGGAGGTGAGTAAACAGAAATTAAAATCTCATTCTGGTAAACATAACTTCATAGTACTCTATAAATATATCACAAAGAAAAATGTGCATTTACTGTTAAATCAATTCTTAGTGTTACTGAGTATCTTTTGATCCAAATTTTGACAATCGAGTGCCCTTCTGAAGATAATTTGGTCTGGGACACTTACAGGAGCAGTACATCTTTACCCATGATGCTCTAGTTGAGGCCATTTTGAGTCAAGAGACGGAGGTTCCATCAAGCCATATTCATCAGTATGTTAACAACCTCCTGACCCCAGGGGCCTCCTGCAAGACACGCCTGGAAAAGCAGTTTAAAGTATGTGTACTCTTAGTTTTTAAGTGATTTCTGAAGAGCACAGCTGGAAGATGAATTGTAGTGGAATAATATAACTTCTACATGACAATGACTTTGTGATTGCAGCTGGTGTGCCAGTCGAATGCCAAACAGAACGATTACACCAGCGCCCTGAATGACTGCAACAGAACCAAGAACAGAAGCTGCTCTCTGATTCCTGGTGTGTTCACAACACTACTGTATTTATTGCTATTCAATATTTTATGAAAGATAGATAGATAGATAGATAGATAGATAGATAGATAGATAGACAGATAGACAGACAGACAGACAGACAGACAGACAGACAGACAGACAGACAGACAAATGGATGGATATATAGACAGAGATGACCGACAGACAGATGGATAGACAGACAGACAGAAATATAGATGACATACAGATGGATAGACAGATAGATGACAGACGGATAGATAGACAGACAGACAAATGACAGACAGACATAGACAGAACTGTATATGACAGACAGATAGATAGACAGACAGACATACAGATAGATGAAAGACAGATGGATAGACAGTCAGACAAATAGAAAGACTGACGGATAGATGACAGACAGACAGATAGAAAGATTGACAGATAGATGACAGACAGATGACAGACTGATGGATAGACAGATAGATAGATGACAGATGGATAGACATATAGACAGAGAAATAGATGACAGGCAGACAGATAGACAGAAATATAGATGACAGATAGATAGACAGATAGATGCCAGGCAGATAGAGAGACAGATAAATTATGACAGATAGACAGACAGGCATTCAAGTAGACAGACAGACAGACAGATGGATGGATGGATAGATGGACAGAGAGGTATACAGATAGACAGACGACAGACAGACAGATAGACTGACTGACAGTTATACAGACAGGTATACAGACGACAGACAGACGGATAGACAGACAGATGACTTAAATAAAAATGACTTAAATAAATGTAATAAATAACTTTAGAGCCATGACTGAAGTAGAACAAATAATGTGGTATCAAATGTTCTAATTTGTTACACTGTTTATTTAAGTTTAATTTATGTTGTAATATTTTCTTCTATTATTATCTGTATTATTATTTATGTTCATATCTATTATTTATGTTAATATATTCCTCGCTTTGGCAATATTGTATTTACCTTCATGCCAATAAAGCAATCCTGAATTTGATGACAGACAGACAGACAGACAGACGGATGGATAGACCGAAAGTGACAGACGGATGGATAGACTGAGAGTGACAGACGGATGGATGGTTGGATGAATGCATGAATGGACAGATATTTAGTTCCATACAGTGACTGTTGTGTGTTTTGCAGTGGAGAAATCCAGAGTGTGTTTGTCCACTTCAGCAGGAGAGACGTCAGACTACATCAATGCCTCGTATGTCATGGTGAGACGTTCAGTGTTTCTAAAGTCACTTCTCTCTAGCTGATTATTCAGATTCATAATAAAACTCGTTCATGCCATATATCAGGGCTATCGGCAGAGCAAAGAGTTCATCATTACCCAGAATCCTTTACCCAGCACAGTGAAGGACTTGTGGAGGATGGTGTGGGATCATAATGCCCAGGTTATTGTGTCATTGCCGGATACGAGAAGCACGGTCAGTACTACGGTAAACATCATTACAGTATGTATCGCAAACTGCATTATGACATCACTCAGGCTGCACGATTAATACAACTGCTTGATGCTGGTTTAATGTTTGAAAATGAAGAAATAAAGAAAGTCCTAAATATTAGTATTGTAATTTTACAGTTATGTTACAATTATATATATATATATATATATATATATTTTTTTTTTTTCTTAAATACTTTATTTTTAGTATTAATATTCAATATTTTACAAACCTGGATTTTTCTTTTATCAGAGAAATTGCTATACATTTTTTTTTCCAAAGTTGTGCAGCCCAAGTGTCACACCTGGGTTTCCTGTTGATCAGATTGAAACAGATTGTCCTTTCATTCATCTCTCATAATCATCATTTGTTCTCTCTCTCCCTCCCTTTGCCATTTTCTTTATTCCATTCCCAGACAGAAGACAGCGAGCCAATCATATTCTGGCCCACAAGAGATCAGCCAATCAGCTACGAGACCTTCTCTGTATCATTAAGAGGAGAGGGTCGCGTGTGCCTGTCCAATGAAGACTTGTTGATAGTGCAGGATTACATCTTAGAAGCGACACAGGTAATGCAAGCCAATCAGATTTACCAGCTGACATTAGCAACCGAAAGAGGATCAGAGATTTTACCCATCATACAAAAGCTGTGCTAATCGATTCAGAAACATGTAAATGAGCGATTCCTGTGCATCATTTCTCCAAAACCATTCAAAAACACAAACGCAGACATCTGTTTTGAAGATCGCAGCTGGCGCCTGCCGTACGATTGCGGGAAATATTAGGAGGAGCAAATGGCCGCTGACGAAAGCGAGAACAGAGTCTGTTAAACAACACATCTGCTGCTTTTCACACACTTGCCATTAAACCATCTGTATCTGCTGAATCACACACAGACCTGATCATAAACACGCACACATGTTTAATTGATCCGTTTTCTCGCTCTTTTCAGGATGATTTTGTTCTGGAAGTGAAGCATTACCGGACGCCACGCTGGCCCAACCCAGATAGTCCTATCAGTAACGTCTTTGAGCTGATCAACATCATCCAAAAAGAGTCCGGCTCCAAAGATGGACCCATGGTCGTGCACGATGAGTGAGTTGCTTCTTGGCCCTGAAGGAGATGCACACTGCGTCTTGGAAACGACACGTTATGTCTGTTCCAGAAGCTAGTGGGCCGCCTCACTGTCTGCTGTCTGGAAAGATTAGCTTAGACCTGCATGCATTTCCAGGCTGGTTTATGATGGTCGAGATATTTGACCAGCTGTTAAGCAGTAATATTAGTAAGCATTTAGTAAAAAAAATAATTCGCTTTTTATTCCGTAATTGTGCTAAAGCCAAAATAATTCAATCTTATGTTAGATTTGATGCGTTGGTTTGAAAACGGGTTTAAAAGTGAAAACAATATCGTCATCAATTCTGTGTAAACTTTCTGTGTAAATGGTGACGGTGACATCATGCACATGCATATTACGTGTTCAGTCTATAGAGGGTATGCGCGTGACGTCAACGTCAGTCGCTGCGGTTACGCCCACTGAGTGGCAAAAAACGGTTTTCAGTGTAAATGCCACGAAAAAGACAAAATGCATCTAAAACGGGAAAGAGCTTTGCAATTGAAGGTACCAATAGATTTGACAAGAGATCCGAGTTATATTTTTACAAACTGCCAAAAGCTACAGAAAAGAGAAGCAAATGGATCGCTGCAATTCACAGAAACAACTGAACTCCAAACAGCGAAATGTGGATTAGCAGTAATCATGTTCTAACATGTTGAATTTTGGGTTAAATTCATACACGATATTGTACTGCTATACTGTATTGACAACTTATATTCTGCATAATTGGATGACGAACACTGAACGATATAACACTGATATAATCGATCAGCCATATTCAGACAAACTTATCTGTATTTATATAAAGCGTTCACAGGCAAATTTGCTTCATGTAGTTTCCCGGCGTCAAGGCACATACAAGTCACTTATGTCAGGAAATTACGATACCTGACAGCATGTCAATATCCATGGATCACTGGATCTTAAGTTGTAAGGAACATTATATCGAGTCTAACCAGTTACCCCTACTAAATCTAGTCAAAGGGAGGATGGGTGTATCGATATGAAGTAATCATATTCAAATGCAATAGCAAATGCAGTTTTATTTTAATAACTATTAAAATATTTTTTTTGTTACTATTGGCATTTATTATTTTAAGATTTTTTTATACAAAACTTCTTTGTAGCTCACTGGAAGTCCCTGGAAAAACCCTTGCTTTAAATTTAATTAAAATATTGACTAAAATATACTAGTGCATTTAACCATTGATATTTCAAGGTAATATGCGTATATATTGCCTGAAATGTGGTGTTGGATTGCATTCATTCTTGATAGATTCATGCAGTGCTTGTTTACTAGCAGACAGCAAGTCAGGAGCATGTCTATGATGCCTGAAAATGCTGTGTAGGTTGGCGGTTCGCTAGGATTATAAACTGAACATGCCTTCTCATCAATTTGTTTCATAATGTCTGTGTTGATTTGTGCTGTATGTTGCCTGTGTATCTGCAGACATGGCGGTGTGACTGCGGGAACGTTCTGTGCGCTGTCCACACTCCTGCAGCAGCTTGAGGCCGAGAGCGTGGTGGATGTCTACATGGTGGCCAAGATGATCAACCTCATGAGGCCTGGAGTCTTCACTGACATTGTGAGGGTTCCTCTGGCTGCTTTTATTCAATAGAGCTCATAACAAAACCAAGCACTCAAAAAACACCAAGCACTAATTATATATACAAGTCCTTCTCAAAAATTGTGCATATTGTGATAAAGTTCATTATTTTTCATAATGTAATGATAAAAATTAAGCTTTCATATATTTTAGATTCATTGCACACCAACTGAAATATGTCAGGTCTTTTATTGTTTTAATACTGATGATTTTGGCATACAGCTCATGAAAACCCAAAATTCCCATCTCAAAAAATAGCATATTTCATCCGACCAATAAAAGAAAAGTGTTTTTAATACAAATAAAAGTCAACCTTCAAATAATTATGTTCAGTTATGCACTCAATACTTGGTCGGGAATCCTTTTGCAGAAATGACTGCTCAATGCGGTGTGGCATGGAGGCGATCAGCCTGTGGCACTGCTGAGGTGTTATGGAGGCCCAGCATGCTTCGATAGCGGCCTTAAGCTCATCCAGAGTGTTGGGTCTTGCGTCTCTTAACTTTCTCTTCACAATATCCCACAGATTCTCTATGGGGTTCAGGTCAGGAGAGTTGGCAGGCCAATTGAGCACAGTAATCCCATGGTCAGTAAACCATTTACCAGTGGTTTTGGCACTGTGAGCAGGTGTCAGGTCGTGCTGAAAAACCAAATCTTCATCTCCATAAAGCTTTTCAGCAGATGGAAGCATGAAGTGCTCCAAAATCTCCTGATAGCTAGCTGCATTGACCCTGCCCTTGATAAAACACAGTGGAGAAACACCAGCAGCTGACATGGCACCCCAGACCATCACTGACTGTGGGTACTTGACACTGGACTTCAGGCATTTTGACATTTCCTTCTCCCCAGTCTTCCTCCAGACTCTGGCACCTTGATTTCCGAATGACATGCAAAATTTGCTTTCATCTGAAAAAAGTACTTTGGACCACTGAGCAACAGTCCAGTGCTGCTTCTCTGTAGCCCAAAAGTGGCTTGACCTGGGGAATGCGGCACCTGTAGCCCATTTCCTGCACACGCCTGTGCACAGTGGCTCTGGATGTTTCTACTCCAGACTCAGTCCACTGCTTCCGCAGGTCCCCCAAGGTCTGGAATCGGTCCTTCTCCACAATCTTCCTCAGGGTCCGGTCACCTCTTCTCGTTGTGCAGTGTTTTTTGCCACACTTTTTCCTTCCCACTGAGGTGCCTTGATACAGCACTCTGGGAGCAGCCTATTCGTTCAGACATTTCTTTCTGTGTCTTACCCTCTCGCTTGAGGGTGTCAATGATGGCCTTCTGGACAGGGTCGGGTCGGCAGTCTTACCCATGATTGCGGTTTTGAGTAATGAACCAGGCTGGGAGTTTTTAAAAGCCTCATAAAAGCCTTATATACATACATACATATTTTTTTTTTTTTTGTGGAATGCACATCTAGGGCATGAAGCTCCCGTTCCACCAAAGATGCTCTATTGGGTTGAGATCTGGTGACTGTGGGAGCCATTTTAGTACAGTGAACTCATTGTCATGTTAAAGAAACCAATTTGAAATGATTTGAGGTTTGTGACAGGGTGCATTATCCTGCTGGAAGTACCCATCAGAGGATGGGTACATGGTGGTCATAAAGGGATGGACATGGTCAGAAACAATGCTCAGGTAGGCCGTGGCATTTAAATAATGCCCAATTGGCACTAAGGGGCCTAAAGTGTGCCAAGAAAACATCCCCCACACCATTACACCACCACCCCAAGGCCAGATGGATCCATGTTCTCATTCTGTTTATGCCAAATTCTGAATCTACCATCTGAATGTCTTAACAGAAATCGAGACTCATCAAACTAGGCAACATTTTTCTCTTCTGCTGTTGTAGCCCATCCACCTCAAGGTTGTGTGTTGTGGCTTCACAAATGCTTTGCTGCATACCTTAGATGTAACGGGTGGTTATTTCAGTCAAAGTTGCTCTTGTCAGCTTGAATCAGTCGGCCCATTCAACCAACCATGTGATTGGTTGATTAGATAATTGCATTGAGAATTTGAACAGGCGTGTGTATTAAATATAAATACATAAATTATTGTATTGGGTTATAGAACTTGTATAAACACAAAGCATCAACAACAAATAGTTACACTACATAAATCTTCAAATATAAGCAAGCTCATGCATGCATAGTATGCTCAAATATTACAATTCGGATATAGCATTTTTTTCTCCCTCTTTACATAAGTAAATAAATGTATTAAATAACTTTTGGCATTTAGACATTTTAAGGAAATGCAGCAACTTTATTTTATTTTTTGCATATATGTAGTTGGCAGCAGTGACGATAAGGAAAAAAAGTCCTGCCCCGAGGTGGAATTAACTCAAATCCACAAGGGGAAATTGAATATTTGAAGTGGTATATTGTGGTCAAACTACCAACATGTTCTTGTTTTTTTGGGATGGATAGGATCAGTATCAGTTCCTCTACAAAGCCATCCTGAGTTTGGTCAGCACCCAAGAAGACGAGCGAGCGCTTCAGTCCTCTGACAACAACGGCACAGTCCCAGGAGGCGTCCCGAGTGCGGCCGAGAGTCTGGAATCCTTGGTGTAACCATAGTGATGAGCCGCCACAGGAAAAAGACTTGTTTTTTTCCCCTATCAAAGAATGCTCTTGTTTTCCCCCGGTCCCTCTCTGAACTGATAGCACTCTGCTGGATGCAGTGCTGTTGTTAAATGTGTGCCTTTGTACACTCCACGTTTTTATTAATTGTTTTTCTCTTAAACTGCCACCTTGTGCTAATGTCTTACGTACTAATGTCTTCTCATAGAGTCTCGTATTTATTTGCTTAAAAGCTTGTTTAAAGGGAAAACAACTTTTTATTTTATTTTAATAAGACTTTTTTATTAGTCTATCTTTTGTAGTAGAATTTCAGCCACTGTTTTTCATACAAATATACAAAGAAAGTGGCAAAATCAGTCATGGAGAAGGGCAGGAAATAATATTCTAATGTGTAAATAATATTACCGCAACCACGTCGATGGACCAAATTTCTATTTATGTCTAGAATTTTATATTTGAGGCACTAGTGCTTTACGAGGCATGGCCATGTTTTAATAATGTAGTCACATTTGAAATGGTGTTTTAATATTTCTGGTATCTCACTGTTTTGTTACTGACGTAAGATGAAGCATTGCATACTGACACTGTTTAGCTGTACGAGATGTTTTGTCTGTTTGTAGGATTAAATGAAACGAGGATGTAACGCGAGGAGACTGGGCTGTTCATGCTGGATATTTTGTGTGCTTAGAAATGCATTAGCTTTATCTTTACAGGAATATTTCATGTTTAATAGTGTTGATTTACCACAAATTAGTTTTAATGACCCTTATTAAACAAACAAAACTGGGTTAGAGTGAGACACAATGAAATGGAGCCAATTTGTAAACCTTAAAATACTTGGTTTCAATGGTACCGCCACGAAAACACGATTTTAGTATGAAAAATATTTCTAATCTTTGTAAAGTTATATTCAATATAAAATGATGTTTGCGTACGCTTCAACTATCGGCATTGATAGTTAAAAAATGCCCCTTTCACTTCATTTTAAATGGATCGTTGTATTTGTTAAAAAACTTGACTTCCCTTGTTTTTGAACTGAAACTAGAATAATGATTTCACATAATATTGGGCATTTTTGGTACCAGTGGAGCAAGATTTTTAAAGTCGCCACACTATTCTTCATCCTTCTGATTTTCATCTGCCCTCGGGACAGACTCGTGTTGATTACAGTCTCCAGACAGCAGCCGCTTGGCTCGTGTGAGCTGTTAATTTTCAACTTGCTTTTCTTGTTACCTCGGCATCCTGATTGGCAAACCAACCAAGAAGGTCAAAACAACAGTCCTTCGGTCTTCTCCATCTGCCTCAGGAGGTCAGAACAAGAGAACAAAGGCAGGTTTTCTTAAAGACGTTCGCCAAATAGGGTTGTTTTTCAATTAACTTCGGCCCTTCTCAAATTCATCTTGGCCTAATTCAACGAGACCATGTTTCTGGTAGCGATCAGGTCACTTCTTAAGCCACTGCATCTTCAGGAACCGATTATTATAAGTCCGTGGCTTAGGGGTTTGGTGACAAAGATGACAGCTACATGGAGTTATGGAATAATCCCTTTGAAGAATCGCTTGTAATTATTCCCAAATTCTAATCCAGTCTTAAGAGCAAAAGGTTACTCATTTACACAAGACCGTGTCTGGCCATTTGACCCATATTTTTGAGCAGCTACTGGTATCTTCATTTGCATTTTTAACTTCTAATAATTACAGACCCAATTATCCTGCGCTTGGTGGCCTACTTTATAGTGGCCAACAATGCAGATTGCGTTTATGGCCGCCACTGGGGAGTCAACACACGGGGGTGAGGGGGGTGAAGGGTAACTTCCTCTCATGTCTGTCTAATGAAGACGACAAACAATATTTAAGATGTTCATTTGACCATAAACCAAGAAAATAAAACAAATGCAAGAAAAGCAAGCGCTTTTATTGGACAAATGTTACTTTGACAAAAACTCTTTGGACGTTATGATTAAAATAGTGTAGAAATTATTTGTACCTAATCAAACAAAGAAACATTATTTAAAAATAATTCACTACAGTGCCAAGTCTCCCATACAAGACTTATTTTATCAGCATGGTAACAAAGCCAAACAGATAGCATATAACTGATTCAGTAGTATTCAACCTAACATCATGTTTTACATAAATATGACAATACTGCTAGTTTTGAGCTTGATTGAGGCATAAGTTCATGTTTAAACCTTATGAGTACAAGGGTAGGAAATACTGACATTGTATAAAGTTAATTTTCAGCGACAGAAAGCGGAAACTTTATGGCTCTGTGTCAAAGTGCATTGTGGGAGTTCATTTACACCGCCGCAGGCTAGCCAAACGTTCATGATTTATGACAACACCGATAAAAATTAACACTTGTTTTCAACTAATACAAAAATCTCACAGATTATTTAGACCTACTTTCAGTAGAACGCAAGTTTGAAAGCAAAAGCACTAACATTTGGATCATCCGCAAATCAAGTTGATTGTGGATTGTGCGGTAATGTGTGGTATTTTTTATTACAGACGCGTGGCACAGAACCGAGTGAGAATGAGATGATGTTAGTGTGTGTGTGGTTACTCTGATACGGTGCTCTTGGTGATGAACCGGAGCCCCTCCTCCTGCAGTCTCTTCAGCACCGGACTGTAGATGTTCTTCGTCATCGGCACCACGAGTCCTTTAGTCGTCAGCTCCCCTGCAGTCAGACAGCACACATTTCACAGAAAATCAAAGCAGTGCTGGAAAATATTTCAGGAAATCTAACTTAAGCTACAAACTAGACAAAAAGATACTTAAAGGGATAGTTAACTCAAATGAAAATGACCCCATAATTTACTCACCATCAAGCCATCCTAGGTATATGATTTTCTTCTTTCATACATATACAATCAGAGTTACATTATAAAATGTCCTGTCTCTTCCAAGCATTATAATGGCCGTGAATGGCAGCCCAAAAAAGTGCATCAATCCATTATAAAAGTAATCCACACGGCTCTGGGGGGTTAATAAAAGCCTTCTGAAGTTAATCAATGGGTTTGTGTAAAAAAAGCTATCCATATTTAAACATTATAAAATATCTAGCTTCCAGCGGACCGTCTTCCGTATTCAACTTACGGAAAAATCGTAACAGACGTAGCATGTCATCATCCTTGTGGCAAAGCGTTTTGAACCCAAAATGTTTTTATTTTTTTTATTTTTTTTATTTTTATATCAAACCCATCGATTCGTTTCTGAAGACCTTTGTTTACCCCCCGAGGCCATGTGAAGTACTTTTATAATGGATGGATGCACTTTTTGGGCTGAGCGGATACAGAGAAAGTTTAATCTATCAACTAGCTCCACTTCACATTGCTCTGATTGGTTGGTTGTATTTATTTTCACTGGCATGTCTCTTAAATTTACACCTCTGAATCAAAGTGACTTTATGAGAATGGCCACTGGCCATTGTGTGCAATTAATGGAAATGACATGCAATATACAATGATATATGTTACTGGTAAAATGGGTATATTTAAGATATATTTACACACTTAAGCCAACAAATTTAACCCATGGGACCCCACATTATTGCAAGCTGGCAAAAAAACCCTGAACATTTTATTAGATTTGTGAAAGTTATATTTTCCACTTAATGTTTATAAATGAATGTTGACCACTGGACACTGGAGTTAATAATGTTTTTGTTTGTATGATAAAAAGGTCTGTAGTTTCAGCTGATTTTTTAAAACCTAAAATAACTAAACAAACAAACAAAAAAATATATATAATTGTTTTTTTGAAGCGTGCAAAAATCTAGACTTTTTTTTAAAATAAAATGAATCTCACAAAATTGATTACCTAGTGCCAGCAAAAATATTCACGATTAATCGCATCTAACTAAAGAGTGTGTGTGTGTGTGTGTGTGTGTGTGTGTGTGTTAGATGCAATTCACTGATTTGACAGATCTAAGATTGATATATAATATTGACCAATGTATCAGTTATTAGATTCTAAAAATAAATGTGCAGTTAAATGAGCATTTTGAAGTTGAGTTTAGTAACTTGCACACACTGACCGTTGAGCACCATATGGGCTGCGATGGCTGCAGGGTAGCCCACAGTTTTGGCCATGGCCGAGTATCCATTGGGATCCCCATAAACCACCAGACTGATGTGTTTGGTCTCCAGCTCGCCCGTTGGGTGTCTGATTCCGACATCGTTCCTCATGATGATCATATCGCGCTCACCTTTAGCTGCACGAGACAGAATGATCCAAAAACAATGCTTATATACGTGCAATTGAAGACATTTATCCTCATCTCGGAGCACAAGGAATGACCTTCATAAACATATCAAAGCTCTCTGAAACTCATGGCATCATGTGACATTGGCAAAATGTGGAAAAGAAAGAGGAGCTGGGTCTTTACCGAAGGAGAGTTTGGCCTCCAGGTGCTTAGCAAGCGCTGCTAAGATGGTGTCGGCGTGAGGAACCGGCTCTTCGCTGAGCATCCCGAGGCTGATGGGAATCAAACGGTCAGTCATCTCTCTGTTGTATGACTACTTTATCATTTACAAACATACTTTAATATAGATCTTTGACATTATTAAGACCTCATTTAGAATTTAAACATTTATAATAGTGTATAAAAATATGTATATAATATTTTGTGTTGATGCAAGTGTGGCGTTAGTATTTCATTGTTATGAGTTTGCTAGGTGGTTGCTATGTGGTTGCTGGGGTGTTTTAAGTGGCTTTTATTACATTCTGTGCTAGGTGGTTGCTATGACGTTGATATGGTGTTGCTGGGGTGGTTTTTTAAGAGGATTTTATTGCATTGTTATAAGATTGCTAGGTGGTTGCTATGGCATTGCTCTGCTGTTACTGGGATGTTTTAAGTGGCTTTTATGTAGTCGTTAGGTGGTTGCTTTAATGAGGTTGCTAGGTCGTTAATATGGTGTTGCTGGTGTATTTTACGAGGTTTTATTGCATTGTTATAAGATTGCTAGATGGTTGCTATGGCATTGCTATGCAGTTACTGGGGTGTTTAAGTGGCTTTACTACATTCTACTGAATTTACTACATTCTGTGTTATGTGGTTACTAGGTGGTTACTAGGTGGATGCTATGAAGTTTCTAAGCGCTTACTGCAGTATTTTAAGTGGCTTTTAATGCATTCTGTGTTAGGAGGTTGCTAGGTGGATGCTATGGCGTCGCTATGTGGGTACTTTGGTGTTGTAAGTGGCTTTACTGCATTCTGTAGTTAGAAGTTTGTTAGGTGGTTGTTATGGCGTTGCGATGTGGTTACTGGGGTGTTTAAAGTGTCGTTTTTTTTACTACATTCTGTGTTAGAAGGTTGCTAGATGGTTGTTATGGTGTTGCTATGAGGTTAAACACTGGATTAATACTTAGGGTTAAGAGTTTACTTAAATACCCTCATCATTTCGTAGAATTCCAGCCCATGAATCTGACGTAAATAGTGTTATGTTTTACTGTTTGAACACTATTTAAATTAAGCATTATTTGTTCCTAAAATTACTTAAAGGGGGGGTGAAATGCGGTTTCATGCATACTGAGCTTTTTACACCTTTAAAGACTTGGATTCCCATCCTAAACATAGACAAAGTTTCAAAAACTAATGTTGGACGTTTGATGGAGTATTTCTGTGTTAAAAATACTCCTTCCGGTTTCTCACAAGTTTCGGCGAGTTTTTTTCGAGTATGGGTCTACTTGACGTTAAATAGAGCGGAAGGTCCTTGTATGGGCTGTACAGGCTCTTCTCCCGGAAGGGTGCGCGCGCGCGTGACTAGAGCGAGAGAGAGGAAATGCACGCTGTAAACAGTCTCTCAGATGCAGATCCGCGCCGTGCTCCACTTTATTCCTATGGGTGACGTCGATCGACTTCAACGCTTCAGCACAGCATTCCGGAAGGCAGCGCTGCATTTGAACCGATTTGAACGCAGAAATGACGGGAAGCTTCAAGGCATCGCTTCAGTCGCGTCGCAAAGTGGATTTCCACGGTCACTGCTGTCACAGGACTTCACCAAATCATACCAAAGAAGTGTGTTTTTGACAGAGCGGTCCTGCTTTGGAAGATGCCGGTGAGTAAATCAACTTCAAATGTCTCTGCTATTGGCTACCATCGCATGAGTAAACATCAGTAAACGACACGATCACGTGCTTCGTCATTCAAATGTGCTAACGGTTACTCCATTGTTGTTCTGTATAACGTTACACTATTCTGACTCTGACGTGCAAAACCGTTTTGCTTGCTACCTCTAAGGTCTAGTCACATACAATAGTCCATAAACCGAATCATGTCCTCATAAACTGCACACAAAGGCCACTAAATACAGTACATACCACAGAGACGGACATCCTGATGTTGCCGTTTCTCCTGTTCAATTTATTTCAGCCTCAGATTTGATTGTGGATCATTATCTGTATTAGCTGAGATAGATGGGTTTCTCCACGCTTGAGGACGTCACCGCTTTGCGCGCTTGTCATTCTTTAGCTCCGCCCACACGATACGCCTCCAGGCGCTCGTTTTTTTCCGGAAAGACTCGGTACAGCCCATATTTCTTTTATAAATATGATAAAACTAAAGACTTTTCGGAGATATGAAGGATGCAATACTACTCTATAGGTACTCAAGATTGACATGAGATTGACTGAAACTGAGTGTTTCACCCCCCCTTTAAAGATTAACGAATTAAAGTTGCCCTAGAATTAAAAATTGAATTAATCTTGACATAGTGAAATAATAAGAGTTCAGTACATGGACATCACATACAGTGAGTCTCAAACCCCATTGCCTCCTACTTCTTATGTAAATCTCGTAAATCAAAAACACCACGGAAAAAAAGTGCTTCTCAAGATAAGGCCAACTGTAACGCAAGCATTGGGGATCATTTATACGCACGCCCTCAACATTTGCATCTGTCCAAACATGTTCATTGTCAGGAGGAACTGACGGAGCCGAATCATCTGGACTGCAGATAAACAAACGACACTTGAGGATAGCAAAAACGGCAGCTCTCATGGACACAAATGTCATGTTCGAGGCTGTGCAGAAGACATGAGGACTTTTCTACCCTTCCCACAGATAAAAAATGTCAACAGTCATGGTTGATGTTTATAATCCGATACCACAACAATTTAATTCAATATCGTTTGTTTGTTTGCGTCTTAAACTGAAGAAAGTGGCAATTACAACTGTATTCCTGCAAGCAGTAAGTAGAGATTTATCCACTTATTGACTGTTTAAACAATTTCTGATTAAATTGAAAGTTTCTTAGAGAGACAGCATTGTCTAGATAACGCAAGATGCTAGTACAGTAACAATAGGAAACTCCAAGTACCATACAAAACTAAATAGTGTGTCAAATGACAGGGTAATATTATTTTGTATTACAAAATACAACTGTAGATACTTTGCTGACAGATCGTTCACTCGATCCTTCTAACAAACGTCACCTTTTCCACCATATAAGTTTAAATGACAGTCGTTTGACAAGGCTATTCATTTTGTAAAAATATAAGTTATATATTTATATTTTTGAGAACTGAAGTAGGCCTATGATGTTTTTGCATGCTTGTATTTCAGAGTACATCACAGTCACTGCGTAACCTACATTGTGATTAACGTTATATAAACATGCAATATCGTTGACAAAAAAAAAGTCTAAAAGTCTAAAAAAGAAGTCTAAAATCACTGGTTTTGGTTTTGTCTGAGGGAAGGAAAAGCGTTCTTGCTTGCGGTTGCCAGATTTCAGTAATTGAAATCCCCCAATCACAGCTTTTCTGTGAAATGTACGTATACATATATGCTGTCTTTTACCTAAACACGTACAATCTGGCATCCATATGCACGTGAGCTCTCTCTATTGCGCGGATGATCTGTAAACACCAATAAACAAGTAAGCTACATTTTATCAATCTCCATTTGAGATGTTCTGCTTAAAGTGTCATTCAGTCGGTCAGTATTCTTTCAGGACGGTCAGGACTCACGAGCCGCTTCGCTGAACAACTGAACAGCTGTGCTGTGAGCTGCTGAAATAAGCCAATCAGAGCAGAGCTCAACATTAATATTAAATACTCTCCTAAAATAAGGCAAAAACAGTGTTACATCCTAGGGACAATTTATAGGGTTGTAAATGGACCTGTAAAACTGTATCTGGACATTTTTTGCCCTTAAATAAGCCACATACCCTCTATGTAGATATCAGAGAACAATTTAACATATAGTTTCAACTCATTCTAGGGCACCTTTAATAGAATATATGATTGATTATTAATGCTTGATTTTATTAAGCTCTAAAGCATTGTAACAGAAGGCTGAATTCTATTACTTACCATCTGAGGCTTTGCATTCTGAAGTCATCCCTGCCGATCCGCTCATAAACCGCGTCCTCGAAGGCACTGCAGCTCAAAGTTGAGGACAAGCCAATCATCTTACAGAGAAGCTCTTTCTGTATACGAGACACAATGACATTATAAAGAAAGATTGACGGTATGTGGCTGTGTGTAGGACTACTAATCAAATGAGAGTGGTTGAAGTGTTCAGTGCCCTTGTTATAACACTCAAGTCTTGTATTTTCTTTCCATCACGTATTAATATATATTAATTAAAGAAAATACATTTTATGAATATAGTGAAAAAATTGTCAATAAATCCATACCCATGAGAGAGGAGAAGCTGTGTGGTCCAACAGTGGACACGGCTCAGTGTTGATGAGTCCCAGTTTTACAAAGCCACTCATTGCAGAGGAGAAGCCCTGCAGACACACACATGCATAAGAAGTTGGCACTGGAAAACAAAGACTGCAATGATCTGTACAACTGATCAGCATGAATACCTTGAAGCGCAGAGTCCCTCTGACCAGTGTGTGTGCCGACTCAATCCCATACGGCTGGGCGTACTTGGTGCTGTCTCGGTTGGGAAAGCCTTCCAGGTTGAATCCGGGCATGAAATCCATGGGCTTTGTGACATCCATGAGAGCACCGCCAGGAGGAACACTGACAACCTGAGCAGTGAACGATGGACATTTTTGTGAACTTCATGCTAAGTGGATACTACAGGATTACAGAGGGGATTTTAAAAGTCTCACCTGGTTGTCTTTCAGATAGATGGCCGGACTGATGGTGTTGAGCAGGACACCATATGGACTCCAGCTAAACTTATAACGCAGTGGGTTGTCTGAGCACTCCGGAGCAGGAAGACCACCACAAAAAGAGCTGTAAGACTCCACCTGTCAAGAAACAGTGATTTAAAATTGGAGTAACTACAAGAGCATCATGTGACTTGACCAAATGTTCACACGGGAGCCCATACTCGACCGTTAAGTGAAAATGAACATTCAAGAAGCTGTGAATGATTGCTGAGGTCTGTCAATATGTCTTCCAGACGTGGTGATGAGCGCACCAATGGTGCGACAGTATGTCACTCTATTGCAAATACCCATCAACACATCCAACTGGTAAACAAACATGAGTGCATGCATGCAATACCTACAGTGCAACCGTCTGCCTTGGCCTGGTCGATGCACTCCATGGCCAACATGTGATCAATGCCAGGGTCCAGACCCATCTCATTGACGATGGTGATGCCAGCATCTTCGGCACTTGGGAAACAACAGCCAATCATTGTGAAGCCTCATGCATATATTAATAAGCTCAACCAGTGGCAGTTTACAATCCAACAAAGAAGGTTTCAAAGGGATTTAAAAGGGACTGATTTGTACTTCTTAAAGGGATAAAAATCTGTCGGATTTATGTTTGAGTCCGATTTTGAGAATCAATTCATTGATCCAGTTGACAAAAATCTGAATATTTCACTCTCAGATCTGGTTTTTAGGTTAATTTATTGACTCTTTTGCAGTGATTGTCAATTTTGTCCTATCTATAACTGAACATGCTTTTAATTTTTAATTCATTTTGAAATTTTTGTGGGGAGCATAAAGTCCTTTTTTTGGATGATACAACCATCCTGATGTCATAATTAGGAAAAGATCCTCACTTTTAAAGAAATGTAACAATTTTTATTAATAAATATTACTATTTGAAAAAAACTAAATAAAACAAAAATGATGGATGTATCATGTGACAAATTAGAAAATGGCACCTTTATCATTTTTCATTAAAAAAAATTATAAAACCCCCAATGAAATAAAACAGGCGAAATGCCAAAGAAGAAGACTAATGGATAATGTACGGGAGCATAAGCAAGCTACATTCATATTTTTGAAATAAACACCTGTAATAGCCTATTTCTCTGGCATGTGTAATTAGCCATGAACCTATGCCACTATACGGTTTGTGTCAAGCCATTCATTAGTCTGGTTTGTTGATGAGAAAGAGATGAAATGTAGTTGCAAAAAATGCTTTAAGAATCCGTACAACTAACAGCGGATGACTATGATCCTGTTGCGCAGAACTGAAGAACAACTGATGATGGCACGTTGGATCTTTGGTTGACCGGTGGAAAGAGGCGTTTCATCCCACACGTAAAGATAGAATATTCAAGACTTTCATTTTCAACCCCAGAATGCAAAAACAACCTGAAATCTTTTTTGTTGTTGTTGAAAAAAGATGCCAATTTCTAATTATTCTACCTCCAGATTTAAAACAGAAACGACTACACAGTAAAAATGAAAAAATTTATCGTCTCTTTAAAATTCATTAATTTTCTAAGAAACAGTAAGTTCCCTACCTCCTCTGAAGCTCCTTCATGGCGGGGCTCAAGTAACTGGCGGTCACCATGTTCACCCTCATTTTAATGCAGTGCTTGGCTACTTGTGGATGAAATGTGTAAGGCAGCATGCTAGACACCAAAAACAACAAATAAATGTGAACTGTTGGCTTTTTAAAGTGTACATTAAAGTAGAATTGCTAACGTCAATGCATAATCAAGTGAATGAAGATTATGATTATGCCTGATGACGATGTCATGGTCTCTGATCAGAGACTCGAAGTGGCCTTCCTGGCTGGTGATGTCCAGCATCACGGCGATGGTGTTGGGGTATTTCGCTGCCATGTCCTCAGCCTGATGCAAGAGATTTGAAGCTGCAATGCAAAGAACACACAAGATTTAAGGACTGCAAATGTAATTTCTACACTGCAATAAAACAGCATTCCAGATGGATTTTGCGACGGGAACATACCCACTGTGACCTGAGTGCCAGTGTCCCTGGTGAGATACTCGATAACTGGCCCAGACACATAGCCTGAGCCCAGCAACAGCACCCGCTTCATTCCTCCTTTCTTTAGGATCTGCTCCGATTCCCTGTTTGCCAGATGGTACAGCCATTACTACTCTCAAACACACACACACACACACACACACACACACACACACACACACACACACACACACACACACACACACACACACACACACACACACACACACACGCTGGCCAAGCAATCTGTGAAATCACAAAACATATCCTGCTGGATAGTGATCTTAAACTGATTGAAAGGGATTCAAAACCCACAAAAGGACACGGGAAGATCTTGTAGGATTGTCCAGGAGATTAAATCAAGAAAATTTAAAAAACACCTAAAGGTCATTTTTCATTTTATGACAAGATCTCACCACAAACACAAACAAATAAATCAATGGTACTTCAGGAGCAGGTAGGGTGTATAAAAGAAAAGAGGAAAACGCACCGATTTTCATCTAGATCAGCCAGTTCTCCATTCAGAATATAATCAAAGCAGTTTAAAATCAACGTTTTGCTCCGCGAGTCCCCAGGGAGACACATGTGATCCAAGCACCCCGTCGCTACGCCTAATTGGATCTGATGCGGCACATGAGCAAAAATGTAACACTTAACCCCCAACCACCTGCATGCCTTTCTCTAAATACCATTAAACTAGACATTCACAATAACCACTAAATGTGTTTTAGATCAGGGTTTATTTAGTGCTGCTTTTACAAAGATCATAAAATCACGTACATTAGTTCATAATAGAATACACTTTCATTTCAAATAGGAAGGTTTTTCATGGCCTAATAGTGATTTTGTACCACAGTTAAGGGGTAAGGAGCATTAACCATTTAAAAAAAACAAAAACAATATACACTATTTGTTTGGATTTTGTTCACAATCATTTGCCAGTTAAATAGGAATCATTAAATTTACATGGGGGCAAAAGACTTCAACAAAGATTACACAACGGGATCAAGTTGGTCACATAGATTCACTGCGTTAACCAACCGAAATCGGTTTGGTTTGAAAGAAGTCACATAGTGACTTCTATGTGAGCTGTGCTTAATAGTTTATTGACAATACAACATTGAAAATTAACCTTTTTTTGCCTGCAAAATGTTGAAAAATGTACACACTGTCTCCAGTGGCATCAGCCTTTATAAATCAGTGGCAACAGCAATTTGCTAAAATGACAATTTATTATAGGAAAGTGTGAAACTACATACAGTACTTTCAAAATCTGTGGATTGCTTAAATGACTTGAGAACTAATTAGTCTGCATACTGTAATTAGTTGAAATCCAGACTTGCCAAATGACAAGGTTTAGATGGAACAAGACCACAGGGATTGAGACTTTTTTTAAACCTGACATGCCGTCTTAAAATTGCAGTGACAGTGGCATAAAATGTAAAAAAAAAAATATCAAAAAAAAAATATTTATAATAATATTGCAGTTGTGATGCAATGGGAAAATATGTAGATTATGACTGCAATGTTATTTTTTTATAATACTAAAAAAATGCACATTTTTCTTATAAAGAAAAATAAATGAAATTTTATAATTATAATATTTTATAATTATAATAATTTTATAACACTAAAGTAACATTTAAAAAATAAATGAATAATACATTAATAAATAAATTCTATAAGTTATTTTTATAAATGATAAAATGTGTGTAAAATGTAAGTAAAAATTATATTAAAACTATTTAATATTAAATGTGTTGTAAAAATATATTAAATTTAAATATTTTAAAAATAACACTAAATATTTAAAGCTCTTACACTAAATCTAAAATTAAAATATTCAATTTAAATCAAACAATAATACAAAAAAATGTATAACGCTAAAATGTACACTAAATGAATGATAAATAAATAATCAATTAATTCTAAATATGCATAATGATAACATGCAGTTCAAAAAATGTTAAAAATATTAAAATGAAGATTATAAAAATATATATTTATAACAAATCATATATTTATAACAAATCATTTATAACAAATTATAAATTAAAATAAAATAAAAAATTTAATTCTATATATTTTTTAACAATAAATATAATATACTCCATTTAAAACAAATTAAATAACAATGCTTAATAATTTAGTCTATATTGCATTAAGTATCTATATTAAGCACAGTACAATCAGATATTCTTAGATAAGAAGCAAAGGCTCTCTCAGAAGGTTTTTATTCAAGACTAGAGCAAATAAATCAAAACAAGTCAAATGTTAGGTCTTTAAAGCTTTCAATTGATTAAATAGAGGTCAATGTTGGCTTGTGGGTGGCTTCATTAAGTACAGCCCACAATAGAGACAGACTTGCAAATTCAGTCTAACGTTTTATCAGCCGGGTTCTTCACCCTTGAATGAGACAGCGGTGGCATAAAGGAGCTCTATTAGAGTGTGTTGAGAAAGATGTGTTGACTGCGGGAGGCACAGAAAGCTTTGATTACGGCTTGAATGAGATTTTTTTCTGTTGAAAGGATCGTGTTATTCCATTTAATGAAAATGATTCAAAAACTAGATATAATCAATTAATGAGCATGAAAAGATATTTGGCTTGTGAATAGTGAAGCTTACCTTGGAGAATAATTGAACTTAAGAAACTTAAAAAGAACTGATACATTGATTTCTTTTTCTGGCATGCAAAAAATTCCAAGAACAAGAGTGAGTGGGAGAGACTGTGGCTGCGGCGAGAGAGTAAGATTATCTACCCGTGAGAGAATGTGACGTGTACTCTAGCCAAGCAAGACGTTATGGCAGTGCAGAATGAGGCACAGGAGCCGAACCCTGTGTCTGAACAAAACAAACACGGTCAGCAACTCGCTTCTCTTATATTAAGGTTTAATGTTTCAAACTCAGCCTGGGAAAATTCATTAGCCTGGCAAAAAAATGAGCTAAACAGGTCTAGTGAAACTCCCGTTTCTGTTAGACTATACAAATGAGTCTCAAATATTATAGAAACATTTACATTATCATTGAGATAGCACCAACTTGGTGGTGTTTGGTACTACTTTATTTTAAGGTGACATGGTTACACATTACTACATTAATACTTAGTAATAGTTAAAAGCAAATTATGCATAATTACAAGTAACAAACACTAACCCTAACCATAACTCTATTAGTAAATACATGTGGTTTATTAAAATTACTCAGTACTTAAGTACAAAGTAACTACATCACCTTAAAATAAAATGCAATCAAATGTTTTTTTTCTAAACCATAATAGTGTAAAACATATATACACTGATCAGGCATAACATTATGACTTAAAATTCCTAATATTGGCTTGGTTCCCCTTTTGCTGCCAAAACAGCCCTGCATGGACTCCACTAGACCTCTGAAGGTGTGCTGTGGTATCAGGCACCAATATGTTAGCAGCAGATCCTTTAAGCCCTGTAAGTTGCAGGGATCTGACATATTTGTTCAGCACATCCCACAGAGGCTCAATTGGATTGAGATCTGGGGAATTCAAACCATTTTCGCATTGTGGTTATCCTGCTGAAAGAGGCCACAGCCAGAAGGGAATACTGTTTCCTTAAAAAGGATCTTTCCTTACATGATCTGCAACAAGGCTTAGGTAGGTGGTACGTATCAAAGTAACATCCGCATGAATGGCAGGACCCAGGGATGGATGGGTCATCATGGGCACCCTGACTGGTCTCCGGCTATGCAGCCCCATACGCAACAAACGGTGGTGCACTGTGCATTCTGATACCTTTCTGTCAGAACCTGCATTAACTTCTTGAGCAATTTGAGCTACAGCAGCTCGTCTGTTTGATCAGACCACACAGGCCAGCCTTCACTCCCCATGTCCATCAATGAGCCTTTCCCGCTTCTTTGCCGGTTCACCACTGTTCCTTCCTTGGACCACTTTTGATAGATACTGACCACTGCAGACCAGGAACACCCCACAAGAACTGCAGCTTTAGAGAGGCTCTGACAATTTGGCCCTTGTCAAACTCGAACAAATCCTTACACTTGCCCATTTTTTCCTGCTTCTAACATGTCTTTAAGGACAAAATGTTTATTTCGTCAAATGTTATTCACTTCACCGTCAAATGTTATTCACTTCACCTATCAGTGGTCATAATGTTATACCTGATTGGTTTAGATATATATATATATTAAATTGCCCTAAAACATCTGCAAATGCACACTGGTGGTCAAAAGTTTGGCATAATTAAGATTTTTTTTTAGGTTTAAGGAATACGTTTCTGCTGCTAACCAAGGCTGAATTTATTTGATAAAAACAATACAATTGTGAAATATTACTACATTTTAAAATAACTGTTTGCAATCGTAATACATTTTAAAATTCAATAATTTCTGTGATGGCAATATGGAATTTTCAGCATCATAACTTCATAACCATAACCATCATAACCATCTTTCAAAATGATTACAAAATCTTAAATAACCACCAGTGTAATTCCGATGAACTTTTTGGAATTCCAAAAGTGTCATCTTTCCAACTCAACGCTAATATGTCTACAGTGTGTAGTTTTTCGTCCTTTTCTAGAGGGACAGGGTTGTATATCAGCGTTAACATGCATTAATCTTTTGCATAAAAAATTGTCTACATTCAGGCGGAACTGAAAGCATTTTCCTCTATAGTGATAAAAGAGCATTTCAAGGCTACAGGCTGTTGAGAGCTGAATTACGGCAATGTTTTTACCTGTCTTTCAACCTTTGAAGAAATCTTCCGAATGAGACCGCCATCCTCGGTGTGTAAGCACATTATCCATAGCAATGTTACAAGTACTTCTGCATTGTCCAATCGGACAAAGCAGACTAAAAACATTTAGATCTACAGTAATACCACAAGGCAACCTGAATTCACTTCAAGGAAAGAAAAAACATTCCTTACTTCCTTTCTCGAAGTTTCTGAATGTATTCAAATTTCGGCGTCAACTTCCCGTTGGACGTAATGACAGCCTAGAATGAGAAAAACAATGCATATATTACAAATATTAATACTGCAATGTGCAGATGAATACAGTCATCATTTAGTAGCAAAGGTTATGCACCATTCAGAAAACAATACATTTTACATTTACAATCAGTTCAGTTTTGAATTTAAACTGAGTTTGAATTGGTAACAATACATTGCTGTTATGTTTCTGTTTCTCAGAATTATTTTCTTGAGATAATAAAAATGGTCTCTAAATGGTTTGGGGATTTAAAAAAAAAAAAACTTATGCACTAAGGAGGCATTATATTGATCAAAATTGACTGTAAAAACAATTATAATGTTAGAAAAGATTTTCATATCAAATAAATGCTGTTTTTTTGAAGATAAAGATACATATTAAGCTGTTGATATTAAGCAGCACTGATAATAATAAGAAATGTTTCACATAAGAATAATTTCTGAAGGATAATTGGACACTGAAGACTAAAGTGAAGCTGAAAATTCAGCTTTAGATCACAGGAATAAATTACATTTTACAATATATTCAAATATAAATTTCAAATATAAATTTCAAATGGTAACAATATTTCACAATATTAATGTCTTTTCTTGATCAAAAAAATGCAGCCTTAGTGAGCATAAGAGACTTAGGCCCTGTCCCAAATGGCACCCTAAACCCTCACGGTCTTCTTCTGAGACCGCACTTTCATGACGTAATGCCGCTTTGACTGCCGGGAAGAAGTCCTCTGCTAGCTCTCACCAGTGTGGGCTCGACAGAAGTGCGCATCGAGGGCGCATAACGGCCGCAAAGGGGGCGCTCGTGAGCACACTTTTGAGACGTAAAATGAAAAATGGGACACCCTGCGGTCTCGTGGACTCAATGGACACGCAGTCCGAAAAGACCGAAAGTGCACATGAAGTGTGCCATTTGGGACAGGGCTTTACACTTACCTAAAGGATTTTTAGGAACACCTGTTCAATTTCTCATTAATGCAATTATCGAATCAACTAATCACATGGCAGTTGCTTCAATGCATTTAGGGGTGTGGTCCTGGTCAAGGGCTGGTCGGAGTATTTCAGAATCTGCTCAGTTACTGGGATTTTCCAGTATGCAGCAGTCCTGTGGCCGAAAATGCTTTGTTGATGCTAGAGGTCAGAGGAGAATGGGCTGACTGATTCAAGCTGATAGAAGAGCAACTTTGACTGAAATAACCACTCCGAGGTATGCAGCAAAGCATTTGTGAAGCCACAACATGCACAACCTTGAGGCGGATGGGCTACAACAGCAAAAGACCCCACCGGGTACCACTCATCTCCACTACAAATAGGAAAAAGAGGATACAATTTGCACAAGCTCTCCAAAATTGGACAGTTGAAGACTGGAAATATGTTGCCTGGTCTGATGAGTCTCAATTTCTGGTGAGACATTCAGATGGCAGAGTCAGAATTTGACATAAACAGAATGAGAAGATTGATCCATCATTATCACTGTGCAGGCTGCTGGTGGTGGTGTAATGGTGTGGGGGATGTTTCCTTGGTACACTTTAGGCCCCTTAGTGCCAATTGGGCATTGTTTAAATGCCATGGCCTACCTGAGCATTGTTTCTGACCATGTCCATCCCTTTATAACCACCATGTACCCATCCTCTGATGGCTATTTCCAGCAGGATAATGCACCATGTCACAAAGCTCGAATCATTTCAAATTGGTTTCTTGAACATGACAATGAGTTCACTGTACTAAAATGGCCCCCACAGTCACCAGATCTCAACCCAATAGAGCATCTTTGGGATGTGATGGAACGGGAGCTTCTTGCCCTGGATGTGCATGCCACAAATCTCCATCAACTGCAAGATGCTATCCTATCAATATGGGCCAACATTTCTAAAGAATGCTTTCAGCATCTTGTTGAATCAATGCCACATAGAATTAAGGCAGTTCTGAAGGCGAAAGGGGGTCAAACACTGTATTAGTATGGTGTTCCTAATAATCCTTTAGGTGAGTGCATTTTCAAGAATATTACAACTTTTGAACATCAATGTATGTGTGGAGAATTTTTTTTATTAAATCCTGCTCGGTGCTGCTATGAACCTGAAATCTCCATATTTATCTAATATACAGCCCATACCGCAAATTCATAAAAAATGTGACCTTCAGATTTCCCAGCTTTAGTTCCATACTGAAAATCAATGGATTCATTTATGGACAGCTAAAAGGCCTCCCATTTATGGTAGCTCTGATTCAAATGTTTCCACACAACATTTTGTGCAGAAGTGCATGACTGCGCACAAACACAACTCAGACGAAGCATTTCTCCATGGGGCAATTTAGCGGGAAACAAATTAAAAGCTGTAAAAACACCTTCTTAATACACTTACATCTCTGACTTGTGGAGAGTAATCCTCTTCCTCTACCGGTCTGGTGGCGTCTGATGGGAGCTGTTGGTCAAAGGCTACCATCACAAATCTGCTCAAATATTCACATATTAAATCTTCAACAAAGTAAGAAACAAAAATGCTAAAGTCTCTCATTCAGAACCAGACCGGCACATGTTCAAAGCAATCCTCTCCAGAGCAAAGCTGTTGGGTAATTACTCACCACCCTGTGTCATATCTTACCATCTCCCAGATGTAAGGGAACAGCCGGTCACCAAAATACTCAGTCGCCTCAATAGGCAGCTGGGCGGGCAGATTATCGATGGAGCACATGAGAATGCCGTTACCTTCCACGCTGTGCAGATACATGCAAATCAGATGAGGTTGGAATTTTTTGTATTTGTTTGTATTTAAATACAAACAACATCACAACATCAACAATTGTAAATACATACAACTTCACAGGCTTTTACAAGGGCAGATGTAACTTTCCATCAACAATCCACAATACAATATAAGGCATATGCTATTTAAACTAATTTAAAAACGTATGTTCTTTGTAATAATTGTTAGATGGTATTTATACTTGGTGCAAATAGTGGCAGGTGCTAATTGCACCCCAGTGCTTTGTAGTATTATAAAATGGGTTGGTGGCATAAAAAAGCTAACCACTTACTCTCCACGCTACTGCTCCAGTTATGAAACTGGTCTCTTTTGTCATTTTGTGTGGCTCAACCAGACACTGGCCCCTCCGATATAATAAATACAACATGGTAACATTTTTATAAAATTCAACTTAGAAAAAAATCCTTAATATGCACTTGTGATTTCTGGGTCAATCTTACAAATAAATCCTTTTCCTCAAGTTTGTCCTGATAAAAATTGTGTTGCATGATAACATTGGTCACTCAGATCTCCATGTCTCTGGATATGACTGGTCTGCCCTTCACTGAAAGTCTATGGGAGTTTTTGCTTGATATTCATTGTTCACCTGTCATGGTCAATATGCTGGTTGGCATCATACATGCAGAAGGGTTTCTCAATAGTGGTACACTCTGTCATGAACTCAATGGAGCCGCCCGTGTCAGCAGAGATGTCACAAATGGCCAAGAACCTGAAATTCACAAATGATCAGATGCGCCCGTTTCTTCAGAAGGATGACATGGATGGCTTTTATGATACTTTGTGAGGCTTTTATGTCATTTTGGAGACAAATACAATAATAGTAGAGGCTCACTTGTGGGGAAGTGCAGGGCAGCCATGATCAGGTGATGAAGACGCAGGTATGACGGGTCTGATCAGTCGCTGGGCGTCCAGTCGCCGCAGAAGTCTGGGCGTGTGAGGATCCCAGTATATGCCGTTTATCAGACAGGTTGTGTAAGGGGCCACCTGTGCAAACACATTAGACTTTTCTAATGTGCTTCAATCACATTTACTTTTCAAACAATGCAGCCAATAAAGGTGTGGTCACATTGGCGAAATTTTGGCAAAATGTAGTGGGCGAAAAGGTCTATTTTCTATTGTTTATAGTGTTGTATGAAGTACAGCTCAGGCAAAAGTTACTTTCAAACCAAGCAGCTCTCTGTCTTGAACCTTTTGCAAAATGTTTCACCCTTACATGAAATTTCCAGTCGTGTGAATTCCTATTAAAATGACTGGATTTCATCAACGAAAATTCGCCGAACAATGGTAAATGTGACCGCACCTTTAGATGTAGCCACAGGTTGGACCAATCGGCTGCCTGGAACATTTCTTTTGTGCACTCACGGTCTTCCTGAAGTGCGATGTGTAAAGCTCAGGATGGTTTTCATACTCCATGGGGTCGTAGAGTCCGTCGCTCTTTCTCATCAGGTGGTGATGTCTGCTGATCACTGTGGCGTACACTTTGGACATGTCTGCATAGAGGATTAGCATGAGATTATTTGCAAACACAGCAAAGAGTTGATTACTGCGAACATGAAACATGAAAATACACTTCTAGGAAAGAGTAGATATACCTCCAGTCTCTGAGACTTCTTTCAATTCATGAGGTTCCACGTACTCACAGGGGAGCTCGTTGAAAATTTCTTGAGCGCCCTAGAAATGAAGCATCTTTTTTTAATAAGAGTAGCCCTCAAGTTTTTGCCTTCAATTCCACTGCTTTTCCACTGTATTTCTATGTAAACATGGGTTAGATGGACGTGCTTGAGTTTCACATTCATAACACAGTGTTTTAAAAACACAATGCTGAACCTAAAAGAAATTCAACTTTTTAAAATAGGTTTAAGCTTGAACATTTAAAAAAGCATAATAGGTCCTCTAATTATAAACATGTCCTTACCTTAGACACATTGCCGGTGCCAGTGAACACAAACGTGAGAGGACCAATGGACCTGGGCATCAGACCTAAGGATATTTCATACCCACAATCCCTCACTGCCTGGATGGCCTGGCTGACGTTTCTGTAGTTGTGCGCCATACCAATGTGCTGTCAAGTAATAAATATTAAAAGATATCATATACTCAAAAAAAAATTGTTTTAAATGATTCAACTGAACTAAGTTAGCTACTAAATAATCAAGACCCAAAATTCAAGTGCAACATATTACATTGTATGTGCCATGCCAAAAGTAGACATTTAAAGTGTAATTTAAAAACTAATACCATAAATGGAGTGTGGTGTCCAAGGGCAAGAAAACGCAGACCCAGACCATGTAAAATATTAATCATTCCTGTAAAAAACACAGACATCATGTTAAACATGAAGCAGGGAAAGCCTTTAAAGATTTACACTACTATTACAAATGTTGTGTTTGGTAAGATTTTTATGTTTCTTTTAAAAGTAGTATCTTCTGCTCTCCAAGGCTGCTTTAGTTTAATAATAAAAAGCAGTAATACTGTGAAATATTAATAGAAATTAAAATAATTGTTTTCTATTTAAATATATATTATAAAATATCATTTATTCCTGTGAATGAAAGCTGAATTTTCAGCATCATTACAGTCTTCAGTGTCGCATGATTCTTCAGAAATCATTATAATATGCTGATTTGCTGCTCAAGAGATACATATTATTTTTGTGAAAACCGTGATTTAAAAAAAAAAAAAAAAAGATTATTTGATGAAAAAACGAACAGCATTTGCTGAAATGGAAATATTTTGTAACACTTTCACTTTTAAACAATTTGATACATTCTTGCTGAATATAAGTATTAATAAAAAATAAAAAAAAGACCCAACACTTTTGAACGGTAGTGTAGTTCACCCAAAAATAAAGTGTATTGCTGTCACTGGTCTCCATCCACTTTCATTGGAAAATAGCAGCTTGGACATTCTGTTAAATGTCTCATTTAGTGTTTCTTACGTGAAGGTCAGAGAGGTTTGGAACAACATGAGGGTGAGTAAATGATCTCAGAATTTAACTAAGGGGCCTAACATACCTGCAACACCAGCCCACTGTCCAAACGCTACAATTCTGAAGCCATTGGGGTCCACCATTTTTTCATAATCAATGAGTCGAACTTCCTAAAAAGAGAACATTATGATGACACATGAGTATCTTGTGAAAGATGCTTTTCCTGAATAAACGTTTCCAAACACGTATGACGCCAGAGAGTAGTGCAGCTGGCTTGTAGCGTGGACTGTCCTTGACCATTTTTATTCTATAAAGAGACTTTCACCTTTTTAAGAAGGTCATCTAGGAGCCCCATGTTTGCCTCTTGTGCTTTAATTGTGTGAGAGAAGAAGGCATAGGTCTTGCGGGGGTACACCTTTTCCTCCGCAGGTCTTTTCACACCGATGATGAGAGACGCCTCTGAGATGTCCTCCTGGATAACAGCTCCGGCTTTTTCATAATACTGAGAAAAGAAACAGTCTTGATTCTACTCAATCAGATAAGATTTTCATTCATGTTAATATCATAAGTATCAAGTGGGAAAAGACACGTTAATGGCTCAAAAAAAGTCAGGGGCACAAACATAGAAATGTATAAAAGAGGAATGGGGATAGTTTGCAATATCCTAGTCATTATTTATTACATTTCAATTCACTATTTATTTATATGGTTTAGTTAAATAAAGATGCACACATTTGATAAATTGTGACACTGTTACGGTTTCCAAAAAAATAAAACTTTTAAATGGAAGTGTATATTCATCCACTCTGCAATGTTAATCATCCAAACGCTAATAAATAATACGCACTACAAAAATAACATGTGAAAGAAATGCAAATCAGTGACTTACTCTGTCATGGATGGCCCGTCTGTTGGAGGGTTGCACGAGCACCTTGTGTCCAGCCGCTGTAATCTCTCTGACGTGTCGTGGTGCCAGGGGCGCACGTCTCTCCCACACGTTGACATCCTCGCGCCGGATGGCTATGGTGCTCTTATGATTCTGCTGATGATGATGTTGATGCGGAGACCTCCGCTGACAGTACATACAGACCCTAAACCCTCTGTCCTGGCTCCTTATGAGACGCAGCATGACTGGACCAGTTTTTAAAACACACAGGTTACAACTACTACACATATCTTAAAAATTACACTTGGGCCATGTTAAGTGACAGAAGTACAGACATAAAAAAGTGAGCACAGAAACCCAGCCTATGGTTTGCAAAGGAGAGGACTGCATTTGAAGCTCATAAGTATTTTTTTAATCGCTTTTCACATTGTTTAAACGACATTCAAACTGAAAATAAACATGAATTAATTAATTAAAATTGCTCAATACATGCAATTAGTAAGTCTTGGATGCATCTAAAAAGATGTATATTCATATATAATATAAATTATATAACTATACAGTATATACGTGTAAATATTTCTTAAATATATACGTGTATTCAAATATACATTATATACAGTACACACACACAGTGGGTATGGAAATTATTCAGACCCCCTTACATTTTTAAGTTATATTGCAGCCATTTGCTAAAATCATTTAAGCTCATTTTTTCTCCTTAATGTACACACAACACCCCAAATTGACAGAAAAACACAATTGTTGACACTTTCGCAGATTTATTAAGTATTCAGACCCTGGTTTGTGACATTCATATATTATACTCAAGTGCTGTCCATTTCTTCTTATCATCCTTGAGATGGTTTTACGCCTTTATTTGAGTCCAGCTGTGTTTGATTATACTGATTGGACTTGATTAGGAAAGCCACACACCTGTCTATATAAGACCTTACAGTTCATAGCACAGAGCAAATGAGAATCGTGAGGTCAAAAGAACTGCTGCACTTAAGGTGGAAGACGTTTCTGACGACCAGAACCCTTCTTAGAGCTGGCCGTCTGGGCAAAATAAACTATCAGGGGAGAAGAGCCTTGGTGAGAGAGGTAAAGAAGAACCCAAAGATCACTGTGGCTGAGCCTCAGAGATGCAGTCAGGAGATGGGAGAAAGTTGTAGAAAGTCAACCATCACTGCAGCCCTCCACCAGTTGAGGCTTTATGGCAGAGTGGCCCGATGGAAGCCTCTCCTCAGTGCAAGACGCATGAAAATTTGCTAAAAACAACAACACCTGAAACCAATATAGAACATTTTGGCCTTAATTCCAAACTGTATTTGTGGAGAAAAATATCACCTGTCCAATACAGTCCCAACAGTGAAGCATGGTGGTGGTGGCAGCATCATGCTGTGAGGGTGTTTTTCAGCAGCAGGGACAGGACGACTGGTTGCAATCGAGGGATGCTCGAAATACTTTTGCAAAGGGTCTGAATCTTAGGACCATGTGATATTTCAGTTTTTCGTTTTTAATAAATCTACAAAAATGTCAACAATTATTTGACTCAATAATCTCCATGTGTTCACAGTGTCTGGTGGCCATTTTGAAAGCTATCTGAAAACTTTCACCAAAAGAGTAGATCCTTAAATGTGAATTTTTTTATGTTTAAGCCTTAATTTTTGATAAGTATAACTTCTTACTGCAAAATACAGAGATTAATGTTTAGACTTTTGCATATTAGATCCTAGATTTGGGAATAGATAGTTAGTTTAGATAGTTTTAGCAACAGAATGCTAAAGAACATTGAACATTTTAGAACATTTTTGTGCAGATGATACGATCGATAGATAGATAGATAGATAGATAGATAGATAGATAGATAGATAGATAGATAGATAGATAGATAGATAGATAGATAGATAGATAGATAGATAGATAGATAGATAGATAGATAGATAGATAGATAGATAGATAGATAAAGATGCAGACACACAGACAGATAATTACTTCACAGGCATTACATGCTTGTATTTAAACCTATTACATTATAAATGTACAGTTTATTGATGTTTTGTGGTTTTACACTGCTGTAACTCCATCTTATTTTAAGGTGAGCTTAAAGGGTGAATCTATTGAAAGGCTATGGAAATCACAGATTCAGTGTGATTTCAATAAGAAAAGTATAATTTCATTGATATTTTCTATAATAGCTGTTTATATTAAATTATGCATGAACTCAATACATGGCCTAGATTATTTATTTATTCAGCAAAAACGTTCTTTTAAATTAATAATATCTATTAATTGAAAAAAGGTTTGCTGTTCCAATAAAGTTAAGTGTGCTCCCTTTAATCTCATCCACACTGAACGTCTATACATTTCATAAACAGACTTTAAAGCAGCACTAGGTAACTTTTCAACCTTCATAATATATTTTTTAAGACTCTTGTGATGATAAATCGACTTACAATAGGTTGAATGAAACGTCTGCCATAGCCTGATGGGGTCTGTATCGTTTTTAATCGTACTTTTAAACTTCGGGTTTCGGGTAGTAACCCAAGAACAAAAAGAACTACAAAATTCGAAAGCTTTACGGCATATACGTCACTTCCACCAACACCCACACTTCCTTAAATTCGTGCGAGCCCAACTTTGTTCGTCGGATAATATAGTCATGTCCGAAGCAGCAGAGACAAATAAGAAAGAAAAGGTTTTGTTGGAGGAAAGCAATAAGAGGAAACGAAAAAGTGATCCGATTAAAGGCAGGACGAGGATCAACATTGGACCAGCATTTGCTCGTTGGCGTGAGCTGAAGGAGGCGTGCCCGACCGACGCTGTCCTGCTTGTTACGGTGAGCTACCACTCAAACATTGAACTGAAGTATCATATAGATTCTGTAAAACGGTAACCAATAGACTACTATAATGACGCTGGCTTGTAAACGCGAGCATCGTGATTATTTGGCGTTTGAAAAAAATAAAACCCATGAAATTATATTCATATGACATGCTGAAACATATGCCACTGACTGTAACTGGGATGAAGACAGTGTTCAGGTTAACTGTTAGTGCTGCACCAACCCACGGCGCCACTTTTATGAAGTTATTTGGCCTGCACCGCACCACTGTATATATTTTTACAACCCGCCCCGCACCCGCGACCATTAAATAGACATACGGGGTCCGCGGGTTATGAGACGACCCACGTATCACTAGTTCAGGGCTATCAGGGTTGTCATGTCAGCAAATGCACGCACGATGGCATCCCCCGTTGTAGGATGACAGATCTTAAGACAGTAGTTGAGGACATTATTTTTTCCAAACTGTAGGGGGACCCCGAGAGCAAAAGTAGCCAAGTGCTGCTTTAAGTATTAACGGATTTTTGTCACTTCAAGTTAATCTTTATGAAATTATTCTTTAAAAATGTTGTTTAAAATAAGCAAGGACTCTGGAAATGTGCTGTCATTCCTTCAGAACCTAGGTTTAAAGAGTAGCACGTGTCATATATTCACATGAAACCGGTAAACTGAAATTTAAGGTTTTGCATTGCCCAAGGGGCATTTTGTCACAATATATAAAAGCTGTTTAAATGGGAATCTTTTGGAAGAATAGGCTACTATTTTCACACATCAAACATAAATGCATAACTGTCTTATTACAAAACAATTATTTACTCAAATAAATTAGTAGGCTATTTAAAGCAACATAAAACGATTTAATGAAACCCTCATTCTCAATTGCCTGTAAACCACATGTGACAACTTACCCCAACCTGGCTGACATTTAAGAAAAAAACCTAAACCTTTGAGTTAAAATGGTCAGTTTGGAACCAACGTAGATGAACCACTGTTAGAAAAACTCCAGGCATTTGGGCAAACAAACGTTTGCCTCAAAAATTCACAGTTGAGAAACAGCTGCGTATGTTTGATTTCCTGCTGCTTATAAGCAACAAGTGTTTAAATGCAGCTTGAGTTTTGACACACGTCATCACCTACCTGTACTCTCAGATTTAAGCAGTTTCCTATGACCTACTGCGTGGCACCGGCTGAATAATCACATTAACGTGGAGTGAAATGCACAGGACAGGAGGTTTATATATAAACGGTCGCTTCGGCTCTTATGAGTGACTGTGTCGCGTAAACGTGAACGTCGGAAGAATAACGCCACGGGATTGACCTGTTTGCTGTCTCAAGACTCCAGGCAAATAATGTGGCGCAACCTCGACCTATCCATGCGGTATAGATTACAGCACAAATATTTGTTTCTGCCTGGAATGCGGTGAAGTAATCTGAGCCCTGGATTAGTTCCCACCAATCCCGACTCAGAACGAGGATCTGCCTCCTCGCGTGCCCTTGACGTCGCGTCGCAGCTTTATGACTGAGCAGAGCGAAGCCACAGACCCCGCCCCTCTCTTGCGCGCGCTCACAAATGTGGCAGCAAACATAGACAGTAAAAGAGCGATGACGAGGTAAAAATGGGGTCTTTCGTTTTTTATTTGTAAAAAAAATTTTTTTTATAATAGCTATTATTTAAACAACAACAACCTATTAATGTAGATTTAAGTTCCTGAAGGAAATACAACATATGGTATGTGTTATATTTCCCCTTATTATTTCACACTTGTTTTAACTGGTCTCCCAGTGGCGTGCTGGTTACTAGGTAAAACATCTTGCCGACCAGAAACCAGCTTGGAACAATCTGGTTAAATTAGTTTAAGCGGGTTTTTTTCAGTCGTGTACTGTCGGCTGTGAACGAGAAGGCCTATATAACACGAAATACGTTCACATCTGAAAGAAAATATTTAGAACAGAACAGAGCAATAACAATTTAGTAGCCTATGTAAATAAATGCAAGAAAAAAACTAATAGCAAACAGCACGAAAAAAAAAAGATTTTCAGTTCCTATAAAAACACCTAATAATAGGCCTAATAACTATAAAAACAAAACTAAAGTTATCTAGCATACAAAACCTAGAATTAAAACTAATTTTTAGCCAAATTCAGTTTTCAGCTGAAACTTTAATAAGAACAGTCGCGCGCATCAGAAATAATAGGGATATTTAGCATTCAGAGAATATAGGTTTCATATCGGGTCATATTGGGAGCTGTTCAGTCTTGTGGTGCTGAAGTATACTTAAAATATAATTTTATTTTAAAACCAACCCCACCCTATTCCTACAGTGGCTCGAGATCTATTTATGAAAAGATTTGAATCAAATCACTTATAATTTCATATGCTAAAATCTTCACTAGTAAAAGCTCTTTTATTAGATAGAGTAAAACATTAAATATTTACAAGAAACCTTTTTGAATCTGACCAGTTTCCTCTGAGCTCAGAGGAAATAAATGTGCTGCCAGATAAATGTGTTGAGAAGTGAGTCTAGCACATGTTTATACCATCAGGCCTATTGCAATGCCCTTTATATATATATATATATATATATATATATATATATATATATATATATATATATATATATATATATATATATATATATATATATATATATATGTATGTATGTTGTATGTATGTATGTATATATATATATATATATATATATATATATATATATATATATATATATATATATATATATATATATATATATATAGATGAGAATATTTTCCTTTTAGTTTCGTCCACCAGAGGGAGCCTTATCTCCTCGCAGAGCATCGTGACAGAATGGTTGCTGCAATTCTATTAGTGCCAATAAAGAGTACCAGAATTATGATACTAATTATGGCAATTATTGCTAATTGTTTCGATTTTATTTAGTTAACGCGTGATAGCTATCTGTCATTGCATAGACCTCACTGCAAGAATCTCATGGGCTGTCTTTTAACATGCATGTTATAGGCTAAAACGCAAAGTGCCTGTAGTATATTCACACAGAAAACAAATATATAGCATAAGATATGTTTTATTTATTTGGATTCCCTACCTCCTTTATCATATGGTTTATAATCTTTTTGACAGATCAAATGTCATTGGAAATATACAACAAGCCTTGCATATATATTCACATTGATTTAACAAAACGTTTACAGTCGGCAAACAGTATAGTTAATACAAAAAAACGGTATAAATAATAAACATATAAAATGGAGTTTAAAATACACAGCGGTCACGAGAATCAATGTTCCATATACGGGTTTCAATTACTCTCTTTAGTAAATGACAACAGTAGCCTACAGTTTCAAATAAATAAGACTGTCGTTACCCTGAGAGTAAAAAGAATCATAATCTACCATTCACAGACGAGCTTCAACAATGATGACTGTCGCTCAAAATTATACAAATAATAATAATACAAAATACATTTAGAAAAATAAAATAAAACGTTGCATGCGCGATCATTTTTTCTTTTTTCTTTTTTTTTTTACCCGGGACTCGGAGGGATTTTACTGACCCTCCATGTTCCCGGTGGGTGTCGATGGTGAGCGGGATCCTGATGGGGAAATGTCGTGCAGTTTCCTAATGTGTTTTTTAAGATCAAAGTTCCTGCAGAAGCCCTTCCCGCATGTCGGACAGGTGAAAGGCTTCTTGTCGTTGTGCGTGTGCATGTGAAACGTGAGGTTGTACACCTGGTGGAAGGCTTTGTTGCAGATATTGCACTTGAACTGTTTTTCTCCGCTGTGAGTCAGTTTGTGGTTCTTGTAGTTTCCTTGAAAATATAAAACACGCACGTGAGAAATCAAACTCAAACACGGCATATCTATCTATCTATCTATCTATCTATCTATCTATCTATCTATCTATCTATCTATCTATCTATCTATCTATCTATCTATCTATCTATCTATCTATCATCCCTTTCAGGACAGATACCTTTCTGATGAAATCCCTTCCCGCAGAATTCACAGATGAAGGGTTTGTATCCCGCGTGGATTCGCGTGTGAGTGTTGAGAGTTGAACTTCGGTTGAAAGCTTTGCCACATTGGTTGCATTTATGCGGTTTTTCCTGCAAACAAAAAGAGAAAAATAGATTTAATTTTTATTTAAATATTTGACTTGACATATCATGCAGGCCTAAATTTAACTGATAAATAATTATTACAAATTGGTTTATGTTTCTTTAAACGTTAACATTATTATTATTATTATTATTATTATTATTATTATTATTATTAGCCTATTATTATTATTATTGTTATTATTATTATTATTATTATTATTATTATTATTATTATTATCTATTTATTATGTAGGCAATTTCCCCCATTATTTTTAAAGCTAGGCTATATCATTATTTTAACTGTTAGGTCTACAGGTCTTAGCCTACTTTTTTTTATATTATCTCTATATCAAATAAAAATCCCCAAAACGTCTTTAATAGGTTATTTATTAAATATTACAATTGTAACATCTAAATCTTCTAAAAGAGAGAAAATAGTAGCATGCTTCCTTTTATTCAATTTTTAAACAGAAAAATTGCATGATACGGACTGAATTTATAAATTAAGTTTTTTTTATTATATAGGCCTATTTATTAGACTATGAATATATTTACCAATGACATACCACATAAATTGCAATTTAGTATGGTTAATACATTAATCTGATATATTACAGCAGCATCAGTAACGTGATTATTTGTAAAATAAAATTAAATATTCTTAATAAAAAGGGAATGATAATAAGTGAATAATTATATAAAGCTAATAATAATAATATTAATCATCATCATCATCATGTGCATGGTTACCTGAGTGTGTATGATTTTATGCCGACACAGAGTGCTGGCTTGTCTGAATCCTTTCCCGCACACTTTGCACACGAACGGTCTCGCGCCCGTGTGAACCGGCATGTGTCGCGTTAAATTATAGTGCGCGTTGAACACCTGAAAATTGCAAACTGTGTTAAAAAAAGAAGAATTGGGAACATGTTCTGTGCTAAAACAGAATATCGATTTTTGCTCGTCTCACCTTGCCACAAACTTCACAGGTGAACACCTTTGGTTTGGTTTGAGGAGAGCCGCTGTTTAATTTGGCCACTGAGTTCTTGAACAACTTCTCCGACAGGATGTGCGCGCTCTCCTTCATGTAATGGTGCAGGTGAGAGTGGGAAAGCTCTTTAAAAGACACGCCAGGAGGACACCTGTCCGCGGCGGCGCCCGCTTTGCTCTTCTCCGAGGAGAACAGGCTCTTCTGGCGCGCGTGCAGCGGCGTGTTGAGGAGGTACGACGCCATGGGGTGCAGGTTCACCAGACCCGCGTGTGGCGGACACGCGCTTTCCCCGCAGTTCAGGTAACAGACGGCGGCGCCCATCGCGTGGAACGACGACTGGTTGACCACGCGCGGCCGGAAGAGTTTGTACTGTCCGATGGCCGGGCTCGCATCTTGCTGCTCGTTCTTGTAGTTCAAACCGATGCTCAGCAACTCGTTGGCGTTGTGCGAAAAAGCGTCAGGGTGGTCTAATCCATTAATGTGAAGTTTATGAGGCGGCTCGCAGGCGAGCGGCATGAGGGGGATCATGCAGTGCAGCGGGGCGGGAGACTGCTTGGGCTCCGCTTTCCCCACGGGAGCGTGGAACAAGTTCGGGAACGGTATCGACTTTGGTTCGGGCGTCCTGGCCATAATCCTTTCGATCGAAAAAGCGAGAGGTTTGGAGCTCGCGATCATGCTTCCTCCAGTCGGAGCCGAAGGGGCGCCGAATATTCCCGCTGAGTGGTACAGCGCGCTGTCCATGACTTTGAGCGCGGCACCTGTACCTGTGTCCTCCTTTTGTAGATAAGTTTGATTCCTCTCAGTGACCCGCAAGAAAAGACATCATCAAGCGCTAAGGCCCCCTGGCTGCTCCGCTGCTTGTCAATTGCGGACAATCAGCACTTATGTCCGCCCCGGACTGCTCAATAAAGAGTGTTTTGTCAATAGCGCAACTCAGGGCTCACGCGCGCACGTCAAAGACACGTAAAGCAGCCCAGATGCTCGATTTAGTTATATCAATCACTAGAGCGGCTTTTTCTCTCTCTCCCTGCACTTGTCCTACACACTGCTGTGGGTGACTAACTCAAGAAGGTGCTCTTTATTAGCACTGTAAAGCGCTGGGCGAATCTCCGGTCTCCTCGCGCCTCGCTGTGACATCATTGCACCTCGCGCACGATGACAGGCGCGCGCATTCATCATGTTTGTCAACATTTGACATATGAAAACTTTGAAAGCGCATTTTTT
The DNA here is from genome assembly GCF_024679245.1 of Pseudorasbora parva. Taxonomy (NCBI): domain Eukaryota; kingdom Metazoa; phylum Chordata; class Actinopteri; order Cypriniformes; family Gobionidae; genus Pseudorasbora; species Pseudorasbora parva. Next base: position 17,259,296 of record NC_090196.1, on the reverse strand, counting down.
GGGGGGTTGGACTGGAGGGCGATTATGATAACAACACACTTTATTTGGGATTTTACTGCTTTTTGAGTGAGCGTAAAGTAAAAACGAACACAAATTAAGACAATATTTGGATTGAGGGATTTTGCGTAAATGTCTGTAACTCGGGGTTTTTTCTCTCGTTGTAATAATCCCATATTTATCTTCTACAAATTAGTTTAGAAATGTACAACTCTTATTTTACTGTGTAAACTGTTAGCTACACTAGCCTACTGGGGTTTGTATCACTTTAGGGGAAAACATTTTAATTCAAAATAGAAATATATATTTCAAAAGAGCAAATAAAAATAGAACAAATAGCTACAGGCTAATAACCCCATGGGTTTTAAATGTAGTCAAATGTAGCATACCCTGTTCATTTCTATTTTTATGCAAAGTCTTCTAGGCTAATGTCACCTCAGGGGGCTGTTGGTCATGTATGATCATAATTTTACCCCCTGTAGTTCCTTTTTAATTGGTTAAACTGTTGGTGTTACAGCTCGCGCAGTCTCCACAGTGTTTAAGCGGTCAATTAACATCACGTTATCTGATTTTTCCTATATGAATACACTAATTTCCCCCTATTATGTGTACATATAGGCTAATTTAATGTGAAATGTAATAAAATAATTATAATACATTTTTGTAACGCTTTCGCATGCCTTTAGAGAAACTTACGCGGAGGTTTTGCCACCAAGCGCCACCTCACGCACGCACAAGTACAGAAAAGATTATGGAAAAGCCATATTTTGCACTAGACGACCTTCGTTTCCCAACGCAAACTCGTGAGGACATTCATCTGGGAATTGTGCGCCAAACGAGAGGTATTAACAGCAAAAACGCCTCCAAGGAGATCACGCCACGAGAGAGGGAGAGAGTCGCGCGCTTTACAGTCAGTCCGCGAGCAAACGCAGAAATGAAAAGTGGCAGCTCGGTGTGAAATAGGCTACACGATTCGATGAGAAGACATTTTTTTCGTCAAGGATTATTCTGTTTTAAAAGGTAACATAGCCTATATGGGAAAAGAGTGCGTCGATATCGTGATTTTAAAATGTTTTTTTATTTATTTATTATAAAATAGTCTACCAACTTATAGTTTTCTCCATTGTTTACGATGGCTATTGATGCTCAGCAGCAAGATAAATACGATAAAATGATAATGTTTGTGTTTTCAGGTCGACTTTAGAACATTGCTAATTTTGACTGCTGTTCAGGAAGCAGATGGGTGTCAAATAACCTGCAATTTCGAGCTTTTTCACATAATAATCTGTCGCCTCACTGTTGTCACATGCTGCTCCTCGGATTTCCTCAGCTGGGCGAAGGCAAAACGAGAGAAAGAAATCCTCTGTAATGATATCACCATCAAATGCATCTTAATAAGCCTAGGCTATTTGTTTCCTTTTGCATTTTAATATTTGCGTTAAAAGCTTATCATTTTTTTTGTTTTTTAAATAAAATAAAAAAGACACGCTAAATCAGGCAGTATTCATATGAGAAATAATTTAACTCATTTTGAGAGTTTTAATATTTATTTAGTAATATGACTTGATAAATAAGAACCGTGCCTTTGATTCCCCACGACTATTCTAGCTGCAATTTCGTTGAAAGCATATTTCATTAAGACGATTTAAAAGAATCGATGGCTACTGCGAATTATTTTTTCTGACACTGAAGCCTTAACATATTTTTTAACCTTTTTTTAAAGGTCTCTCTGTTAGACTGTATCGAAATGATCACAGTGCGTTATCAAACTGCATATAAAAATGTTTTATTTTTTTGAACAGGTAAATGTCTCCCGTTATTGCCCAACCTTTAACAGCATTTTTATATTTTATTTGTCGTTTTATATTTTAAATGTATAATTTAAAATTATTTGAACCTTTTCCTATTATGTTATTAGTCTTATTTAGTGTAGCATCACACTTTTGTATAGCAGACAATTCCAGCAATGCGTTTCTATGAATAGAATTCCATTTCTTCTAGATGTGTTTGTTTAATACGATGCACAATAAAGATGAAGGCCATTTAAAGTGATAATGAAAAGAACATGCAGAAAAATGCACACTGAGTGGGTTTCATATCGAGACCAACGACTGCCATCATTTTATTAGTGACCGAAACGAAATCTAAAATATAATAAAAATGTTGAACATTTAGGGAGAACACATGCTAGGTATTAATACATATTTTAACAGTGCTGCTTATTCTTTGACTAATAAACAAACTTCAGACTATTTAAAGGTTTTGATAAACATTTAAATGTCTATACAAATTAAAATATAAAAAGGATATGATTTTTGTTTTGTTTTTTAAATGTCCTTTAAAAATGCAAGAAAATAATGTTGCTTAATCAGGTTTTAATTATCCCTTGTTAAATGCTTTTATTTATAGGCTACTCAGCCTTCATGTGGATCACATAAAAAAAGACCAGAAAAGTGACATTAAAAACACTTTAATTGTAACACTTAAGACACCTGGGCAATCTCAGGTGCACAAAGACAATAGAAATATACAGCTCTTGTTAAAATCCAGTGCCATTTTCTTTCATCTGAAACATAGTTGGACATTGACAGCATACTATACATGACACACTCAACGGTTTACTTCTACAAACAAATCTGAATGTGAACTCATAGCTATCGAGTGGAACGGTGTCACGACTTCATCGAAATAAACAGTGAACAACTAGCATTTCATCCACCATATGTTTGGAGCTTTGGCCTGAGGATCCCAAGCTGATGCGAAGAGAAAAAAAAGCACATAAGCAGACACTACTTCCCTCGCGCTCTGTATTTCTAGCTTTCACTTCGGTACACTGTGTCTATGATACACTTACAAATCATCGGCTGGTCCTTTGTGCTATTGGAGCTTGCCGTGCATGAGCCGCTGCATCACTGCACATCAAATACAGAACGACAGAGACACTTTAGCTGTCTGTAAGTGGCCAATGAGAGTTTTACACAAGCATGGTGACATCGGCTTAGACACGAGGGCAGTCTAGCACTGGTTAGGGAGCATGAAGCGTGAGCTCCAATCAGGAGAGCTGGAATCCGACCTCTTCGTATAGAGTTTATGACCGTCCACATAGGTGGATCGTTAACCCTCCTCTTCATCGCTGTCCCTCATGGTGATGCCCTGCAGGCCGTCCGCAGCCGACACGGCTGCCGTGGCTTCCTCGATAGTGAGACGGTTGTAAACGGTCTCGTAGCTCTTGTTGTTGAGCGTGCCGTCCAGCACGCCCTGCAGCCGGAAGTCACGGTACGACTTCTGATAAAAAAACGAAGAGACAAAGCGAGGAGAACAGTGAAATAGTTTAAGGACACGTACATTAGGATTCACCTGGAGCGGCACTCGTGTCATGGTCAATTAGCATCAGCTGAGTTTCCAACAAAAACTTATTTTACCTTGACAATCTTGATGAGAGTTTTGAGTTGGTAAACATGCAGTTGCTGGTCCAGTCTGTCCGTCAGCCACACGCACACCGCCTTCATGAAAGAGTTGTACCATTGCTGTGCATGTAAGAAAGACAGAGACAAACCTTGAAGGGGGACATAAATGCGATGCAAAAAAACCTTAGCACTTTAAGCAAATAATAAGAAAGGCGTCAAAGAAAAGCAGCTTTTGGTTAATGTCAAAAGTTCTCTTTTATGTGTTTTTCGTTTGGTTGAGCCTTGAAAATTTCACATCTATAGACCAAATTTTGCAGTGCTCAAAATGTATCACACCTCAAGCTTCAGATAAAATCATACAGCCTTTTAAGCAAAGGACATACAATAAACATATTCAGTGCATTAAAGTATTTAAAATTCATTAAGAGTCATTAATTCATTGCTCATTACTGAACTTCCTGCAAGTATCTTCTCGTGCCCCAAGTATTATGAGGTCACATTCGCACTTAAAAACAACCTAAAGATACCAAACCAACTAATTACAGGGCTAACACTTGAATCAGTGTGAGAAGGGTTCACCTTGCATTCAAAACACCTTTAGTTCGCATTTTACTTTATGCGAGGACACCTCATATAATTAGCGGTTCAGAAGGCCAGACTTTCCTACGAGAGAAGCAGGTTCTTTAATCAACGGCGATCCGGCGGTGAATCAGTTTTCTGCGAGGACCCTCTGACTCCGGCTCGTTTTGGTATTCAGCCCACTAATTTCATTTGAGAAATCATTAGCTCTCATCGACGAAAAGTTAAAAAGACTGAGATTTGCTTGCTTAAGAGCTCGGAATATGATTTTACGCATTCTTTTGAATACACGCATAAGCAAGACCGCGCCACACAAGACCACAACATCATGTTTGTTTGTGAAACATATTACTGAGCCCCGATTTCATTTAGCTTCCCATGTATCCCTATGTAATTTACAGTCAGGCGGCTTTACTTTAACGCTTTCAAATTTGTGACCGGCGCGTAAATGAATCCAAACGGCGCAAAAGTAATCAGCAAAGTCCGCTCCTGCCGTTAACGGAAAACGCAAAATGGAAAGATGAGAAGCCACTTAATTGAAGCACTTAGGCTGGTTGGGAAACAGATGACTGTGCCCTAATTGTTGGAGGTGATAGAATGGCGACGCATTTCTTCATATCAGCCGAATCTCCGTCCCGCGTGTCAGTAATCACATGTTTAAGTGTCCACTTGTCTGGTTCATTAAGGAGGCACCTCCGCACCTGTGACCAGGCTGAGGGCTGCGGCCCCTCGCCGTGCAAACCTCGTCGCTCCGCTAATCACAGTGATTTAACGCCCCGGACAAACAGACCGCAGACTGCAAGGGCATGCAGTGACTGATTTTCCCATTTCCTCCGGCGTCTCCGCAGCACAACAATTGGCGGCCTGATGTACAGCGGCTCGTCCTTAAGAAGCAGCGTTAAAATATATTCACGGCTGAACTTTTAGCCGTCCTGAGATTCGAATTAGATGAAATGTTTTGAAACAGGCTGACGGATTCGTAAGTCTTGATGTTTGGAGATGCAGCGCACACACAGCCTGCCTGATGAGGAAGTTTCTGCGGTGACACACGGCGACCCTTCTCTCGGCTCACTCTTGGCGCATGACTGTGCGCGTGTGACACACATTAGTGAGTGCTGGTGTGCAGGGCACCTCCATCCCTCCCGCCAGTCTCCATCGGCGGCCTCGGCAAAGGTCTAATAAATCAAGAGAAGACATCAAACACTGCATCTCTCCAATCTGGTTCGGAATAGCAAGTTCTCGAAGGCAATCTGCTCGGGATTTATTGGGGCGGGAGTGTTGTGACTACGTCCGCTCGAGTGTTTGTCTTTCTATAGATCTGCCGCATCAGAAAGCGGCTCGGAAGGATGAGCAGTGTGTTCTAAACAAAATTAAGGAGCGAGAGGTACACATTGGCGCTTTCTATCTCTCTCTCGACGTTGTTTGAGAGTAAACGGGTCAACAGGAGCCCTGGGTGAGTGCTCAGGCACTGGAAGTGGTCACAGTGGGCTGATGAGTGCTCTTGGTGAGGCCTCATTGCCTCTCGCAACAAAAACTTTCCCCACCCCTTCTCACCTCCCTCCGCCTCAGCATTACAATACCCATGGCTGAGGAGATGCAGCAGGAACGCGGTTGGAAAAGAACCAAGACAGATTGAAAAAGGAATAGATGTTGGAACATTCATTCACATGACGTGTCACACCTAAAAGGAGGTTGAAGCATTTCTGCTAGATTTACATTGCTCTTTAAACTTTCTGTAGCTAGTGTGTCTAATGCAGTGGGTGAAACTGAATTAGTTTGTAATGTGTTCTTAGGAACTTACGTCAAAGATTTTCTCTGTGTACACCTCGTCATTCACACGGTCTCGAAGGATGTCCTGGTTCTGCCGTACAAAGGTGATGTAGGTATCTGCTAGATCCATACCAGGTTTCTGTTGGGCATGACAGAGCCAAAGTCAATATTCTCATCAGATGCATTAATTCTGGCTCTTCATTTGAGTTTTGTTGATGCAAAGCAAATTTGACCAGAAAACATGCTGATGATTGATTTTGAGTCATTCAAACTTTCATAAAGGTGCACTAAGTGGTATGTTTTACACCTAAAGAATTAAACAAATGTTTTTGATAAATGTTTAAAACATCATTCAGATCAGTGGCCAAGTAAAAGCGGTCTTTATCACACCCCCTGCTGCGCCGCCCATTTTGTGATCACTTGACCAGGTTATTTTTTTCACTTTGACAAATACCTTATTCACCCTGTTTGAGTATGTGTATTTTGTTTATTTGTGTCAGCTCCTTTATTACTTTAAGTTTTATGATTTAAAGGGATAGTTCATCCAAAATTGATTACTTACCCTCAAGTCATCCAAGGTGTATATGACATTCTTCTTTCAAACAAACACAATTGGAGTTTAAATTTTTTTTTTTTTAATTCATTGCTCTTCCAAGCTTTATAATGGGAGTGAAAGGCTGTAATTTGAAAGGCGGGATTTTAAAGCCCAAAAAAAGTGCATCCATCCATTATAAAAGTAATCCACACGGCTCTGGGGGGTTAATAAAGGCCTTATGAAGCAAAGTGAGGGTTTTTTGTAAGCAAAAATAACCATATTCAAAACTTTATAAACTAAAACAACTAGCCCCTGGCAGACAGCGTATATGCAAGTTGGCTCTCGCCAAAAGCGTAACCCATGGTGCGATGTCCGACGTCAGATATAGGAGTAGCGGTAAGCTTTGACGCCTCTCGCGGTTCAAACTAATAGGGCTGGGCAACAAACTCAAGCCCCTCTTCTCTTATATTGTTCTTGTTTTGCTCTATCCTCTGCGCTTCCATGTTTGTCAATATGTCATGGTATGTCAGGTAAAGGGTAAATCATTGCGTACGGCAGATTGTCAGAAGCTAGTTATTTTAATTTATAACATTTTAAATATGGATATCTTTCTTACACAAATGCATTGATTTGCTTCAAAAGGCCTTTATTAACCCTCTGGAGCCGTGTGGAGTACTTTTATGATGAATGGATGCGCTTGTTTTGGACCGCCATTAACTACTATTATAAAGCTTGGAAGAGCCAGGACATTAAGATAACTCTGATTGTATTTGTCTGAAAAAAGAAAGTCATATACACCTAGGAAGTTTGAGGGCGAGTAAATCATGGGGTAATTTTCATTTTTGGGAACTATGCCTTTAAGGCCTATTCACAAAAAGAATGACAACTATAAAATAAAGTTATAATAATTGTTATAGTTCTATGAGAATAGTGAAGTCCACACGATAACTAACGATAAATGACACAGGAACAATGCTATTGAAATCACTTTCAGAGCATTTTGTTCTAGCTGATGAATGTTTAAAACATTGACAGCCAATTAGAATCCACCTGATTATAAAGAGCTCAAGCTTTTAAAGCGGTAGATGACAGAACTATGCGCACTTCTGAATGAATAAACAGATCCTTATTGTCAGTTGATGAGGACTATAATATAGTGAACTGGCCATTACTTTTTTTCTTTTCTTGTAAGAGACCCTGAAAGAGATTTATTACAAATATTAATATAATGACGATTACTATTATTAATAATGAGTACATGCTGTTTTTCTGCAATGGCATCGATAACAAAATTTTTTATGATGCTGCATTCTCATCAGTTGTGTTAGTAGAAAGTCGTACAGCGAAATGAACAAAAATGACTTAGTACACCTTTAATTCAGCCATTATTTTCTCTGTATGACAGGATGAGCAACACCAAGCTCAAACACGAATACCAACACATTGAAAGCCACCAAAATCATCGCCTGCTGAAGAATATTTATGAGAAAATGCTTTAAGAAAATAAAACACTTTTACAAAAAAAAGTAGCAAAAAGCACCCATGACACTTGTACCCTGTTAAAAGCAATCCTTTTACCTGTGGAAAAACATTCTATTCACACCGAGGCTGTTAAAACAGGACAAAAATGTCCTAATAGTGCTACGGTATAATTGCTGTGACACATTTCCCTCCCATGACTCAAGGCTTGATGTAGCTCGAGGGCTTGAACGCTGGAAAACCCCCTTTTATTAGAGCGCAAAGAGACACCTGAACATTAACCTCCTGTTCTGGTCAGGCCACTCTTCCTGTGAGATTGTGTGTTGGTCATATGACAGCACGAAGGTCCAATGATGTTACAGTACCAGTGTGCTAAAACTACTTTAAAAGTGTAGCGTCCCGATCTACTCACAATTGTATAGGTTAGTACCTATTTGGAAAAATAATTTTTTCAAAGAATCCTGAAAAAAGTATCACAGTTTCCATAAAAATATAAAGCAGCACTAAAAAACAAAAACAAAGTCAATAATAATAAATGTTTCTTAAGCAGCAAATAATCATATTAGAATGTTTCTGAAGGATCATGTGGCACATGACTGGAGTAATGATGCTGGAAATTCAGCTTTATCATCCCAGGAATAAATTACATTTTAAAGTATATTCAAATAGAAAACGGTTATTTTAAATTTTTTTACTGCTTTTCAACAAAATTGAGAAGACAAATTTACCCATTTATGAACATTTTTAAGAAGTTGAAATCATTGATAATTTAAACATTTTTCAACAAAACTAAACAACAAAAGCAGTGACTGGAATTTTGTGCTGGGACTCAAATGAAGGATTCAATCTCTTTTGAATTCGATTCCCAAAAAATGAATCATAACTCGGCTGTAAAGTTGCATGTGTTACTAGACTCTAAATAAGGTTGGGTTGAAAATGGACAAATTCAGAAAATGGGTTGTTTTAAGCAAACATTAAACCCAACCGCTGGGTTAAAACAACCCAATTTTCTGACTTTGTCAATTTTCAACCCAACTTAAGTTGCTTTTAACCCAGCATTTTTTAGAGTGAAGTTGTAAAAACGAGCTTGTTCCCGGAAAAGCTGTCTTATTTTGAAAACAGCTTTTGTTTTTGTTTTTGCAAACGGTCACACTATTTAAATGAAATGATGTAGTACCATCACAAATTACTCCCAACACTGGACAGCAACACTCACTGGACAATATAACCTCCTGACCGGATCCAATATGAATTGGATCAAATATGACTGGGATCTCAAGGGGACCTTTATATCATGTTGAGTAAGAGGGCTTCAGAGGTCTTCACAGACATTTATATTATATTATAGAGGAGGGAAGAAAACTGCCACTTCCTGTGTAGACCCAAGCGTATAATTGCTGGCGTATCATGGTAGTCACCTGTGACCCCACAGAAGTCACTTGGGTGGAAGCAAAACGGGGTCTTATTAACCCGATGCTCTACCTACCATCTTTCTGACAGGACGACAAAGCCCGTGATGGGCCGATAAGCGCACAAACACGATCCTCTCGCACGAAATCCAACCGGAGGATCGAGGGACAGGCCCGATCCGTCAGGCCAGACAATGCCACGACGGTTGGGTGTGGGCCGTGTGTGAAAGAATAAATGGAGAGGTGTGGGACGGTGCGATTAAGGCCAGGTTAATGACTGGTTAAGCTGAGCGGATAAATGGCGTGGATGGGAAACAGAGGAGAAAGGGAAGGAGAGACGAAATGCACAGTAATTACACACAACTGCTAGCCTGGCTTCCTGCCACTGCCTCATTCACTGTCCAGGTGCAGGTGTGTGAGAGTGTGTGTGCGCGCGATAGAGAGCGTGTGAAGTGCGTTTGTGCAAGTTTTGAGTAAATACTTTGTTGTGGTAGCGCTAATGCGGACGCAGATTCGAGCCGTGCGTGTTAGCGCGGGTGTGAATGTGCGAACGAGTGTGTTAACAGAGCGCTATCGGGAGGGCGTCTCGCCAGAAAGCCCCGCCGCTTGAATGGCAGCCTTCACAAAGGAGCAGAGGAGCTTAACCTTTCGTGACAAGAGCCCAGAAATGTTCAGTGCCAAAGGCCAGACCACAGCCAGGTTCTTCCCTCCCTCTCCGGCTGCAGCGGGAGCTGTGAAAAGGGCTTTACATGGAGCAGCGTTCCTTCTGCACAAAAGCGCAAGGTGGAGGTTACGTTATAATTTGAGAGGGAGATGGGGTGTTCGCCCGCTGCACACCTCGGGGAGCCAAAACCAAGAGCTCAGATGGAGCGATGGGGTTTGAATCACTTTTCTCCTCTTAATCTCATCAGTTTGCTTTGTACAGTGGCCCCTAAAAGTATTTGGACACTTAACTCACGCCTAAAAATGTATGAATGTCATATCAATAAATACAAAATATCACACCAAGTATAATTTATCTGAAAGAAAGTTAGCAAAAGCATGCTTTATGCAAGACATTTTTGTTTTAAATGAAGAAACAATAGGTAAACTCTTGGTAAAACTCTACTTAAAGCCTTTAAGCCTAAGCCTACTTCAATGCATGTTTGAGTTATTTTAACTGAAAGCAAATTGCACTGAGATATCAAATATGTCAGTGCCATTGTTTTGCCTCAAAATGCACACCAGTAATATTTATAAAAGCTTGTTTATAAAAGATACTTAAATGTCTTAATTGAACTAAAGCCTAATCCTGGCTTAATATAAGCCCTGTCTGTGAAATCAAGCCATAATGTATTATACAAGTACTTCTAATGCATTAATTATGCCTTGCAATGCACATTGTAATGCATTGTAAGGTCTTATAAATACATATAAACAGTTACAATACATTATAATAATGTTAAACCTATAGAAAGTATAATGCATTAAAATACATAAACCAACTTTAGATGTAAAAAAGGAATCTGCAAACATTATTATCCATTTTAACTTTGGTTATGAAAAGATATGATGCATTATAACGTCTATTATGAATACCTTTATAATACATTATATATAAAGGCTTTAAGTGTCATCAAACTGTATTTACAAAAAGTATTTAGACATTACACACACACACACACACACACACACACACACACACACACACACACACAGGGTGAGAGAGAGAGAGAGAGAAAGAGAGAGAGAGAGAGAGAGAGAGAGAGAGAGAGAGAGAGAGAGAGAGAGAGAGAGAGAGAGAGAGCAGGATCTCAACTACAAATTGAGTTTACAAATAGAGAGCATAATCTGATTTTTTTTATTTTAAATTTGTAAATAATAAAAAAGTAAACTTCCAAATCAAGACTTAATGTATTTAGACACTTAAGTCACACTTTATCTATGAAAATTGCATTCAATTAAATATCAGATCAAATGTATTTTTTTTTTAAAGAAACTGTACAACCATGTTTTTTTAAAGTAAAATATGTATGTTTTAAGTTTTTTTGGTAACACTTTAGTATGGGGAACACATTTACTATTAACTATGACTTTTGCCTTAAACTCCTCATTCCAGCTAATAGTTAGTAAAGTAGTTGTTAAGTATTGGGTAGGATAAGGGATGTAGAATATGGTCATGTAGAATAAAGCATTAATATGTGCTTTATTATTACTAATAAACAGACAATATCCTAGTAATATGCATTATAATAAGCAACTAGTTAATAGCAAGAATTGAACCTTAAAATAAAGTGTTAAAGTTTTTTTAAAACAAAAAGATGACCTGTTCAAATTCAAAATGTATTTAGACAATTATGTCACTTAAGCAAAACAAAAGAGATGGCTGACCGCACACTGAATCCAAAAGAGACTAAAAGTCTAGGAAACTATATCATTTTTATTTTTTTAAATGCATGGTGCACTAAAGTGCAAAGTGCAAGTGAGTTAAAAACAGAGGAGCATGAGCATAAGCAATTATGTCACTTAAATATCTATGAATGGTATTGCATAAGATAAAACATAAAATTAAAATACATTTTTTAAATATACCACAAGCATACTTTTGAAGTAAAATATTTGTTTGAAAATAGTTTTGTTTCAAATGATAAAGCAATACATAAACTGTTCAAAATGAAGTCCAAATGTATTAAACGTAGGCCCACATGGAATCGCCTTTTACAGAATTCTGCAGAAAATCTGTTAATAACAGCTGTTCCAATTCTGTGGAAATCCAAAAATCACCGGCCTTTGTGTGTTTGCATATTAAAGGGATAGTTCACCCAAAAATGACAATTTGATGTTTATCTGCTTACCCCCAGAGCATCCAAGATGTAGGTGTGTTTGTTTTTCAGTAGAACACAAATGAAGATTTTAAACTCAACCGTTGCTCGTATAATGCATGTCAATGGGGTGTTTTCTATGAGAGTAAAAAGCACATAGACATACGAATCCATATTTAACCCTGTGGCTCGTGGCGACACATTGATGTCTTAAGACACGAAACGATTGGTTTCTGCGAGGAACCCAACAGTATTAATGGTATTTGTTTACCTCATATCAGGCAAATCTCATCTACTATACCCCAGCGCCATTAATTCTGTCGAACAAGGTCAAAAACCCGGGGTGATCATACAAATATTTACATAGATGCCCTTATTCGTGTCTGCACGGATCGGTTGAATGAGGAATCTATGTAAATATTTCTATGATCGCACTGGGTTTTTGACCTTCTTCGATGGAAGTAAGGGCGTTGGGGAATATTAGATGAGATTAGTCTGATATGAGATAAAAAAAATAAATAAATACTGTTGGGTTTCTCGCAGAAACCAATCGTTTCGTGTCTTAAGACATCAATGTGTCGTCACGAGCCGCAGGGTTTAATATGGATTCGAATGTCTGTGTGTTTTTTACTCTCATAGTGACTCTCATTGAAAACACCCCATTGACATGCATTACACGAGCAACGGTTGGAGTTAAAAATCTTCATGCTTGTTCTACTGAAGAAACAAACACACCTACATCTTAGATGCCCTGGGGGTAAGCAGATAAAAATTACATTTTCAATTTTGCTACCCTTTAAATATTTTGACTAATTTGATAAATCTTTCATCTGCCAATAAAAGTGAGTGCTCTCGGCACAGCTGAACACTACAATGTTTAAATTTAATTCCACAGATTTCCCCATATAAAATCAGAACAAGAAAAGGAGGAAAATGTCTGCATGTATACAGTCAAACTAAAAATTATTCAGACACCAGATATCATTACTAGTGGGTGCAGGACACTATAGTTAATTTATGTAAGTGAGGACAGCAAAATAAAGCAAACTGTGACATATTATACCCCAAAAAATCTTCATACAGTGGACTACCAGTCAAACTGATACAAATTTAGGACCAAAATTATTCAGATACTTTGACTTGACCATGTTTTGCTCAAGTGTTTGTTCTTTTATTGCTAATGTGACCTTTTACACCACAGACTGAACAAATTAAAGCATGGATTGGTCATTGGTTGACCTAAACTGGTATTATCTAATTGTGTACTGAAATTTAACAGCTGATTGGTTGATTGTAATCCATTACATCCCTTTCTGACATTATCAAGATGAATTTGTTCTGACACAGTTTAACTCTTTTCATATTTTATTACCATTTTCTAAACTAGAGCGAATAAACGGTGATAATGTAAGAAAACGTTGACAAATGTTGATAACTTTAGTTTTGACTGTAGATCTTGCTAAAAGAAAGAAACAAAAAAAAAGTTTTTTTTTGAGTTTTTTTGAAAGAAAGACTTAAGTGTCCTCATACTTTTTAGGGTCACTGTACATCATCAGCTACTGTAGTTTGGGTGCGTAAATATTTTTAGAAAGAAATCTTTTATTTAGCAAGGATGCATTAAATTGATCAAAAGTGACAGTAAAGGCATGAATCTTGTTACAAAAGACATGCTGTTATTTTTGTATTTTCTATTCATCAAAACATATGGTTTTCTCAACAATAGTATGATGCTGAAAATGCAGCTTTGCCGTCACTGGAAACCAACTGGAATGAGAAGTTGTTCATGTTTTTATTCAGAAAGCCCTTCAGTAATACTGTCGTCTCGGTTCAGGGGGTCATGTGATTACTCAGTCTTTCCCTCAACCCGTGTTAGTTTCTTTCTGCTTGCTCACGGTCTGCGCTCTGAACAGTCTTGGTTCCTGGTGATTCATTAGCATCTTTCTCTGCTTGTGACGGCCCATTGTCAACACTGTGGCAGATCGTGAGACTGATTTTAAGCCAATAGGGTTGCTAATTAGTCTTGCTCAGCCAGCTCTGAAAGACACTCCAAATCCCGCTTTCATTTGGCCATGAGTCGCAAATGATAAAAAAAAAAAAAATGTAATTGTGTTAAGTAATGATGAAATAATACGCATTAAGCCTTTTTTAAATATTAAAAACAAGGCAAGATGGAAATGCCTGGCAAAGCTGAATAGAGAATCTGTTTCCTAAGTAAATAATAAAACACACATACACAAATGCAGAGCAGCATGCACGAAAATATTCACACAGGGCGCACAGTTACCATTCATACGTCCAAAATGACACTTACTGGGACGTCCACATATTTGGCTGCCGCTTTTACCTTAAAAAAAAAGTACCTGCTTAATATCTTAGTCTTCAGTGCGAAATGAGATCCCCGGAAAGGGGTGTGATAACGTGAAAATACTCACCGTGAAAGACAGGATGGAGGAGAAGAATGTTCCCTCGTCATATCGTGAGAGTTTGGACAACACCCCATCCAAAACAGCTGCAAACTGTGAAAGCAAGTCAATGTTTGCGTGACAGGCACAAACACCTTAAGTGCGAGCAACAATTAACAATTTAGGACAAAGTAACATTTGCTGAAAAGGTACAACAGTGTGGAAAACGCCATATAATGTTTCATTCACTGGAAAGCTATTTGTTGAGTCACAGTGAAGGCCGGCTGAAAAGAATGGGCAAAAGCCAAATCTCAATGTTATGAAATGTGGCGGGCTCAAAAGAGGCTGAGACAATGCTTGATGGGAGTACCTTTGAGACCAAGGAGGAGATCATTTCCTTAAAGGCCTCATCGATCAGGACATCGATTTTCGAGTGGTACTGCTGCTGTAGGACACAAGAGGGGGACGGGGAGGAGAAACATCAACAAATACGACGCTAAACGGATCGCGAGGCATCCTAAAAGAACAGCACGCTCACAAAGACATATTTCGGGCGAGAGAAAAATCCTCTCTGTGCAATAGGGCTGAGTTAAGCAGCTATTAGGCCCATTATGCCAATGAATGGCATTCCTGCTCTCGTTTAGGGCAAAGGAATTTGAAGGATACTTTTTGTGTGGGCCACAATTAGGGCAGCCTTGTGTTTTTCTAAAGAACCCGTCCAGCTGCGGCGACCAAAGGCTCACTACATTCAATTAATCCGCCATTTCATTTCTGATAAGTCTTATTCACCTATTTTGTGGAAAAAAAAGAGAGGAGGAAGGAGAAAGCGAGGGCTCAGGGGGGTGTGAGAGAGAGAGAGTGAGAGAGAGAGAGAGAGAAAGAGAGAGCGCATCCATTTGGGTGTTGAATAGATGCCTTTGCTGCAAGCACGGCAAGCAGGAGTTCATCTCCGCCAACAATGGCCATTCACGGCGAATCTAAAGGACACCCAAATTAAAAATTTCAATCAACAATGCGCGCAGATCGGTGACAAATTGAGGGTGCTAAGAGGTCACTGTCAGCAGCTCTAATTTTCTTTTCACCTTTTTTTTCCTGCACGCAAAATGGCAGTTTTTTTTCCCATAAATGGCATTATAGGAGATTCTTGAGGACTTTTTACCTCAATTAACACTTCCATGTTTGCTTTTTATACGGCTAAACGGCGAGGGCTCTTTTTTGCATTATCGCAGATTAAATAGGGAGGTCTTTGCTGTGTGTGTGTGAAAACCAAAAGAACAATAATTTCTTTTGAAAACATTTATCTGGTAGCCATCCACTTCAGAGTCACTTTAGCGAGATGGCGGCTTATAAAGCATAACCTTGTATTTCGAAATAAAGCGGCAGGCAAACATAATATTTTCTTTGTTTTTAAATAAAGTCTTTCACAAAAACGCCGACATGTAGTGTTGGCCATTAAATTCAATTCCGTGTGAAGGAAAATCAGTTGAGAAATACCTTTTAACCCAATACCAAGAAATGTAAATAAAAGTGGCAGTTTCTCGAATATCTTGCAAGCACAAGGCCACATACTTCATACTTTAGGTGTCAATGTAGGAGAAAAATCATATTTTGTTCTGTAAAGTTAGCACCTGTTTTATTTATTTATTTTTTTGTTAGGACTGGAAAGAGTAAGTATCGACTATGACAGCAATATTCACGAGAGAGAGAGAGAGAGAGAGAGAGAGAGAGAGAGAGAGAGAGAGAGAGAGAGAGAAGGATCTCAACTACAAATAGTTTACTTCTATTTCAGAAACTTTCATCTAAATGTGCACTAATATAAAGCATGGAAAGAAATATGGCAGTGATCACAATTATTTGAAGCAGCAACTGAATTGGTTAAATGAAAACAACACTAGTGGGTTTTACAAGGGATTCCACTAATTTGTAATATTTTGAAAATGCCTCAGAGTTCTCTGTCCATACAATTTAAGTCAATGTTATTTGATTCCCATCGTTCTTCAAAAATAGTTTCTTTTGTGTTCTAGAGAAGAAAGAAAGTCATACAGGTTTGGAATGGCGTGAAGGTGAGTAAATGATCACAGGATTTAGATTTTTTTGGTGTAATATCTCATTAAATGTTAACTGTACACATTGAGGCGGGCGGAGTGTACACTTACCCACTGTTGGTCAACCTTGGGTTCATGCAATAATGTGCAGGACATGCGGGATGAGTCAAAAAGAGACAATGAACAAAAATATAAAGCATACTTGAACGAAAACTAATCTTAGAGCTGGATAACAGACAGCAATCAGATAAATAAAACTTATCTTAAATCAAATTAAACTAGGTAATAAATGGACAACACAATCTCACAAACTTGATTATTTAGAAGGAAGACTATGAAATGAGATTCACAGTAATTTATTACAGAAAAAAAAAACAATCAAACTGCCACTTTAAAGGCACAATATGTAAGAATTAAAATATCCAAAAAACACAAGAACAAGGTTATATATTTTGATGGCCTGTGTACTTACATTATCCTAAAAATGGCAATGTTTAATTCCAGAGAAATAAGCAATTTTAACCAGGACACGGACCATGTCCGTGTGTCGCCTATCAATGACATCATACCCGCGTTACCCTTGATTTCAAACTTGATTTTATTTTGTATAAACCACAGAAACACCAAAGACGCTTTAATATATTGTGTGTTTTATTAGCAGCTGTTTGGACGCATTCATCGACAAAAAACGAATCACTCTTATATAGCTCAACACACTCAGTCTGATTGTTTAAATCTGATTTTCTTGATTTACCGCGAGTACCATGTTTTACCATGCCTAATATCGATAGCTCTGCAGTGTGCAACAAGTGTCTCATAGTAGCCGCACAGTGAAGAGTGAACGCACAGAGTAGGATTTTAACATAACTTTCAACACACTCAAATAATGTCTTATATGATGAAATAGTGCTACGTTAGCCACACACGCTCCCGAGCTGTGTCGTGCTCGTCTCTCATTAGCAATCACTCCAGAGGCCTTGTTCAGCTCCAGGGTATATGCAGGAATCCTGAAGTTAATTTCAATACCTTTTTAAGACTTTTTAAAGACCTTCTCAAAATATTTTAAGACCTCATCGCACTTCAAGTTCTAATCGGCAACAAACCTTTAATAAATATTTGTAGTCGAATGTAGACTTAAAATCTCTATCGTAGGCCAATTTTGTATCGTTTATATTGCATATCCGTTTCGCGACGTATGGAGGGCGACACATCACCTAACTGCGCATTTCGCAAAATACATGACGTCACCCGTAGACGGCGCTCGCCAGGGATGGAAATTAACTTTTTTCAAAGTCTACCACTCAATGTTTTTACCAGCCACTTTTTTGTTTTTAACTGACAATGTGTAACTGCATGTGCAAATTAATACTACAAGCTCTACAATACTTCAGCAGTTTATTTAATTTCAAGTCTCAATGAAATACTGACATTTTCTCTTTCTCGCTTATACACAAAACATGAACTGATATACATTTCATTAAATGAGTAGGGCTCTGTGCGCTCTTTTTTTACCTGGATGTGGCATTTGGATGATTCGTGGTCTTTTATGGCTTCCAGTTTTATGGTTTTTAGTCCCAACAATGAAACTATCGTTCTGGCATCTTTGAAGCGTGTTGAGGACACACCGAGCAGAACATTGTCAGAATGGGATGCACCGAAATCAAAATTCTTGGCCGAAACCAAAGCCGAAAAATAAAATTCAAACTAAAATGTTTAACTCGACCTCACTCATGTGTTCATTAAATAATAATGCACATGCCTACTGGCCTGCAGAAAGGTACAGAAATTGAATAAAGTAATCACATGTAAAATAACTGCATATTTAACTGTTTAAATGAAAGATTAATCCTTATTAAACTTACAAAAGTTATTCAATCAAGAGCATTGTTTAATGTCAAACTAAATATAAGGACATCACTCAGGCAGCAGTAAAGGCTACTGGGCCTTTAAGAGCTGAGTCAGGGATATGCTCGTCTTTCTCGACTGTGCACACTACACAGTTCTCTTAAGGCATATTCAGACTATGTCTGCTAGGATACTCATCAAGATGGACATGATGACATACTTCTGGTGTGAGTTTGTCCGTTTAAGCGCAAGACTTGAAAGAGAACTCAATATTTGCACTCTGTGAGACGAGCGAGTGAGTCTCACAGCGCGTCTTCACGCGAGTGATGACGGAGAAAACGACTGGTCATATGCGCACATACAGCAGCACTCGCATGCATTGAACAAAGTTTACAAAGAGGTGA
Organism: Pseudorasbora parva; assembly: GCF_024679245.1. Classification (NCBI taxonomy): domain Eukaryota; kingdom Metazoa; phylum Chordata; class Actinopteri; order Cypriniformes; family Gobionidae; genus Pseudorasbora; species Pseudorasbora parva. The sequence goes on along the minus strand of NC_090196.1, from coordinate 17,240,623 downwards.
AACAGCTCCGTAGGTGAAGCAAGTTTACCCGCCACAACTCAAAATCAGCCGCATTTGGCTGGTGGCGGCGCTAATTTCCATCCCCGGCGCACGCGCTCCGAGTCGATCTCAGACTGAGCACCCCGTTGTTTTTTAATACTTATGAGGATGAAAATAAATATATCCATAAATACTTTCTGGAGTCAAACTCTTTTGACAAAGCTTGAACAAAATTCTTTCAAAATGTAAGACTTTATAAAGCCGTGATAAGACTTTTCAATACTTTATAAGGGTCTTAATTTTCCCAAAATTGATTTATCACCTTTTAATACTTTTCAAGACCCTGCGGATAACCTGAGCTCCACCCTGCTTCATACTACTGTAATGTTAATAAATTCCCATAGCATTCTTTTCCACTGGCTGTAGAGGTCAAGACAACAACTCCCATGATTCCACGAAATCAAGGCGTCATCAAGCTAGCCTTTGTCTTGAATAAGCAACAACTAGTGGCGAAAAATTACATATTGTGCCTTTAATGTCTGAACTACTAAATATGGAAGCTAAACGAAAGTCTAAACCTATTACTTGACTTAAATGTAAACTAAAAAGTTCCAAAAACACAAACGTAAAGTTTATTTACAACAAATTTTAACCTGAATCAATTCAGTTTTGATATTAGTAGGCTGAACAGAACATACAAAAAATAACAATACAACATTAATTTTCAAATTGAATATGCAGTTTGAAATCTAAGTCTCAGTGTGAATGGCCAAATCGGATTTCAATTAGCATCCTTCATCATTCAGTATGTGGTGCATGTAATGTCATATAAAATATGAAATATATATAATTGTCTCTGAGTAAACTAATTTTTACTCATAGTTAACCATGACATTCGATTCGGATTTTAAAAACAATTTGGATTTGTCTCTAGTGTGAACACAGCATAAGTGACTCTAAACTCTACTCTGAATACATTTTTTCCAACTGAGAGCTTTCAAAGACAATCTAAACTTTTGCTCTCCAGTCAGAAGTTGACAGAACGATGTTTTGATTGAGGTACATACTGGAGTTAACTGGGGTCAATTCACTTTAGGTGGTATCTGAACAGCTCACTCATAGTAGTTTCTGCACATTACGCTGGGATAAAGTATTTAAATAATACTACATCTTTAATGAACAGCTATGTAAAATGTTCACAAAGAGAAAGGGAAATTAAATATTTAGACAAAGTATAATCGTAATTGTCATGCAAATGAGAAGCCAGTATAATGAACTGTCTTGTTTGAAATCAAAATGGCAGTTCTGGGTGCCCAAGGGTCCGTGGGAGTATGGTTGTGATTTGTTCAAGGCCTCCAGAGCATAAGGACTAGTGGTTGAGACTTATCTCTAGGCAGAAGAAGAGGAGGATAATATCGCCCACAGAAAGGAAGGACAAAACACTTCACACCAACCAATAACACCTGTGCTAGTTCAATTCAAAATCAAGTTTGAGGTATAAAAAGAGAAACTGATGGATCTTTGCCAGTTTGACAGCTATTCAAACGGCTGATTAGTGTAACGTAATTTAATGTTCTTAATCTTGTTTTTACCTCCTTGCTGTCAGAACAGAGACCAGATGTTTTTATGAGACTTATGGTGTTCATAAAATATCTACAGTACTAAGATAAACATAGATGTGTCTGCTCAAAGAGCCCTGGCAAGTGTGTGATGTACCTCTTGACCTTGGTCGAGGACACAGAGCTTGGAGCACTGCTTCTTGGCATCCATGAGAACATTAAACATTGTGCACACAGACAAGGGAACACGGAAATCGGTGGACTTGCTGGACTTCTGCATTTTGGAGTCAAAGGCAGCTTTGGTCCTAGATATCAGAGATGGCAAAAAAATCATTTGAGTGAAGCTCCTAGCTGTAAAAAGACAGCCATTAAATCATTCTTAGATAGCTGACCTTTTGACACATGCCTCCATCATATCACTAGCCATCAGTTTGAGCCTCTGCTCCAGATGTTTGGCGAACTCTGGCTCTGGCCAGTTCAGGTCCATCACGAACATCTGAAGCGCATCCAGCTTCCAGAACAGATCTTCTGATGTGGCCGAGCCATTACTGAGGAAGACAGAAACCGTGACATGTCAGCACATGCTTAATCCTAAAGTTAGACATTTCGACTTCACATAATTTTTCCACTGCAAATACATTACAAATCTAAAAAGGAGAATTGAAAAACTGTAAAACGCACAGCTAAAGCATGAATGCCAAGGCCAAAGTACACAAAAGACACTTTATAATAATAAAATGAAATTGTTAACAGACATTATGTCATGCAAAACAGATCAGTACTTGATGTCCATGTAACTATTTGATAATATTCAAATGATATGGATGTAACTATTTGAATGTCTAACTAATAATTTACTGCATTATTTAACATAATGTTTGTAAATGTTATTATTATGAAGTGTTACCCAAAAGATTACATAATGGCATACAGAAAAAGTATATACAGTAAAGTAAATAAAAAAGTATATGGTCACATTTGCTTTGTTTCAGGGTTCTAGATTTTTTTATTTATTTGAATGTTCTTTATTGGTAAATTATATTAGTTTTTTTTAATAAAATAAAATAAAATTAATATTAATAATACAATTAATTAATTAATAGAATATTATTGAACTATTATAATAACATTTTAATAATATTAATATTATAATTAATATAAACAGGACATTTTCTTCACGGACAATAATACAAATATTACAATATATATTACACACACACACACTGACCAGGCATAACATTACCACCCCTGACAGGTCAAGTGAATAACACTGATTATCTCCATCACGACATCTGTTAGTGGGTGGGATATATTAGGAAGCAAGTGAAAAAAATTTCCTCAAAGCAAAAGAGGCAAGCTTAAGGATTTGAGCAAGTTTGACAAGGGCCAAATTGTGATGGTTAGATGACTGGGTCAGAGCATCTTGAATAACTGCAGCTCTTGTGGGGTGTTCCTGGTCTGCAGTGGTCAGTATCTATCAAAAGTGGTCCAAGGAAGGAACAGTGGTAAACCAGCGACAGGGTCATGGGTGGCCAAGGCTCATTGATGCATGTGGGGAGTCTGATCAAACAGATGAGCTACTGCAGTTCAAATTGCTCAAGAAGTTAATGCAGGTTCTGACAGAAAGGTGCCAGAATACACAGTGCATTACAGTTTGTTGGATATGGAGCTGCATAGCCACAGACCAGGGTGCCCATGATGACCCGCCCACTGCTGAAAGTGCCAACAGTGAGCATCAGGACTGGACCACAGAGCAATGAAAGAAGGTGGTCTGGTCTGATGAATCACATTACTTATACATAACATGGATGGCTGGGAGCATGCGTGTCGCTTACCTGGGGAACACATGGCACCAGGATGCACTAAGGGAAGAAGGCAAGCCGGTGGAGACAGTGTGATGCTTTGGGCAATGTCCTGCTGGGAAACCTTGGGTCCCGCCATCCATGTGGATGTTACTTTGACACGTTTCACCTACCTAAGCATTGCTGCAGACCATGAACACCCTTTCATGGAAACGGTATTCCTTGGTGGCTGTGCCTCTTTCTGCAGGATAATGCGTCCTGCCACAAAGCAAAACTGGTTCAGGAATGGTTTGAGGAGCACCAGTTTGAGGTGTTGACTTGGCCTCCAAATTCCCCAGATCTCAATCCAACCGAGCATCTGTGGGATGTGCTGAACAAAAAAGTCAGATTCATGGAGGCCCCACTTCGCAACTTACAGGACTTAAAGGATCCTGTTCTGACCTTCAGGGGTCTAGTGGAGTTGGCGGGTCAGGGCTGTTTTGGCAGCAAAAGGAAAGAACACAATATTAGAAAGGTGGTCATATTGTTATTCCTGATCGGTGTGTGTGTGTGTGTGTGTGTGTGTGTGTGTGTGTATGTATGTATGATAAAATAATAAAATAATATATATATATATATATATATATATATATATATATATATATAAAAGAATATTTGGTATATTAATATTTTATTTAATGTAATATTTAATATAATATCTAATATGGGTAGTCACAAGCAAAATAAAATTTTTACAGTCCATTTTAATGGCCAAAGACAGTAAGAAAGCAAAGATAAGTTTTGGCCTCAATGGTGAAATGATCTCACACCTCATTATAGCACTTCTCGTGTTAATGTAACCCCTACGATGAATCCTATTTCTCATTTGCAAATGTTTGGTAAATTAATGTAAAATAATTAAAGGGTTTCGAGACTGAGAACCCCAATGTGAAAACATCTTACATTGTCAATGAATAGTTAAGTCGTCCCCAAATTTCAAAAAGCACAGACGGACAACTAATTTACGCTGACTCAGTAAAATCAAGTTGTCAGAAGTGCAGTGGACAGGACAGTTGGTCTAAGAGTAGCTCTTCCACAAGCTGCAGGGAGTCGAGAGCAATTTCCACTGATGCGGTGTGCCGACTCCGCTGGGTTTGAAGGGGCTCAAGAGATCTCCGGCAAGCGAGACAGATGGAGCGTCATCGCCGTGTCAACCGCAGTCAACACGGCAACGCGCAGTCTGGGCTCACGTAAGCAGCGCTCGAGTGCGTGACGAGACAAAAAAAGGCCACTCGTTCCGCTCGCTGTTAAAAGACTGTTACCTTCACAAGTGGCGGTCCGGGAAAATAAAAACGTTTGGCAAAGTCCACTGTGCAATTAAAAGGGGCGAGCACAAGCTCCCACTCGATTAATTAGCGGCGGTACGGTCCGTAAGGGCCCCCTCGGGGGTCCGCGCCTCCGCCTCGAGCAGAGGAAAGAGGCAGGGTGAACAAATGGACGAGTTTCTCGCCTGTTGAAGAGACTCCCTGAGGGAGAACACAAAGTTCTCGCCGAATCTAACAACCAGCTAACCACAGAGTCCCCTCTGACAGACACCCACAGGACTACACCCACTACAGACACTGTTTCAGGCCTGAAAGCTGGTGTGCTTTTGCAGTTCACACTCTTTAGGCTAATTGAGATGGATGCAATTTAACTTTCCGACGTTATTTAGGCTCTCGTAGCTGTCAGAAGTGCTTTTGTAGAGCGACGCTGATTACATCTTGAGCAGCCGATTGTTTTGGGATAAATCTGGTTTTGGTGTTTGAAACGGTGTATGAGGTCACTATACTCTAGTGTTACCCAGATCACCCCCGACGGCAGAGAGAAAATAGAGCTGCTGTTTATCATTACATGCTCACAGCGGGATTAAATGCTCTCGCGATTGAACCGATGATACCTGGGCACTTCACTATGAGAAGAAAATGAATGTTTATGGAGACTCGGACGTCCATGTGAATCATCTTTTGAACAGGTTTCTGTGAATTTTCTGACTTTCATACAAAAAAAAAAAAAAAAAAGGATATAGGCACAACACACACCAAACACAAGCATGTGATATCTCTGGTACTCACAAAATATCTGGCAAATTAATTCCTTGTCCGCTGTAAATCAAATGCATAACTGTGTTAAATTTAGCCGATGAGTAACACGATACCACCTAAATATTATAAGCCACATTGGCACAAGACGCACTAAAATGAACAACACCACACTAACGTTTTCAAGCAATCACATCGCAAACAGGATCATCACACTCCGATGGCAACAGGGATGGGAATCGGAAGCAATTTAATCATTTAGTTCTGATTCAGATTTTATTAAATCATTCTGACTCCTTAATAGGTTTGTACTTTTGAAGATGCCCAACTATATTGGCTATAACTATATACTAAACAAAAACCATACTATTTCTCATAAATCTTTTTTAAAAATTGAATTAAGGACTGAATAGTAATTCTATAATCAACAACTGCAAGTGATTCAGTAAGTTGAGATTCAAGCAAGTCAGTAGTTGGATCAAACAAATAATGAGTTTATAGCAGATTCATTAAAAAAAACGGAACCATAAGCAATGTTACATGTTACATAACAAATTATTTGTTTCAAAAATGAAAATTAACCTATGATTTACTCACATTCAAGTCATCCTAGGTGTATATGACCTTCTTCTTTCAGACAAATACAATCAGTTATATTAAAAAATGTCTCTTCCAAGCTTTATAATGGCAGCCCAACATTTGAAGCCCAAAAAAGTGCATCCATCCATTATAAAAGGACATGACTCCAGAGGGTTAATAAAGTCCCTTCTGAAGTGAATCAATGGGTTTGTGTACGAAAAATATCCATTTGAGTCCAGAGGGTTAATAAAGGCCTTCTGAACTTTCTGAAGTGAATCGATGGGTTTTTGTAACAAAACTATCTATATTTAATGCGTTATGAAGTAAAATATCTAGCTTCCACCAGACAGCCTTCCGTATTCAGCTAATGAAGAAAGAAAGTGATGCTTACGCTACATCCCTGACGTCATTGTTGCTCCAGTTACACTTTTTTCCTAAGTTGAATATGGAAGGCTGTCTGGTGGAAGCTAGATATTTTACTTCATAACGCATTAAATATAGATATTTTTGTTACAAAAACCCATCGATTCACTTCAGAAAGTTCAGAAGGCCTTTATTAACCCTCTGGACTCATGTGGAGTACTTTTATAATGGATGGATGCACTTTTTTGGGCTTCAAATTTGAGGCTGCGATTCCATTATAAAGCTTAGAAGACCAGGATTTTTTATTTTTTATATATAACTCCAATTGTATTCATCTGAAAGGAGAAAGTCATATACACCTCGGATGGCTTTAGGGTAAGTAAATCATGGGGTAATTTTCATTTTTTTTAAGAATTATCCTTTAAGTAACAATTTAAAATGCAAGTGATTCAAGTGAATCAGCAGACTGATTCAAACAAATAACTCGGTTAGACTAAACATAAGCTTTTAGCCAATTATTATTATTTTTTAATTACACAAGTTGTGTTTTATTATTATTCTTTTTTTATTTTATTTCGCGAAATATCACGCAACTCAGCTAAATGATTTATTTTGCTGTGGTGCTGTGTTCAGCAGTTTCTGGAGAATGGCACCAAAAACACAAACTTGTTTCTTTTTTAAATAACTGTTCTGAATAAAAAAAGCTTCTTGATTCCCATTCAAAACTCATAGACAAGGAAAAAGCTACAAAACCTATCAAAACACACACACATAGTCATGCAATCAGGATGCACTTGATGGGTACTTACAAATCCTAATTCATTATGCTAAAATGTATTCATTTTTGTTTTAACTTTTGTTGAAGCAAAACTAAGTTTCATCAAACCAACAACTGGAAGCATCCACTAGGCTGCATTTAAAATGCATATAATGCCACAGTAAAAATAGTTTGTTCTTTTTAAGGGCTGTAGCCTCCTTCTAACTAGTCATGTGACCTTTTTGCAGCTATAATAAGCATATGTCAAGAACAGTAAGCAGTGATGGCGCCCAGCTGGCCCATACACACGTGCTGTCACACAGTGGCCCCATCCAGGAAGGGGCTGAGAAGCTGGGCATCTGAGGGAGGTTAAGAGGCAGGTTGGGAACCCTGGGCAGAGGAACGCTTGGCAGATTGTTGGTGATGGTCCTGCCAGAGATCAGAGGGTAAAAGAGCAGAAAGCACTGAGAGGCGGCGAACAATAAGACAGTTCATCATACGAAGAGCAGAATAAACAGCTGACGACTGATCGTTCTGTTGCACCCGAATGGAGGGACGCAGCTTATTGATGGGGAAGAATATTTAGGGGCATATTTCATTTGATGTAAATGAAAACGTGGTTGTGAAAAACTGACATACAATCTGTTCAAGGCTGTACTGTCTTAAGAGTCGGGTTTGGAGTCTAAGAGACCCAAGATATGATATATATATTAATGTGTTTTGCTGCGGGGCAAACCGTCACATTTCTGAAAGTTTCATAACTACTACTTTGTTGTAAAACAAATTTAAAGCTTAAAAATGTAAAATAAATAAATAAATATTATATATTTTATACATTTTAATTTTATACAAATTATTATTATGAATAATAATAACAATTGTTGCTATTATGATTTATAAATAATAAGAATAAAAACCCCTAGAGCATTTTCATTAGGTCAGAGAATCTGATTAAGGGCAAATTACTATTTGAATTATTATATATTTGTTTATATGTATTGTTCCAAACATACATAGAACTTAACTCTCATGTTTAGTTTCTCATTTAAGCTCTAATTTTCACAGCCAGTGTTTTCTGCAGTTCTGCATCCACTGGAAATTGTTTCGTCAACTGAATGATCATGACCCAACATACAGAGTTGACTTCACCTCTGCAGCCTTGTTTTCATTCACATCAAATTAAATGTGGCGAGAATAAACAGGAAACTGAAGTCAATCAGAAAAGTACAAAGCATTAATGGAAAAGGAGGATGACAATCTTGGAGGCTCCATTCTTTCCACTCTCTCCAATCATCTTTTCATTCTCTGAAACGTGAACAAGTTAATTGCTTTGCTAGAAATAGCCAAATACGACACTGTGTTCTGTATTCTATTCATTGATCATAATCATGTTTATTAGCCTGGGGTTAAACAGGCTCTTACTTCACAGACTGCCACGTCTCCTGTTCAAAGCCGCGGTGAATGGACTGAGCTATAGACGACTCCATCAGGTCAATGTAGCGCACCACTAGAGGGATGTACAGGTCCTGGAGGTGCTTGTGGAACGTTCCATTGAACAGGTGAGCTGGAGAACATTAAGGAAGAATGAAGGCTTTACAATGTGTAAGATGATATGCAACCAAGCAAAATATTGTTAGACTCCTTAGTGCTATACTGCAGTGGAAATATATCTAGAACATATCTTATCTAGAAATCATTGGCAAATTAAAAAAAAAAAAAAAATTACAATAATAGAACTAGGGCTTTCAAAATTAACACGTTACCGCAATTTTCATTTTAACTGCACTATTTTTATTAACGCGCGATTAACGCAGCGCACATTTTCTGTTTGATCCGTGGCCTAGCCCGTAGTTGGAGAAATCAAGAACAGCCATAGATGCAGCAGCAAACATTAAAAGGGAAAGAAAAAGGTTAACATTAAAATTACTATTCTAAACCAAAAGTGCAGTTATAGCCTACATTAGCTACCCTATTGTCTTTTGAACTATTATTAGACTCCAGTTCGAAAGAAACGTTTTTTACACTGAGCACATTCTCTGCAGTCGAAACGCGATGCACTGCAAGCTCACTCTCGCTCATATCTGAGGTAAATCTGAATCAAAAACACCATCACCACTAACAGTACATGTGTTTTATTGAACTAAATACATTACAATCGGCTAAAATGAATACGCAGGTTACTTTTATGAACAAAAGTGTTCCTGAGTCCGTGTTTCTCTCACTGTTTATGTAAATCTCTGCACAGTTCGCCGTGCACACACAAAATACCGGCAGTTCAATATGGAAATGTGCATCACTTAAAGGGGCCGCACTATATTGATCTTCCAGGTATGGTGTGGTACTGGTGCCCTACCAGGTCCGCATTACAGCTTTCACATTGCCAATTTTTCATACGAACTGTGCCCTGTTCTGAACTAAACTACCAGTGTAAAAACTCTGTTTTAACTTTCTTAAAATGAGACATGAGCAAGTTCTTTGAAAAACATCTGTGACCTTTGATACATGTCTAGTCTTCATGCTAGTTCCACTAATAATAAACATACATATTTGCATAAAGCATGCATATTTGTCCATACCCAGGTTGATTAGAGTATTAAAAACTTGAAATATGCTCATTTAAAATACATTTAGAACTGATAAAAATGTGTGATTATTTGCAAGTTAACTCATGACAATTGCGATTAAATATTTGAATCGATTGACAGCCCTAAATAAAACACATTATTTAGGATGTCAAAAAAACAAATGACCCCTTTATGTTGTGCTCGGGTCATTTTAACCCGGAGAGGATTTTCTTTTCTCCGAAAATGTTATTGTGTTTTTTCCCACCTTGTTACATTTGTGGTGTTCCAATATTTTGTGATAATATAGCATAACATTGACTGTAAAGCAAATGTTCTGAATTCAACTTTTTGTTATTGTTATTTAATACAAAATGTATAAATATATCTAGCCTATATCTATAAAAAAAAATCTAACCGAGCCGTGTTCCAAATTTGAAGTTGATATCAAAAAAATGAACCTGCTAAAATGTTCTCAAAAACCGTTTCCAATGTCCAATTTGAAAATGGTTTCAACAGGATGATTTTTGAGTGTTTATGTTTTTTAATGAAACCTAATTGATGATGATTACTAAAATATGTGATGACGAAAAAAGGCAATAAAAAAGTGTGCCAAGTGTCACATGCTAGCCGCTAGCTAGATGATTTGTGCAGAACCATTCACTTTTGCATTCGGGCGGTTGAGGTCTAAAATCAGTACAAAAATACAACATTTTAGAAAATTTGAAAAGTTGAAAAGGTTTATGGAAACGTAAAATAAAACAAGATCAGAAAAAAGTACCAATTCTTTTGTATTCGAAAAAAGCATAAGAGTTAACCAGTTTTCTGTAATTTAATGCCAAGGCAACATTACAACATTTATTTATTTATTTATTTTAGACTGCCTAGTTTTATCTCTTATTTATCTTTTATCTATCATTTCACCTAGTAGACAACATATTGTATGTAAAAGTGGCACAGCTTACCTCAATCTTCCATATGTAAATGTACTCAATGTAATTAAACCATTTAGAAGGAAATTGAGGTCAGAGAGAGAGAGAGAGAGAGAGAGAGAGAGAGAGAGAGAGAGAGAGAGAGAGAGAGAGAGAGAGAGAGAGAGAGAGAGAGAGAGAGAGAGAGAGAGAGAGAGAGAGAGAGAGAGAGAGAGGGGGGCTGGGGGGCTGTCTCCTCAGGCATCATTAAGTGTAATTCCCATCTCTCTGTTCCTCATCATTAACACTAGCCTTTTTACTCTCATGGGTGTGAGAGTTCATTTCCCAACCATTTAACAATGATGAAACTCATTTGAGCATTTAGTGTCAATGTCGCCACAATTTTTTTGTCATGTGTACACACTAAAAACTGTAAAAAGCACTCACAACCTAAACTAATCCCAGTCCAAAATCATGAATATCCTTAATTCATTTGTAAGATCCTACATAGTGTTATCTAGGGGTCTCGTTTGCTTGTTTTAAGGATTTGAAATAACATTGAATGAATTCAGTGCCTACTAAAGTACACATCTACACTCTAAATGTGGAACTGTTGAGAAAAGTTCAAGGTAAAAGAGATTTTTGAGCACTCTCAACTAAATATGTAATTTATTTCTGTGATGCAAAGCTGTATTTCCAGCTTCCAGTCTTCAGTGTCACGTGATCCTTCAGAAATCATTTTAATGATGCTCAAGAAACATTTCTTATTATCATCATTGTTGAAAACAGTGCTTAATATTTTGTGGAAACTGTGATACATTTCTTTTAGGATTGTTTGATGAATAGAAAGTTTTAAAAAACAGCACTTACTAGAAATAACATTACAAAAGTCTTTACTGTCACTTTTGATCAATTTAAAAACGTCGAAGCGCAATAAAAGTATTATATTTAGTGCTGGGCAAACAATTCATCGATTAATTAATGTAAAAATACAAAAATAATATGTAAAGTATTTATATTTTAAATAATATAATATATAAACAAGCACATTTTTCTTAAATATATACATGTATGTGTGTGTATTCAAATATACATAATAATTATACACAGTAAACACAAATATATAAACAAACTTTTATTTTGGATGTGATTAATCGATTGCTTAGCACTAATTAAATTATTTAAAAAAATATTTTAAAAACTTGTAACACTTTAGTATGAGGAACGCATATTCACTATTTACTACAACTTTTGCCTCAATAAACTCCTAATTTACTTCTTATTAATAGTTAGTAAGGTAGTTTTTGTAGCATTTAAGTGTAGGTATTGGGTAGGATTAAGAGATGTAGAATAAGGTCATGCAGAATAAGGCATTAATATGTGCTTTATAAGTACTAATAAACAGCCAATATCCTAGTAATATGCATGCTAATAAGCAACTAGTTAATAGTTATAACTTAACCTCTAAATAAAGTTACCAAAAAATGTGTGTCAAGCGCCATGTGTTCTCATGTGACTTGCACTGGAAAGGATATCACTTCAGAGGTGGTCATATTATTTTTATGATTTTGAGTTTTTTTGTCATGCTTCAGTATTAGCGCTATCGATCTTCATATTGAAAAAATGAGAAAGAGCATTCTGCCAAACCTCTCATTTTCGAGTTTCACAAAAGAAAGTCAGTCATGAGTTTAAAACAACATAAGGGCGAGTAAATGATGACATTTTTCATTTCCGTGCGATATATTCCATTAACACTACCAATTCAATTCCACATTTTCCCAAAATGTTGAACATGTTTCCAGCAGGCTTCCCTCATGAGATTAAAAGAGATTAATTTCTGTAAGATTCATTTACTGAGAACAGGGCAGAGGAAAGCAATATGAGGGGATCTTCTTCAAGAAAGTTCATATATGAAAGAGCGTGGGAGTTCCCTATATCTTTCTGCCAATTGTCTGTGTTATTACAGGCTGGCATTTCCATTGTCATGCTCCCTAGATAACCAAACGTATCTATTCCAAATAAACTGCTGTTTGAACGACACACTAAAGCCTCTTAATTACCGTCGCAAATGTCAGTCACGCGAAACGGTCGTCAAACTTTCGCTGGCTGCGGCTGTTGTTCTATCAATAGATCCAAAGCTCCTCACGCAATAGATTTAATGGTGTGAAGTATTCAAAACCATATTCTGGGATCGCTTCTCGTTGATTACGAGTATGCTCAGGATATGTCGGGCACTCAGGGTTTCACAAAAACTGCCCTCCTCGTTAGGGTTCGGATAAGTGACCTGTCAAATTTCAAACCGGTGGAGATAATTTGCCACTAACCGATCACATTGTATATCTAATTAGGGTGTTGACAATAACACAGTACAGCATGTTAACCTGCTCTCCTAACAAGTATTGTTGTCCAAAGCAACACTGGTGTTAATTAGCACGCTTAGCAGTGAGAACATGCAATCAGAACAAACGGGAGTGGAAGGGAGGAAAAAAACAACGCAAGAGCGAAGAGAAAGACAGGAAAACGTATTGCTTATAGCTGAAATGAACTCATTTCATAACTGATTAACTTTACCCAGGGCCGTAACCACCATAGCCATTGAGGGCAAATGAAATGGCCAAATTGTCCCGCCCAATATTTGATATTCTTGACGCTGGCGTGCCGTACTCCATTATAAACCGCTCTGTTCGTGGCTGGGATGACAAAAGTAAAATGGGTAACACTTTACAATACGGGTGCACTAATATGCATTAATTCATGCTTAACTAATACACAGATAATCTTTGCAAAGGTATCACGTTATGACTTTACTTTTTGAGGCACATGACTAATAACTAATTCAAAATTTATTCAAAAGCCATACCACAATTACATATTAATTAACAATTAGTTAACAGTGATGTGCCTCAACAAGTAAAGGCATAGCATAATGATACCTTTGTAAATCGTTAGCTAATGATTCATTAAAGCAGACAACTGGAAGCTGAAATGCATGACTTTGACCCCTTGTGGTAATTAATATATTCATTTACACTATTAGTTAATATAATATGTTATTAGGGAATTAATATATGATGTCATATTTAAATTATAGTAATTCATAAATTACTTAATATCATGTAGAATCTTCATTAGTTGTTGATGCAGTAATCATTAATAAATGGTTAGATTATCTGTGAATTAGTTAAGCATGAATTAATGCATATTAGTGCACCCATATTGTAAAGTGTTACCGTCAAAGGTTAGATTTTTAGGTTGGTCTGCCTCAGTGTTCTAGTGGCGCTCGTCACTGTCAGAATAAGTGAGATGGCCAATCAAATCAAAGAAGGCGGGGCTTACTGTTATAGTAGTGAAAGTGTGCATCGTAAGATGGAAGAAGCTAAACATTTTATATTTGACAACTGTTTTACGACAAAAATGTTCAGCGACCAACAGTAATAATCAACTTGAATTTTTAATGAAATTTTTAATGAAATTTTACCATTTTGAATAAAAAATGAGACATTATTTATGTAAATCATAACGGAATTTGACGTGATGAGAAAGGTTTTTCCATTTTTACATATTAGGCAGACGAAAATAATAGTGAATGTGCAAAAACAACAACTTTATAACTACAATAAAACTGTAACGTTTACCGTTCTTATTCCTTTTAATCTTTTAAGAATTTACTTCCTTTAAATAAAGCAATAAGACAAATGCAATAAGACGAATGCTGACGTGGTCATACTCAATTCCAGTCAGAATATGAGTCTGAAACTGCTCCATTGGGCTGTGATTATGGGGCGTGTTTCAACCGAACCAGGAAAGACATCAATTGGATAGACCTACAACCAATCAGAGCAACGGAGTGACGCATAAAGTTAGTTGTCAAATGTAAACAGAGCTCAACTGGGGGTTGAAGCGACCTCAATTATGTAATATATAGACCCAGGAATGCAAATTTTAGCAGGCAACCTTGCCAATATAACACACATTTTACCCCCCAAAGGCCATTTTTTCCCCCAGAGAACCAGAGAATTTAAGTTCGGCTGGCATCCACGCTAATGTTTTACAGTTATTATATTGAACTGAATCTACACTCAACTGACTTTAGCTGAATAATGACATGCTTGTCTTTTTTTAAGCTGCTTTACAGCAGAATTTAATTTTGTTTGCATCACTGATCATTATTTTCCAATTATTTATAAACAATCTGTATATAGTTATAAAGCGCTATGTACATAAAGGTGAAAAACACTACACACGGTCAGTTCGGAGGAAGTTGTTGAGCAACTGAAAGAGGGGGAAACTGTCCCAGGAGTCCTGTGGCTGGACAGCCAATGCTGCGTCCATGTCCACCGTGTAGAGGGACAGGAAGGTCTCGGCGTGCTCACCCATCGCCTCTGGCCACCACGAGAACGCCTGCAAAATACAGACATGCATAAACAGCCAGATTTGTGTGATTCTTCAGTTATGGACACTTTTGACTTTTTTTCTCTGTTAAACATTTATCATGTTCTGGATCATTGCTATATTATATTTGTTATTATTTTGAATTAGATTTTATATTTAATATTTTCAGTATATACTATATTTATATTTTCATTATTTATTAGTTTTTAAAATGTTTATTTAATTTATTAGTTTTAGTTGTTATTATTATTTTTTGTACTTCAAGTTAAACTAAATAAAAATGAGAAAAGCTGCCTGGCAAGTTGCTGATTTTCTTTCTTTTTTTTTAATTATTATACAATATTTTATTTGAGATAAAATCACAATATGTAATTTTTTTGCCTGAAAAAAAAGGGAAAATCAAGGGTAGGATGTCCTTGATTGGTTACGCATGAAAACGGTCAGTGTCCTGTTACAACTGCTTATTTTTCTTGATTTAAACATTCTTGGAAACTTTTGGGTTAATGTAAGTACACCAAATGTAAGTAAACAAAATATATAAAATTTTTCTAGTGGTTTTTGAATATATTAATACATTACTTGGACTTGTAAATACAAGAGAGCCAGTCTATATATATATATATATATATAATAATAATAATAATAATAATAGATTTTATTTATAATGCACTTTTCATTCCGAAGAATCTCAAAGTGCAACAAAGGGGGGGGGGGGGGATAACAACAAAAAATGAATAACAAGTAAAAATATAGAATACTACAAACAATCAACCAACACAGAAAACAGAACAGAAACAGAGCTGATGGTGAACAGAAACAGAGCTGATGGTGAACAGAAACAGAGCTGATGGTGGACAGAAAACAGCTGATGGTGGAAGTCTCTGTTAGCTCCGCAGCACACTGTGGTCCACTCCATGTTTCAGATTTCTCCCAGCGGCAGTGTCCCGATGACATCGCCGAGGCACGACAGCTGAAGACCAGATGATGGGTCTTCTTCATGATGATTCAAACAATGGGGATCGCTGCAGCACCATGCAGGAGGCAGAACATTCCTCCGGGCACTTCTGTGGACACACCGGGGCCGGCGCAGATGTCCAAGCCACTCCACGGTCGCAATGCAGGACGGAACAGCGGTGCAGCCGAGAAGCAGAACATCCCAACATCATGCCGGACGCCGACGACGAGAGCCCGGATGACGCTAGCCCGGTGCAAACTTCAGCCACCATGCAGCCCAAGCCCAAGGGAGACCACCAGTGAGCACCCGCGGCGAGAAACATCAAATGTCCAAACCAGAAACCAACCGCAGCAATTCAAACGTAAACATTAGAGAAGCGGTTGAAAACGGCGAAACGACGAACAACGACCTCTCAGTGGCTGCCAGCAATCAGCAACAGTCCCAATTGTAGCTCTGACTGTTCGACTAGTCACAAACATAAGGAAATAAAATAAAATGTAAATCTAATAGTACATTAACATGATTTGTTGTGGGTGGAGAAGCGGCGAACAGACAACGCCAGCGTCCTCTCCCCCACGTTGCCTAGCAACCTCCATATATATATATATATATATATATATATATATATATATATATATATATATATATATATATATACATATATATGTTTATGGGTGTTTATTAATTAAAATTCTCTTTTGGGGGACAGTGATTCTGTAAAAACAAAGATTTTTTTTGATTAAAGATTATGAGGGTACATTAATTAAAAAAAAAAAAGATGTGCATAGATAAATAATTTATAACTAATACCGCAATATTACATACAAAATGTAACTGTCCATTTTGATTTTATGGTGATTTTAAGCTCTCTTTTTTACATTAAAAAAATATGTTTGTCATAATTGTATTATCGAAGAGATAAAATAAAACCTTTAAGCACTCTTTAAAAATCAAGAAAAATTATCATAATTAAAGAGACAGGATAAATAGAAATTCTTTAGAAATTCTATAGATAGAATATCGAATTAAGCTTATTTAATCTATTTTTAAAAACTTGATTTTCCTCCTTAAAATTCTTCCTTAAAATCATACCAATGGACATAAAGGTTCCCGTAATGAGAAAAGAACTAAAATGCTGGAAATATGCCACATATTCTACACCTGTGAAAATGTATGATCACAAATAATGCCAAAAGGCATAGTGTAACAACAGAGAGAAACAGGATACAATACTGAGGGCTAAGCCTTGTATACCTGGATACTCACAACAAAAGGACAATAAAAACATGGAATTAAAGCAAGCAGAAGACAAGCAATAAAATGACGGGACCTTGAAAAGACCCACACAAAGATCGCTTCCGTGCGTACATGCTTGGTTTTGTAAAGCTTTACGTCTACATTTACACAATCTATCTACAAAACATATTTGAACAAACCCCTAACCTTAAGTATCAAACTTCCATGTGTAAGTCATCAAGCATGGTATGTGCTACAGATGTACAAAAGCTTCTGGAGGTATTTTAAGCAATTTGACGTATGATGTCCACTAAATTTGTTAGTTCCATTTACACTGAAAAAAAATGGTGTAGCATTTACTATAAAACTTTTTTTACCTATAGAATTCATGTGACCATCTTCAATCTGATGCGAAATCTGTGAGGGGAAATTTTTCACCCTTAGGCGAAAAATAAAAATATAGCATCAAATTATTAGATTTTTTTTTCACATTTTTAAAAGGGAATTTCACTAGAAGGCAGCAGAATACTGCTATCAAAAAGGCTAAAGATCACAAAAAGGACAATTGGCCATCCACGTGTCTTTTGTGGTCGACTGCAGCGGACCAGAGCCCATGCATCCCTTCTAAATTCCCTTGAGAAAAGGGAAAAATTCAGTGCCGTCTCTACATTGTGCCGATCTCCCTATTGTCTGCCAGTATGTGCATTGAAGGCCCTTCTGAAAAGATCCAAGTCCATCAATGCATTTCTCTCTTTGCATTCTTCCACACGGCAGTTCTTGGGGACGTCTGCAGCCAACTTAATTGGGAGTATCAAAGAAAGCCAGTTCGTGTTGTCTTGTATTCTTTGTGGCAGTGTGCGAGCCAAGAACTTTCCATCCAAAGCGGTCGGCATGGAGCAATAGGGATAAAAGTGCAATCAGTCACGGTGAAGAATATGTGGTGGAGAGGAGAATGCTGACTTATTGAAGGGTGCTATTGTGTACAGATACCTGAGCGTGTGTGTGTGGGGAGGGGGTGAACGTCACTTTTGTCTGACTAGATGTTTTACAGTCGCTGGCCTTGAGGGAGCTTGTCTTCAGGGCTTTCAGAGGCAGGTTTTGAATGGCATATAAAACTAACAAACACCAAAATGAGTCATTCACTGCTATATCCATTTCAGTCTAAAACCATAGGCGAAATCTGACCAAACCAGAGCCAATTATTTTTTTCTGAGCTAAATATCAAAGTTTCAAATGAATGAATCAGCGTATCGATTCATGATTCGGACCGCTTGTCAAACCGGCAAACTGCTGAAATCACGTGACATTGGCGATCCAAATAATGAATCGATATACAGATTAATAACCGTTCGAATCAGTTTATTTTTTTAATTAATTTTTTTAGCACAAAAACGATTCTCGTGGCTTCATAAAATGATTGTCGAGCCACTGTAGTGAGATGGGCTTTGTAACGCCGTCTTTAGTGCCTTTATGGGTCTTGAGAGAGGAAATGACATTGGTGTCAATGAAGGCCTTTCTGAGCCATCGGATTTCAACAAAAATATCTTCATTTGTGTTCCAAGTCTTGAGGTCTTATGGGTGTCGAATGACATTAGGGTAAGTAATTAATGACAGAATTTTCATTTTTGGGTGAACTAACCCTTTTACATGACTATTCTTAAACAAGCGTCGTTGTATAGCCTACATGAGCTACAATTTTTCGGTTGAACTTTTATTAGACTCCAGATCGAAATAAAAGAAAAGTTATTTTCTGAACAAGAGCGCTCCCGAGTCTGAGTTCTCACACTTTTAACCGTTCATCTATAAACTTTGATACATGTCTAGTCTTCATACTCTTGAGTATGGTTTCACTAATACGTACATTTGCATAAAGAATGCATATTTGTCCATAACCATGTTGATTAGAGCATTAAAAACTTGAAAAATATTCATTTAAGGCACATTCAGAACTGATAAAAATGTGCGATAACTCATGACAAGCATGCGATTAAATATTTTAATCGATTGAAAGCCCTAATTAAAAGTATTAATTTCTCTCAAAAAAATAAAGAAATCTTACTGGTCCCAAAAATGTTTTATCTATATTTTATATACATATCAGACTTGGGTAGTTCAAAGAGTTAGTGGTTAATGGATATACATTTATAGTGCCAAAAAAATTCTGTGTGAAAATGCTTTAACACACAAATACGTTGTGATAAATGACACCCAATATGTTTTGTTTGTAAAAGGATAAATAAAAATGATTGCGGTCATCCAGTCTACAACACAAAGAGAAGGTGGCATGTACGTCTTGCTAATGCTAAATAACACAACACAACACAACACCACACAACACAACACCACACAACACAACACAACACAACACAACACAACACAACACGAGAGTAAAATATAAGATGAACCTTACCTCTCTTCCCTAATATATTACAAATGTAGTGGTAAAGAAAGAGAGAGAGAACACATTCTTATGCATCGTGAACACTGATACACTTTGTAAAACACATTTGATTAGACAATATTTTACTTTTTGTTTGAAACCGTGATTGTGACCGTAATTTCACTAATGTAGAGCCGAGCACACCACGCACACACACCTTGATGTTTCCTTAGTGACAGCATGTGGGACATTTGTCTTGTTAGGCACAGCCAGTTGTTCTGTGACAGCTGTTGAAAGCTTGAGGCCTAAAAATAGCCCGGTACCTTGCCAGCAGATGTCTACATCTACATTTTTAGTTAGGAAAGCGATCGCTTTTACTGTCTATGAAACCTGTACACCTAGTATTGACGCGTTTCCTTTGATCTTTTTTTTTTATGTTGATGTGAGAGCGATAGCGGGCGCTGGCCTTGTGCAGATGGGCCGTGGGCGTTGTTTTCCTGTGCCGCTACTATGAGCTGGCATTGGACGGGTAAGCTGTCACTCGCTAACAGCTGTTATGGCAACGTGGCGAAGTAAATGGACAGCGAGACGGTAAATGATCACGAGTCCGCTCTGAAATGATCATGCAATACCTTCTGGAGCAACATGCAAAGCCAAAAGGCCCGATGATAAACAAAGATTGATTCTCTGTTTTACGTGACTGGGTTTTTTTGAACTTGTGTTGTAAAGGATTAGAAGAGATGTGACAGGATCAATGGTGAATTCACTATGAACAAAAAGGTGGTGCTGGTGTGGAATATTGCGTTTAATACAGGACCATAGGCATTGAGGGAATAACCCCAATAATTGGAAATGGCAAAATGACTCTAAATTACATGCTTAATTAGACCTGGAACTTATCCCCCTCCCCTAAAAAAAAACTTTGGGCGCCAATGTTCAAGACGTGGTTAGAGCCTTGGTTTAATATGAGAAACAAGAAAGAAAGAGCACTGACACGGAGACATAATGAAATTAAATGAAGGCTTTCATAGCAGGAAATAGTCTTAGACAACACGCCACGGGTTGGTCTTCTAAAAGCGATAACGCTCTATCAGGAGATATTCTACAGGTCTTACCTCAGAGTGATGCTCATCGTTCTGCTGTAACACCTCCATACACAGCTCTCCTAGTCTGATCATGTCTTCCAGTCTTTTCTCTGGAGGCGCCTGGTTGCTATCTGCCGACACACAGACGTCCGAACAGTCACGCCACATGTCTAACACTCCTAACACTTTTAGTACGAACTAAAAGCAATAGTGGGCTCAACAATAAGGGTTTTGCCAGCTACACTGTAAAAAAAACAAAAAAAAACGGTTAAAACTGCTGATTGTTAATATAACTTTACATTTTAAGTTGACTAAACTTTTTAAAGTCAGCATATACACCTAATTAAGTTGAAACAATTTTTTATAGCGTACATCAGGGCTGTCAAATTTGTTTTAGGTGGAGGGCCAGATGGGAAGAAATGTGACCTGTGTCTTTTTTTTTTACCTTTGTGTGCTGACAGTTACATTAATATTACCATACAAACAACAGATTAATATTGCAAAAAAAAAAAAAAACTAGAAAAACACACTGGTCTTAGAAAACTGCATTCATTTTTTTAAATAAATGTAAAACATTTAAAAAAAAAATTTTTTATTTGTGATGCACCATTTCTGCTTTTGTACAAGATAATGGACAAATTCTGATACTGTTTGCCTGATAGTGTTTCTGATATGTTGTTTATTTTTTCTATTACAGGCCAAACTAAACAAAAAATATGTGTAGCCATTTGAAATTAGAGGCAACCATTGCATTTTAACCATAACCCAAACAAAGATGTTACACACATGAATATGAGCAGTTGTTTTTTATTTAATTAGACAAAAACAGCATGATTATACTTTAGCTTTGTTAGATTATGCTACCTAAGGCACACCTGCATAAAACTAAAATAGCGGACGGACTGAATGAAAATGCTCAACTTATAAATAGGCTACTACTTTAAACGGAGATAAGAGAGAAAGAAAATGCTGTTAGACAGCATGCTGTTTTAAGACTCATGCCTTGCATGCACATGAACTTTATGACATCCCATTTTTAAAGGGATAGTTCACCCAAAAATCTAAATTCTGTTTCCTCAAGTTGTTCCAAACCTGTATGAGTTTCTTTATTCTGCTGAACACAAAAGAAAATATTTTGAAGAAAGTTTGTAGCCAAGCAGATAGAGCAACCACTGACTATCATAATAGGTGGGAAAATACTATGGTAGTCAATGGTTGCTCTATCTGCTCTGTTACAAACATTCTTAAAAATATCTTCTTTTGTGTTCAGCAGAACAAATAAACTGATACAGGTTTGGAACCAATTGAGGGTAAGTAAATAATGACAGAATTTTCATTTTTGGGTAAACTATCCCTTTAATCCATAGGTTTTAATATGGAGTTGGCCCACCTTTTCAGCTATAACAGCTTCAACTCTTCTGGGAAGGCTTTCCACAAGGTTTAGGAGTGTGTTTATGAGACTTTTTGACCATTATTCTAGAAGCGCATTTGTGAGGTCAGGCACTGATGTTGGACAAGAAGGCCTGGCTCGCAGTCTCTGCTCTAATTCATCCCAACGGTGTTCTAGTCACATTTTCCCGAGGTTTATATAATAAATGTTCTGAAATAATTGACTAATAGAGTACTTACACTACTTCAGTGCTGGGACGGAAATGTTAAAAAACTGACAAAAATAATAAAATTGTGTCTAATTTCACCATTTCGAATAAAAAAAGGCTTGTAATTTACCTGATTCATGTCACAAAATAGTCAGTAGCCTACTGTCAATATGAGGAGATAAGAAACATTAACAAAGCCGATTTCATCAGCTTAGGAATAAGATAATAATTGTACATACTGTGAATGAATTTAACTAATTTACCTACACTATAAAAAAAAATGATGTCTCCAAATCGAAAATTTTCTAGTGACTGGTCACATCTAAAAAAATTTGTTGGCCAAATTGAATTTCTGTGAATTGATGCAATTTAATTAATAGAAATTAAATTTGGCCAACTGAAAAATGTAGATGTGACCAGTCACTAGAAAATTTTCAATTGGAGACCTGCATTTTTTTCTTTTTTCTTTTTACAGTGTAGCGTTCGTAGCCTTCAGTGAATTAACTTGTCTAAGACAATTCTTAATAAAATATAGGCTAAATGTCAGTTGTCCCTATGTTGACTTTCTTCACTGACACTCACTGTCTATCAGTCAAAGCTCAGCTTTAGAATGGAAAGAGGCAAGAGAAGGAGATTGAGAGAAAAAGAAAAAGTGATGGAAATGAGGAGAGAGTGATGGAAATAAGAGAGTGATGAGAAGAGAGCAGGTATGACAAATAATATACTGCCCACTAACATGTTTTTAAAGCTATTTTGTTTTTGGCCTTCAAACATCTCAAAGTTCCAAAGAACAGCATTTATTTTAAATATAAATCCTTTGTAGGATTATAAATGTATTTACTGTAACTTTTAGGTCGAATTAAATGAATAAAAGTATTCATTTGTTTGGAACGGTAGTGTAATGTTTTGTGTATGCTGAGGCCACTGGAAACATTGGCAGGTGTTCCGCTAGGTTCCCTCTTCTCAAATCCAAAACTACTTGCTGACAAGGGCCAGCAAAAGACAAAAATCCTTACTGTTGAGCCCTGAAAAGTATTCTATGAGAACCTTCGATCTGGGCATAGTCGGTCAGCTGGGAGTAATTGATGAGCGCTGCTTTCTCCAGGCACTTCTGAACTATCTTGTGCATCTCCTCAGTTGGGACCGGCGTGGTGATGTCTTTCATCAGAGCCTGAAGAATGACACTTTTTCTCTCATTTATTACACTTTAAGCACATGCTAGTACACACGAGGCATGCATATAAGGCGCAAAGCATTGCACAGTTAATTTGCACAGTTAACTCACCCTTTCTAGAAGAGAGAGTGTGGCTTTAAGAGCCCCCTCCGGTCGCCCGAAGGGGAAACAGTACCTACGGGCAAGAAGACGAGAGTAAAACTCGAGTGGTAATTAACTGAAGGCATAGAAGAAAGAAGACAGAGCGCAAGCTGAAGGAGTCAGTCGCAAAACGCTGTTTCTCAGCTATCATGGGACAATAATTACGTCTTTTAAATAGAGATGTTGTCCAAAGCCCGTTGAGGAGGGACAGGTGTCAGCGTGCGTACGGACAATGCTAAATGGGATGAATGAAGACGAAAGAGAAGGGGTTCTCATAAAGGCCTCACACACCACAGGTGTGAAAGTCCCCCCGTAGGCCCTCGACGCGGTATTCGTCTATGTGGGGCAAGAGGCACACTTACCAAGTGACTCAACAAGGTCTAATCAGCTTGGGCTAGGAACCGCGCTTAATCCCTGGCACGCCTCGCACCGGCCTTGCCTCTGTCCGCTGGCCATTTGCATAATCTGAGATGTTGTTTGTAGCTTTTGTTTGATTGGTTATTAAGTTCTGCTGCAACCGCAAAACTCAAACCCCCTTTACTAGTGTTTCCAGCACTCTACAGAGAGGGGCCAGCAGGAGGTCGCTTTAAAATGAGGACCAATTGGGAGGGGGAGTGTTAAATGAGTAAACCGTAGGGTGAGATGCTATACAGTGGTTATCAACTGGTTTTGCTTCAGTGACCAGATATGTTCTTAATACACTGTCATTACAATGTAATTACATGATTATAAAGTTAATTATTTATTATTTAGATTTTTCCTTGATGTTTGCAACCATACCAAAATAGATCTACAATCCATTTGTTGACAACCTTTTTTTGTATTTTGTTACAGACTAGTTATCTTAAAGGATTAGTTCACCCAAAAATGAAATTGATGTCATTAATGCCTCACCCTAATGTCGTTCCTCACCCGTAAGACCTCCGTTCATCATTAGAGCACAGTTTAAGATATTTTATATTTTAGTCCCAGAGTATATGCAGTCTTTGCCCACTTTACTGTCCATGTCCAGAAAGCTAATAAAAACATCCTCAAAGTAGTCCATATGTTCATGAATCAGTGAATCAATCAATGATTCGGATCGCCAATGTCAGGTGATTTCAGCAGTTCAGATCGCGTCAAACTGCCAAACTGCAGAAATCACGTGACATTGACAACCCAAATCAATGATCGATTCACTGATTCATAAACCGTTTGAATCTTTTTGGAGGAACACGAAAGAGAAGACAATGCTGAATAAAGTCGTAGTTTTTGATATTTTGGACCAAAATGTATTTTCGATGCTTCAAAAGGTTCTAATCAACCAACTGATGTCACATATGGACTACTTTGGTGATGTTTTTAGCTTTCTGGAAATGGACAGACTAATTTTAGCTCTGGGAGTAAAATATAAAATCTAAATTAATGTTTTAATATGCAAATCAGGCCTTATATAACTAAATATACAGTCATTTGCATATATTTCCAAAAACTAAATCTGGAAATTGGAAACGACCAGGGGCCTCATTTGTAAACCTTACGTAGGATTTGCATTTGAAGTGGCGCATGGATGAAACATAAGACGTGCGTATGCACAGAAATATTTGGATTTATAAAACCGTGCGCACGCTCATCCTATGCAGCTTTCCGTTAACACAATCAATTCTAAACGTAGCGCAGCTTTTGTGGCTTCATGTCACACCTCTAGTTGCCCATAATACCCCCCCCCCCCCCGTAAAGTTTTCGGCTGCAAACTTTCGCGGTTGATTAGTTCTAGCCATATCACCTTGTAGCCCAAGACTGGTTTCCCACTGAAGCTAAGCAGGGCTGAGCCTGGTCAGTACCTGGATGGGAGACCAACTGGGAAAACCAGGTAGCTGCTGGTAGAGGTGTTAGTGAGGCCAGCAGGGGGTGCTCACCCTGTGGTCTGTGTGGGTCCTAACACCCCAGTATAGTGATGGGGACACTATACTGACAAAGAGCAACGTCCTTCGGATGAGACGTTAAACCGAGGTCCTGACTCTCTGTGGTCATTAAAAATCCCAGGATGTCTTTCGGAAAAAGAGTAGGGGTGTAACCCCGGCATCCTGGCCAAATTTGCCCATTGGCCCCTGTCTATCATGGCCTCCTAATAATCCCCATATCCTAATTGGCTTCATCACTCGGTCTAATCTCCACCAATCAGCTGGTGTGTGGTGGGCGTTCTGGCGCAATATGGCTGCCGTCGCATCATCCATGTGGATGCTGCACATTGGTGTTGGTTGAGGAGATTCCCCCCTTTTATGTAAAGCTCTTTGAGTGCCTTGAAAAGTGCTATAAAAATCGAACGCATTATTATTACTATTATAATAGTCCGTGAAATGCCCACAAGTTAATATTAATCGATTGCGAAATCGAATGCCTTAAGAATGCTTAAGACTGGAAAAGTTGGTGCTTGTAGATGCTACTGAAGTGGATATATCTAACTCTGAGTGTGAGAAAAACATCATTTTGAGAAAACGGCCTTTAAAGTTTTGTATTGTACAATTGCATACATTTCCCCCAACCCACAAACAAAACAGATATTCAGTTCATTAATATCAGCAATGTATAATATTTCAAACACATGCAAATTAACAAATTATTAATAGTAGCTAAAAGCCTTATGCTGAAGTGAACTACTTTGTGAACACACACAACAGTCACAAAAACAGCAAACAACTGTCCTTGTTTGTTTGTTTGTATGTCAGTCTATAACTGTTTAAATCTAATTCTGACAGGGTTTCGTCATCTAATCTGTTGTTGTTTACTTTCTTTTTAATCAGCTTTTGCTAGTTTATCCTTTCTGTGAATGTTTATGAGCTGATTTCGGCACTTTCTGCATTTTCTCTCAGGCGGAGAATACACAAGGAAACGGCAGCGCGTATGACGTAGTGTGAAATTCACATTGGCCAATCAGATGTGGTTTTCGGCTGCAAACTTTCGCGGTTGATTAGTTCTACAAAGGAAATGTCCAAATTTGAATTAGATAGTCTCATACACAGTGGTAAGAGCTTTATAATAATACCAAGCATGACATGTTTCTGTGAATGGAGACGGCACGGGAGCTCGCGTTAGAATGCTAACTTTTGATGATTTCAGGTAAAAATCTAAAGGCGCATGTTGAAAAAAATGTATAGTGAATTAACCACTTAAATGTCGAATGTCGACATTTTTTTTTTTTGACATGAAAGCATACATGTTAAGAGAGTAAACTGGCCCAAAATCTCAAAATTGACCACTGCATGAAAAAAAATGTTTTCACCTGCCTTAAAGGGATAGTTCACCCAAAAAGGAAAATTAGTCCATGATCTACTCACCCTCAAGTCATTCTAGGTGTATATGACCTTCTTCTTTCAAACGAATACAATCAGAGTTATACTAAAAAGTGTCCTGGCTCTTCCAAGCTTTATAATGGCACTAAATGGCTGTTTCTGTTCTAAAAGTCCATAAAAGGGCATCTATCCATCATAAAAGTGATCCACATGGCTCCAGGGGTTTAATAAAGGCCTTTGTGTGAGAAAAATCTCCATATTTAAAGCTTCATTCCATTCAAATTGTAATCTTTAATTTTTGCTAACTGCCATATGCGTGTTCACGAGAGACTGGCATTCCAGCATGTGACGTGGGTAAGTTCCGGTGTCGAACGTGGAAGCACAGATGATAAAGCAAATCAAAACATGGTTCTCGCGGGAACTAGCGTATACTCACTGGAGCGCCCTACGTCATACGCTGGAACGCCAGTCTCTTGTGAACGCGCTTATGACAGGCTCGGAAGATCCAGGACATTTTTTAATATTACTCAGATTGTATTCATCTGAAAGAAGAATGTCATATACACCTAGGACGACTTGAGGGTAAGTAAATGATGGGCTAATATGAATTTTTGGGTGAGCTAACCCTTTTAATAAATGGATGTACATCATCAAGACCATTGGATGTGGGAGCTTGTCGTACCTGAAATGAGTGATCTGCTTCTCCAATAAAGTCAACAGTCTGCTCCTGATCTCCTCAAACTCCTCCTTCTCCTGTTCTGTAACTGTGCCCATGCCATCCGGTCTGCCAAAACAAAGAGGAAACGTTCAATTTTCGGTTTTATTCTTTACAGCACCTGTTCTTTCATTCCAAATGCCCTTGGATCCTGTGCTTCAACTTCACAATCAAAAGATTTTTCAAAGATAGCTGTAAGTTTCACAATTATTCCAGCTGAACTGAACAATGCTTCAGCTCTCATACAAGGGTTCTGCAATCCAAAACTCTTATATAAAAGAATATCAAAATAAATGTATCCTTGGTGAATCATATTAAGGTAATGCAAGAAGGGAAGCAACTGGAAATATCTTTAAAAAAAATGACATTCTTCAAATTAGTTTATTTAAAGTAAAATATATTTTTTTTAGGTATGTTTTGATGCGTTTCATCATACATGAAACTAAAATTTGCTGAGAAAATGTAATGTGGAAAAAATATGAATACTAAAAATACAAAAAAAAAAAAAAAAAATTATATATATATATATATATATAATATAGTGTGTGTGTGTGCTTGTTTTTGTGAAATATCAGGACACAAATGTGTATAATGACATGAGTATGACAAAGGTATTACAAGGAGAGGGTGAAATATGAGGACATTACACATGTCCCCATTTTTCAAAAGGCTTATAAATCAAACAGAATTAGTTTTTTTGTGAAAGTAAAAATACAGAATGCTTCCTGTGATGGGTAGGGTTAGGGACAGGGGCAGTGTAGGGGGATAGAATGTACAGTTTGTACAGTATAAAAACCCTTACGCCTATGGAATGTCTCACATTTCACAAAAACAAACATTTTAACAATAAACAAGCCAGAACGAGAATATGAAAACACATATCAATACAACGAAACGTATGAAATTTGATAAACATTTATGTATACAAATAAATAATAAAAATAATAAAATCTAATTAAAATATATTTAAATGTATTACATAATTTTTTAATAAATGTAAATATTTATAATGTTGTACATTTCTATTCTCATAGATTTTTCAATAAAACTATTCTTTGAATAATTAGCAGTCAATTTGTTAATGCTATATTTATTAATAAAATTTGTGTTTAAATGTTCACAATAATAGAAGATATGAGACTAATAAATTAGATGTTTATCAAAATAGAATAAATAAAAAATAAAACTACAAATCAATCAAAAACAAATAAAATAAAATCGATATCAAATATTTTACACACTCTTATTTTGAATGACATTCTTATTTGAATAATTATTTTGTATTTGCATTATTCAGGATAACATTGTTTCAATCGTTTACTATTTATTTAAATTCATTAAGTCAAAGATTTAAACTAAAATTGCTTTTTCAATACCTCGTAACTGCAATAATCAAATGTAGCCAGCATATGTTCACCACTAAGCATAGCACAAAAGTAATCGTTCCAAACTTCAGTTTTTAACTGTCGACAATGGGCAGTTTAGTTAGAAGCCATTGTGCTTCGCTATCCAAACCCTCCACACTTTCTGAATGGCACAGCTTACGCTGTAGAGAAAGCGCTTTCCTTACACGAAGAGGTAAAGGCAACTTGTAAACCTGTCTGTTCTGCAAATCCCTCTCTCCATTAAATGAAATCCGCCTTTTCTTTTTGACAAGAGCCAGCTAATCCCGAGAGAACACAAAGAGGGAGTGTGAAGAGCGGCAGAAGATGTGTATGCGCGAGCATGGGGGGGGAGATCAGCGCCTACAAATGAAAAGAAAAAAGAAATCTCCTTTTTGCATTATGGTAAAGGCTAAGGAGTGTATAAACTCAACATCGACCCTTTAATCTCAGTGTCTTTGTCTGTCGTGCTGTGTAGGCTCATTAGTTCTTGAGGAAGGCCTCTTAGTTTAACTGCTTCTAACAAGAGGCCTGGGAATTGAACTGTTAGCACGAGGGAGAATCACTAGAGTCTATCCGTGTTTGTAGCTCCCAGTACATCGCCAAACCTACGACGACAACCAAAGCCTTACGACTTCAGTCAGTAATTAAGTCTCACAATTCACACATCCTCCCATTGACTAAACTAATCCTTCAAACCTCGAAATGCATCCAGTTCTACCTTACATAACACAACATTATTAGTTGTGTTTGCTAAGGAAGGCATCACTTTTGCTATCATTATTCAGGGCACTATAATAAGGACGTCCCACTGGCCGGGGCCAATGTGAGAGAATTTGGGGCCAGTTGATGGAACCGTCACTGTATGTCGTGTTGGTCACGTGCAAGTAGTTTTATACGTTGAAAAATGTAAACATTTAATTTTATGTGACGTTTGGTTATAAATTCTGCTTGCCAGCGTCAGCTTGTCAAATCATCGGCTAACGTAACGTTTTGATGAAACCGCATGAATGACATAAGAACGAGTTGAAAATGACGAACTAATCTGTGTGTTTTGCTATTTATGCCATAATTTTCCAGTAAAAGTCTATATCATGGGCATCTGAACCATTGTATGTGGGCGGGACAAGAGTCAAGACCCACCCACTTTTACTGTCTATAATTCAGTTTCTCCTACCACTAACCAATAAACACTATTATTAAACTCACGTTTGACGCTTTATTTCCACTTTTCTAATGTTTTTTTTTTTTTTTTATTAAATAAATGCTTTACCGACCTGATCTGATTCAAACCTGGGGTCGATTCATGTCAAAACGTTCTGCCATGCGTCTTACCCCCTGTATAATTTTTATACAAAAAATTGTATAATTACAATCTTGTCTTTCCAGAAAAAAATAATAATAATAATTATATATATATATATATATATATATATTTTTTTTTTTTTTTTTTCCTTTTTTTTTTTCTGGAAAGACAAGATTTTAATTATACAATATTATTATTAATATTATTATACTGGAAATACAATGGAATATAATGCATATTTCTTGTAAACTACCATTAATAATGAAAAATAAACTACCATTTAATAAAAGTAAATAGATTTATGTATAATATATATATATATATATATTTTTTTTTTTTTTTTTTTTTTTTTTTTTTTTTTTACTGGACAACCACCATTAACATTTTCTTCAGAAAATTAAAAAATGTAGTTGCACTTATTATTCTAAATTGCTTGGTATGAATATGTCTGCAAAACCATACATTTAACATTTAGATATATACAGTACACAATCAAAAGCAAGCTCCAAAATACTTCATTTGAAAGTGAAGGAACTCAAATGTGCAAAAAATCCCTGTGAAAGTGTTGTTACCCTCCACCTCACGCAGCGCCGCCTCATGCTTGGCAGCCCTAGTGGGAGCGGGTGCAGTGTGCTGGCCTGTTGGGGGGCCGACTTATTGTTTGTGCCTGATGAAGCGAGTGTGTTAGAGACGAGTGAAATGTTGACCCGTCCGGGGCCAGTCAACGAGGGTTAAACAGCGCCGGGAGTCTTGGGAAAGTCTGGCCGTGCCAACATGCCCAGTAAGTTGGTTGTGAGTTTCAGCGCTGTGCGTCAGAGGGTTGTGTCTTGGCTATTAGGGCTGCACAATACAAATTTAAATAAGACTGATATCACAATATGGCTTCGTATAGAGTACACAAATGGAAACTATGCACTCCGTCCTCTATGACAGATTGGTTGGTATATATCCGATCATATCAAGGGTGACGATCTGGACGTATGTCATGTTTACAGTGAGTAACTGAGTGTGCCCAATGGTAAATACTCTTGTCACATGGGGCAGCCAAGCATGATGGACAGGCGAAAGAGGGGAGAAAGACTGGCAGGTGAGAAAGAGGTTAGCTTGTGATTACTGTCACTCTCGTTGCTGTCAGTACGCCCTCGCGAGTTCATCTCACACATAAAGCAGCACCTGTCTGTTTCCTCTCGCGTACTTGCTTCTAAGTCTCAAGCCTCGTCGAGCCCAGGGTGCATCTGTCAGTCAAACGCAGGCGACACTGACTGAAATGTGCCACGAGGATGTCTGCACTGACAAACATGTCTGAAAGGAGTCTCGCTTAACGCACCCTTCATACGCCATACCACCGTCACCCACAATCTAAGAATTTACAGAATCAATGGTTTAGTTTCACAAAGCTGCTTTCTCAAAGTAAAAGTCTCAATTCATTTTGAATTAATCTCAATTCAATATATATTGAAAATGATAGATGATAGACCCTGGACCACAAAACCAGTCATATTTTTGAAATTGAGATTTATACATCATCTGAAAGCTGAATAAATAAGCTTTCCATGGATGTTTGTTAGGACAATATTTGGCTGAGATACAACTATTTTAAAAACTGTAATCTAAATCGGAAAAAAAGAAAGAAAAAAAAGAACAAAAAAATCGCCTTTAAAGTTGTCCAAATTAAGTCTCTAGCAATGCATATTACCACTTTAATGTTAATTTAATATATATATATATATATATATATATATATATATATATATATATATATATATATATATATATATATATATATATTAATATTAAAATTATATATATTCCATGAAGATATTTTGTAAATATCCTACCTTATATAAATATCCTACCTATATATATCCTACCTTATATAAATATCCTACCTATATATATATATATATATATATATATATATATATATATAGGTAGGATATTTATATAAGGTAGGATATTTACAAAATATCTTCATGGAACATGATATTTACTTAAGAGGCATAAAAGAAAAATCTATAATTTTGACCCATACAATATATTGTTGGCTTAATGACATTTACTAGCCAAACTTCACTACCCATAATTCTGACGAGATATACACCAATCAGAGAAGTGGCTGTTACTATAGAAATACAAATTATGGCAAAAGAGCTCAGCAGTGTTTGGAATAGCCTGTATAATTACAATATTTTTTTGCAAAAAATATCTATAAATGATTAAAGCTAATTTTATTTGTAGCGAAAACAACATTCAATTTTGTTGTGGAAAAAATTTAGAATAATAAATAATAAACACAAATAAAATATATATATTTAATAATTTATATGTAAAAAATGTATTTGTAAAACAAAAATTTTACAAAATATATGTAAAAATGTATAATAGATATAACATTAAATAAAATGTTATATTTATTTAATTTAATGTTTGTATTTAATTTCATATTTCAATTTCAAAAAATATAAATACCGCAATATTGTAATTTTTTTAATAAAATCTATATATAGTTGATATATTGCTTATTCTATAGATCATATTTTTTATAATGTATATTTTTTTAATGACAGTTACATGTGATTATAGTCCGAATACACCGTGAATACACAGTAGAAATGCACGGATCAGCTATAATCACCTGAATCCACTGTTAAAAATCAATCATAAACCTGCCAGAATCTATGATTTTCTCCACACCTGATCATCACATTACAATTAATCAAATTCTCAGCATTAAGCTGATGATATGGAAACATACTGCACTGAAGTATGCTGCTTTTAAATGTGGTCACTCCACCACTTTTTCATATTAAACTATGTTATTCCCTTAACTAAGATAGTTATAAATGTACTAAGTTGATACATACCTCTCTCGTCTCAGTGTGTGCACTTAATCACTCTGACGCGCGGTGATGATCTGATAGCATTTAGCTTAGCCCACTAAGCCCAGTTCATTCACTATGGTACCAAACAGAGATCAAGTTAGAAGCGACCAAACACCTCCGAGATCTTTTCCCTATTTAAATACAGTTACACGAATAGTTGAACAATCAAGTATGGTGATACAAAATAAAACGTGGCGCTTTTCTTAGCGGGTTACAATGGAACTATAATGTATAGCGGAATAGCACTTCTGAGAGTACTTCGACTAGGCGCAGTAAAAAGCCACGCCTGAAAAATCCTCCCTCACATCTCCCTCAACCTCTCTCATTTCTGTCAATAGGGGGAGGAGGAGATGTGAGGGAGGATGATTCAGGCGGGACATAAAGTTGAAGTTCTTCTTGGGCAAAATTACATTACCCGCCTGAATTTAAAGGCTTTACACTGTTTCCGTCACTGCAACTTCCCATCATTAATAATTTATCTCATACCAGCAACCCACTCTTAATTGATTGGAATGTTTTTTTTTTATTACCTGGCCCATCCAACCCGCAGATATAACCGTGATCCGCGCATCACTAACACACGGCTTAAGATTCTTTATTGATAATTTTTTTTTAAAATCCCTACAGGGAAAATTAATTCCCAGACCCAAGTCTGCAAAACAAACTGTAAGGTCTCTGGGGTACAAGATCATAAGTGAAGATAAAGAAGATAGCAACAATCTTCGCAGGTTTGAAGCTGCACACTCACCGTAAGAAAGCCTGCACTGTCATAACTGTTCCTTGATTTATTGACTGACGCATTAGATCGGTTGAGAGGAAGCATTTTCACCTGAACTGAAGATGAGAGGTTCTCTGGCCAAGGTTAAGGCTACTGTTATTTTCTAGCTGCACACAAAAAAGCTTTGAAGGTCTTTGCAATCTAATTTGTGGATTTAAGCATTCCTTTTTTAACCTGTTTTTACCTTAGCTGCCATTCTGGGGTGCAGAAAAAATAAATTGCAGGAGAAGAAGTCTAACAATGATGAAGCACAAATGTGGTGTCTTAAGTCATTTTTGGTTATTGGATGTAAATTGTAAAATGTAAATAGGAAATTTCAGCATGTTAAAAAATATATATATATATGGAGTATTTTGAGCTAAACCTTCACACATACACTCTGGGGACATCAGAGACTTATTTTACATCGTGTAGGGGCATAATAGGTCTCCATTAAGAAGTTACAATCAACTAAAGACGTTACAAATCTTCCTGGAAGAGGACATTGTCTAAATTGTCCTAATGCATGTTGAGGAAGATAGTTTGAGTGGCCAAAACTTGCAAAATTTAGCTTGGGGTCAGAAAGCCTAATTCAAACAGCACAAACACTGCCCCAAGTTGTTTGGAAGGCTTTCAAGAAAAAAAATACTCTCATCCAAAAACAAACTCCAGCATATTCAGTTGCCAGACACGAATGGAACTTCAAAAGGACCAGCTTCTATGGTCAGACGAAACTAAAAAAAAAGATCTTTAGTGCAGCAAGCCTATCAAATACCAATAGATAAAACAATCTAAACCTGACCATCTCTGCTAGAAATGTTATAATTGGCCGTGGTTGGATCTTCTTTCAGGACAATAAGCCAAAACAATAAATCCTAATTGGTTCACTAAGTACAAAATTATGTTTCTTACATGTGGCCATCGCAGTCCCCTGACTTGACCTTGCCATTAATTTTGTCCAACGTGTTTTGGTGAAGAGACACCCCCCTGTATAAAGAAGTCATACTGAATCATGGCTAAGAGTCAAAAGTAGTAGCAGCACAAAAATTCCCTATATTCCCATGAACACCCTCTGCACACGACTGCGCCGCTGAACTGTCATTATTCAAATGACCCCCCCCCCCCCCCCCCCCCAAACATAAAGCTACTCATGCCAATTTTCCTCATTTGTAACTGATGATTATCTAGAGAGGCTAATCATTACTGTTCCTAATTGACTAAATCAGTCATTAAAGAGAAGGAGCACATCCGTGTGTATTTAACATCTAATCAGTCAATTGACGGCTGATTCAAGGTAAGTGGAAAACCAACAGCTTTCAGTGTACGCGAACACAAAGGACTTCGCCAACAAGTGGACAAGGGACATTGCTCATACCACAAGCTTCATTCAGTCCTCTTAACGCTAACGCAGGCACATTTTAGTCTTCAAGTAATGTCAAACCATCAATAATTCGCATAATCAATTACAGAAAACAAGCCTGTATAAAATTCTGATCCTTAGAGGCCTTATCAAAGAAAAAATATTAAAATGTAGAAGCAGCACAAATGGACTTTGTAATTAAGGTTTAATTGCCTTGCGTTTTGAGATAATAAGAGAACCATTAATTAATTTGCCAAGCAGACGCTCTCAGTCTCTCTTTGAGTGATGCTGAACATGGCTGCCACGCTGAGCGACTCCCGAGTGATTAAAGTATTTCTTCTGTCTTCTCGTTCCTTTTGTATGCCCACCCATTATGCGCGGACAAAAGCCATTCTGAGTGTTTTTTTTCTCTTTTTGTGATCCATCAAACATGTGGGACTTCTCATTTGTCCAACACAAATGAAATCCTTGATTTCAAACACTTAATACGTGAGAATTCAAAATGCACAACCTCCAAGGAAACCAAATGTTCCTTGCTGTTTGAAAGGGCTATATAGCATTGTTAAAGTGCTTGTTTTTATATATTAATTATAACAGACCACATATAAAAAAAATAAAAAACAAGATTTTAAGAACAAAAATAAAATATCACCATCAATGAAATATCTAAATGTATATGTATACAAATTTTTTTATTATATTAAAAAGGACTATAATCGCATCTGAAATGTAATTGTCTGTGTGTATATGTATATATTACTTATTTGAAATCTGTTTAAATTATGATTGAAAATGAGATTGTTAGCCCTAATATTACTGTGCATATATATATATATATATATATATATATATATATATATATATATATATATATATATATATATATATATACACATACATACATACACATATATACACAAATGAACAAAATTAACATTTTAATCGAATTTGAGATTTTTACTAAAATGAGTTAAGTCCTCGTCTAGTGATCCCAATGCTCCGAATAGCAATTAAACATCTAAAAGTATTTATTAAATATTTACTAAATATTTTTCCTATAGATTTTTTGTTTTGACTTGGGGTGTGCCAAATTTGGTGTTATTACCAGGGATTTTAAGGCATGGTTGCTAGGTGATTTTGTTTTGGATCCTTCAGAAAATTATAACAAACTTTTTCTCAAAATTTACTTTGCTGACTGTATCAACTTCCAACAGGTGTAGCTCATTATTTTTTGTTGTTGTCTGATTCTCATACACCATTATGAAGGTTTAAAAGTGCATGTAGTATTTTTGCAGTAAAATATCCAAAAAACATTAGGCCAGTGTTATATATTTTGTTCAGTTAAGTTCTTACAATATCCCAAATGTAAATTTTGAGAAAAACGCTATTTTAACCAAGGAGTCGGGACGTCTGAGGGAGTCACCTGTCAATTGCGTCATATCTGCGTTACCCTCGGATTTTCCCACTTTAGTCTTAGCAGTGTGAACAAGTGTCACAGCAGCCGCTGAGCGAATGCAGAGTAACGTCATAACATAATTTTAAACACATGTAAATGTATAATATTAATGTTATTATGATAAACAGAGCTGCGTTAGCTCATACTCACTACCGGAAGAATGGAAAGAGCGAACTGTGTCCCGTCATAATAAAAGTCCCGCTGCTCTCGAGCCGTGTGTTTCTGTAACAATCGCTCCAGCGGTCTTGCTCAGCTCCCTCGACGCTCGGTCTTGCTCTGCTTCATACTACAGTAACGTTAATAACCACATCCATGTACATGATTTCTTCCAAAGTCCTAGCCCGATTCTTTTCCACCGGCTGTGAGGTGAAGACCAAATGGCCCAAGATTCTGCGCTGAAATCTGGCCTCATCAAACTACACCTTTGTTGTGAAAAAGTGCCCTCTAGCGTACAGAAAAATTACACAGCGCAGCTTCAATAGAAAATACAAATAACAATAACTCATTGCGAATTATTTACCCAGCATGGGTTATATACGGGGTGCACATAACTCTTTTGGTCTGGTTCTCAAAGGAGCACCTGGACATGCTGCTTGGTGCTCACACTTTATGTGTGTTATCACTTTGCTCACACGAGCAAAGCACGCTTATCCTACATGCTGCCTATATATATATATATATATATATATATATATATATATATATATATATATATATATAGGTGTAAGGGTAGCCTTGTCTAATCAGGCTCTTGCACATTTCATTTGTACATAGAGTCTGGCCACTCTCCATTTACAAGCGTTTACTTCCACGAAGGCGGGAACTCTGTTGAAGTTTTAAACTATTGGATCTGCCATAATCACTAACGTTTGGTCGTGACGTATGTCATGCGCCCTTCGCCTGTTTCTCACAAATCTGTCAAAATAATTGTGCAATGTGAAGGCCACTTCGGTGATAAAACCATAGGATAAAACCTAAAACTTGTGCATTCGGATTGTGATTATGTTATTCATGGTGGAGGGGAGAGTTTTGTGACACTCGTGCTGCTCACATGGTCCATAACACATTGTATGCTGTAAATAAAATGTCATGCTTGGTATGAAAATAAATGCTGCCGAAAATAATGGCCCAATTCAAAGGTTTACGTGACTTTATTTTATCTATAAAATCATATCTTTCTCTATACTTTATTTTTTATTTTTTTGAGCAGTGCTGAAATGTATTGCTCTTGTAAATACTTGTCAGAATTTTAAAGAAATACAAGTCTAGAAAGGCATCCAAATAACAGCAAAAAACACCCGTACGGTGCTCTGCAGTGGTCAAAAAGGATAAAAAGAGTGAATTTTGAAGTAATATATTCTTGAAAACTCAGAGATGTGGATTCGGACAGCTATTACATCACTTCACGACCTTGGTATTTGTCAAAAGCAGTAGGTAACTCGGCCGGGGATTTTTACACTGGTGGTGGGAATCGGATGACAATATCACTGACTAGCCTCTGTAAATGATGGCAATACCTTCCGACCCTATGAGGGACAATTACTGTCTGAATAGGGCTTCAGCCAACTCCTTCACCACTAACAGAGCGAGCTGGAAAATCAAACTTTTCCCGAATTCACCCTGTTGGGGAGGAGGGCCACCAACAAACCTCAGCAAAGATTGTTATTGCTCCGGCTTTAACACCTGGATGTTCGCAAATTTTTCCGCTGCCATTACTGAACTACAACTCAAACTAGCGCACGACATCAACGTCATCATTCTCACTCTTTTCACTGATTGGACCGGTAAAAATTTTTCGGAGAAAACCTAAGAATACCCAGACATAGTACTGAAGGAAAATGTGGTTTGTATGGTATGGTCCATTATGCCTATGGAATGTCCCCATATTTCACAAAAACAAATGTGTGTGTGTGTGTGTGTGTGTGTGTGTATATATGTGTGTGTGTGATGGTCATGAGTTTGATTCCCAATCAAAATGTGTACTTTGAATGCAATCTAAGTCCATTTGGATAAAATGCATTAATGCAATCTAAAATGCATTGATGCAATGTAACAAAAATGTGCACAAAATAACACAAATACATTTTAATACCTGTTTCCATGGACATGGGAGGCACAGAAGGCATAGCTGTAGTGCAGGAGGGTGGGGTCCACCAGGGCGTTGTTATCCGAAAAATCCATCAGGTCTTTCAGGTAGCAGAGGTGACGATGACAGCCCCTCACCCCGTATCGAGCGCAGTACTCATCCAGAACAAACACCTGGCCTGGGCTGAACCAACCCTGCCAACACAACAATTATTATTAACATGATTAGAATAAAACGCATTCACTACACTGAAAACAACAACAACAAAAAACAACAAAAGTCACAACCTGAAATTTTTAAGTACAATCAACTTGTATGTTTAAAGCAACTGTATGTAAGAAATATATTTCAATTCATCATAAAATGGCCCTGATCTGTCACTAGACATTAAGAAATCAATCATGTTCATTTCAAATACTTATATCACTGTCAACAGTAGTCCGGCCAGGATATTGTCATTTAAAAGTTATTGTTGCAGCCCTCAACTGATGTTGACATGTTGTGTTTTGGCCTGAAGCTCCGCCCTCCATCTATCTACCAATAACGAAGTCAGTAGTGTTTCGGCATCTGGGTTGCCAGATCTGCTCTAGTTACTACAGCTACAGCTACAAACATTCCTGCTGGATCCTGCAGCCAATCTGGCAACCTCAAGTCAGGGAGAGGGGCTACATGAGTGAGAAGCTGACACACGGCGGATGATTCAGTTTCAATGCTAAATGTAAAAGCGCCTATTTAAACGAGCTTGTCATTGTACTGTTCTGTTCTTCATTAAGAACAGTATTGATGTTAATATTAAACACGCCATTCAATCAGTTTACTACCAAATTGATAGTCATTCTAAAGTGAAATGTACTATTATCACAGGACCTGTTCGGCGAATATAGTAGGTCATTTGCTGGGGAATTTTTACTTTACAAATTACAGACATGGCCGATTTGCACGGGATTAAGATCACAGACAATCTCTGCAATTATTACAAATCACTAGTCTAAAAATCTAGACGCACCCTAGCGGCAGCAAATCTACTTCGCCGCGAGTGTCATCTAGCAACTCTCACTTCTGAGCTGTAAACGCCAAACTCGGGTCTGGTCTGGTCTATATCACATTGTGTATAGAGTCGGTGGGCGGGGCTTAATATAATGATGGCTGAGTTGCGCGTGCTTCTAGTAAACACAGAAACTGATGAACGGCGGTCTTTCGAATCAGCTTTGACTGTGACTCTGGAAGACTTGGAGTTGAGCTTTTCTCTGAGAAAAGAACAAAGAACGGCACTGAAGTCATTCTTAAGAAGGGAAGATGTGTTCTGAGTTTTGCCCTAGATAATACTAGTCATGTGCAAATAGGGCTTTAGATGTTAAACTTACTTTAAAAGATGAGTTGCATCTTTTATAACTTATACGAAAGTGTACCATTTCTTAACTTATTTTGATGAGTTAAAACAATGTAAAATCACATGTTGTCATAACTTATTGAACATATAATTTTTTACAGTGTATAAGCATGAAATTCCTAACCAGAGTACAACATGTAATAACATAACATAACATTCAAATAAACTATATTCTTTTAAACTTTCTATTCATTAAAGAATCTTAAAAATAAAAAAAATTATTATGGTTTCCAATAAAATATTAAGCAACAGCTGTTTTCATTCAATTTTTATAATAAGAACCATTATTATTAATCGAGTTCCAATAATAATCGAGCACTAAACCATCCTAGTATGATTTCTTAAGGACGGTGTTTATGCATGCATGTATGAATAAGGCATGTATATTTATACATTTCAATAAAACGTTACCTTTATATGAGGTGCTAATCTTTCTCTGAGGCTCTCTGAGCTGTATATCTTGGCCTACTCGGGTAAAAACGAGTCACAACAATGTTCTTTAATAAACATTGTAGCTCTTTGCTTTGGTTTGCTCGCCTGACGTACATCAGCATCATTCTCGCAGTAAAAAAAGCGTATTATTAAATGACTCACTGAAGTCAATTTGCTCTTGCATTTGGTGAGTGTTTATTTTGGACTTTGCATACATGTAGCTTAATAAAAGGCATAAAACATGCACATGTTCTGTATCAGAGGGCCAAAAGCAATAAGCACCACAGTAAACAGCGAAGAAAAAGTTTTTAAAATGCAGCTGACCCCCGCAGGACCTCCGTGGAGTCAAGACATTCGTCAAACGTACACCCGTACCTACTTTCTCGTCGACAACACGGCTACGCTAATTGAACGCGAAGTGTCTAATTTCAGCACGCCTCTCATTTCACGCCAAGACACACACACACACAACCAAACCGCAGTGTGCGAGACGAGCTCTTCCAAAAAAATATTGTTAAAAACACCCCGTCTATTTCCAACATTAAAACAAACGAGTGCAAGGTTAAGTGCAAACAATTAATTCATAGGCAGAAAAGTCACACATAATGCGGGCGGGTGGAGATCGCCGCGAGGCTCCTGTTGCATTCATTAGCTCATTCATCCCTCACATAATAACTAAATTAGGCATGAATCTTACAAACTTAATTAAGACGCCTTCTCTGAAGGAACGTTAGCAAATTAACACTTTGAGGGGGCCGCTCGCCCACGACGGTGCGCAGGGCCGCGAATCAGGAGAACTGCGACGCGTCTGAGACATTCGCAGGAGACCGGCAGTCACGAGGGACCGTCGCACGCGGCACTGAGCAGCAGCCGAGATACCGAGACCCTCTGACCTTCCGTCAGGAGCAGAGCTTCATTAAAGTCCGATGATGCACGATTTGAACAAAGCCGGTGTATTTTGAGATTCGTGCACTTGATAGCTCAGTCTCTCCGTCACCTCATCTGCAACCTGTCGTTCTCGGTCTCTTCATCAAAAGGTCTGCCTGACCTACGCAATCCCTCTCTATTGCTATTTACATTACTGTCAATGGCGGTTAAGTGCTGATATTACAGTCAGACGCCTTTCAAACCTTTTTTACAGATACTATATGAATATGCACATGATGTGTTACACAAAGAGCATCCAGCAATAGTTTCCCACGTTTCTCATATGGATAAACTCTCAACTTTGAGTAAAAATTGGCTATGGTGAGTAAATAAACCAGTTGGCCGGTAACTTTATAGACATACAAACCATCTACTAAAGAAAACATCTGTCGAGTCTTCTCACAACCTCTACCTCTGTTGAAAATTAATCATCAGAAGTTTATAATTTTTTTCTCCCAGAACTCAAGTGGTGACATTTGTTGAGTTAAAAAAAAAATGGTGTAGAAACAATCATCACTCAGTAAATTTCACAAATAATTACAAAGAACTGGCACTTAACGCGCTGAATTAAATGTGAAAAAACTGAAATAGAATTTTCTTGTAAAACGTACTCCAGACAAAATCTAATCTCATATGTGTGATGATGTGCATGGCACAATGACCCGTGGAACATTGCTTAAAGGAACTGTATGTAAGAAATGTATTTCAACGAATCATAAAATGGCCCTGATATGTCACTAGACATTAAGAAATCATGTTAATTTCAAATCAAATGCTAAATAATTTCATTGTCATATGGACTAAGCACAATTAAATTAATGTAAAATTAAATTTTATGTCTACAAAAAAAAATCAACAAAAAAAAAATCAAGCCTTTATATCTTTGACATTTACAGGGCTCAACAATAATATATGATAACTAACAACAACAATAACTTGCAATAAGCACAATGTACTTAATTATAAACAAAAAAATTAAGTCTTAATTGTTGCCAAAGAAGTACATAAATGTATAACTCCAAGCTATTATTGTTTAAAATCCTAAAATGGTGTTGTGGTTGTTGTTGTAGTAAAATATATATGAAAATATTTATTGCTAAAAA